>NC_064641.1:802464748-802784748 GCF_023864345.2 Schistocerca serialis cubense
GAAAAATAATTTTAAGTTAATGTTTCTAGGTGCATAAAGTTCTGGATTCTCTGATTCACTTAACGTTCCCTGACTAAGCCAGTTACAGCATCAGTTACTGTGAGTGTTGAGAATTTTAAGAGAGGTAACTGGTTTCATAGGACAAGATTGTACTATGACTCCCCTTTCGAATGTCATACAGTTAAGAGAGGTTGAATGGCCTTATGACAGCTGTATCTCAAGTAGTACAAACTTTAACAAATTTCTTGGTACCTTTCTTGAAATATTTAATGAAACTTTTACACTTAAAACCAAATGTAACAAAATGACTAGGAAGATTAAATGGATAACTCAGGGTATAAAAATTTCTAGTGCCAGAAAGATGCAGCTGCATAATGAACTGAAATATAACAAAAACAGACATTTTGCTGTGTATGTGAAACATTATAAATCCATATTCAAAAAAGTTGTAAAGGCAGCAAAACAAACGGCAAACAATAAGTTTATTTTACAACATAGTAGTAAGACAAAGGCAGTGTGGCCTGTTGCCAAATCAGAGTTAGGTGTTAAAGTCAGTAGTAATGAAATAATTAAGATTAAAGTAGATGATAATGTTGTTGTAAACCCAGCCCAAATATCAGAGTGTTTAAACGAATTCTTCATAAATGTAGCAAAGTCAGAAGTTGATGTAGCAGGATATCAGAGTAAAGTAAATCCCTTTGGACTCGACCAAGAAGCTGAGTATCTCACAGATTTTAAAAAAGTCACCATAAAGGATGTGAAAAATGTTATATTGTCATTAAAAAATAAAAATTATGCTGGGTGGGATGGGACACCAAGTAAAGTGATTAAAGCAGTATATGGCATAATAGCACCCCCACTAGCTAAAATAATCAACCAATCTTTTGAACAGGGGTGCTTTCCTGATGTGTTAAAATATGCCGAAGTGAGACCTCTGTTCAAGAAAGGGTCAAGGAAGATATGGGAAACTAATCGCCCTGTTTCTATTCTCCCAATCCTGTCAAAAGTGTTAGAGAAAGTAGCTGCAAATCAGATCAAAAATTTTATCGTAAAAAATGATATTATTGTAAGTAACCAATTTGGATTCCAACAAGGAAAAAACACACTGGATGCAGTAAATAACTTTACTGAGAAGATATGCAAATCATTGGATCAGAGGAGTAAAGTCACAGGTATCTTCTGCGATCTTTCAAAAGCATTTGACTAGGTGAACCATGACTTGCTTATCTACAAATTAAACAAATATGGGATTAAGGACAAAGCTCTGAAATGGCTCACATCATACTTGCACAACAGAAAGCAAAGGGTAAGTGTCACATCAAATGCAGTGAATTATTATTCTAAATGGAGTACAGTATCACAAGGTGTGCCTCAAGGCTCCATTTTGGGGCCAATCCCATTCCTATTCTATGTAAATGACTTGCCCATAAATATAAATTCCCCGTCAGTTCTGTTTGCAGATGACACTTCTGTTCTAATTGAAGATGATGCAGAAAAAGTTCAGTGCTCCATTGTGAGCACAATGGGTACTCTAGAAAACTGGTTCTAGTTAAATGGCTTGAAACTGAACATTGCAAAAATCAATATGGTACATTTCAAAAACCAAACATTTGAAATGTGTGGATCTTAAAATACATCATCACAATCATCCTATGGAAAAAGCTAACACAGTCAAATTCCTAGGACTAAATGTGGACAACTTAAACTGGAGTACACATATTGAGTTCCTATCAAATAAACTAAGCAGCTTTGCATTTGCAATGCAAATACTAGCAAACTCTACTGACATGAGTACACAAAAAATAGCATATCAATAGTTATTTTGAATCTGTCATTAGGTATAGTATCATTTTCTGTGGAAATTCAAGTAGTGTATCTCGAATACTGAAACTGCAAAAGAAAATTATAAGATACATGTGTAGAGCACAACAAACAGAATCTTGTCGTCCATTATTTCGGAACCTGCAAATCCTAACAGTTCCCTCCATATACATTTATGAAATTATAATCTTTGTACACAGCAGACAAAAATTATTTCAGGAAAATCATTTTAACCAACATACAACACAAGAAATAAAAATAATTTTATGTTACCCACACACCATTTGAAATTATATGCACGAACTCCACAGTATGTGGGGATGACAATAAGTAACAAGCTAATGGGCAAAAATATATTTAATATGAAGCCAGAGAGTCTAAAAATAAGGCTACAGCAGATTCTGTGGGAGAAATGCTACTATTCAGTAGAAGAATTCATAGAGGATGACATGATAATTTGAGCAAGTGAGTAGTGAAGGCTGGAGCCCTATCCTCCACCAGTCTATCCCCTTCCCTGCTTCCACTCCAGTCCTAAAGATGTCTCCTATCCTACAAGAACACTAGCATAGTCATTTTCCCTCCTCTACTACTCTCCTCACACCTTTGTCCTTGTCCCCTCCCCCCCCCCCCCCCCCCCACCCTCCCCACCAGTTTGGCACAGCATCCCAAAACTACACTTAACAGCCTACTATCCTGGTCCCCATCACATCCCTTAATACTCCCACAGACATCACTAGCACCTTCCCCCACTCCTACCCTTGTATCCCTCCCCCTACATGCTCTATGCCTCTTCTGGACCCATGCTACCCACCCCAGTGAGATTGCTGCTTATTTCAGATGCAGTCACAGTCAGGCCTTCATCTTCAGAGACTTCAGTGACCCTCTGTGCATGTGGCAGGGGGGTGTCCATGTCTGATGACACACTTACTGTTAGTTGATAGCTAATAATGTCTAAGAGTCTTTTCTCAATGTGCCTGTCTGAATCTCAGCACCTCCTATATGTGGTGAGTAGTTATTTATTCTTTACATCTTCTTGTTATTCCATCCTAGATTTTCCAGAGTTACTGTTACTGAGATAAGTGACCATGAAATCGAAAATCAACTTAAAACACTCAAAAGGGGAAAGACACCAAGACAATATAAGATACCTGTTTGAATCTATACAGACCAACTAAAAGAATTTTCTTTCCTACTAGGAGGTCATAGGTCATTGGAGCGACAAGGCAATCAAAGCAACTGGAGAATGATGCAAGTTATTCCCATTTTCCAACTAAATGATTAGATTGATGCACATAACTATACATACAGATCAGTTATAAGTGTTGAAAAATGGGATACATTTTATGTCCACATCTGTCACACAAATTTGGCGAACCACACTTTGGTTGGAGTTAGTTTTTTAAAAACCTTTAAAACTATTTGAAACACTGCAAATATCCTTTGTATGAAAATTCTGCAAGCAGTGCCTGATTAAGACTTAGCTGATTCTGTTTGTCTTTAGTAGGTGGCAGTGCTCAGGTCGCTGCTGCGTTCCTTGAATTACAGGAGCATTCAACAGAATCTGTACTGTTGGTTAATGAAAGAAATGAATACTTATGGAATATGTGAATGAAGACTTTATATCAATCAGAACTCAGCATGAAATTCTCAGTGGGGAGAAATGATGAGATGGAGACTTAGGTTTGTTTATGCCTCATAGGAGTGTTATAGGACCATTACTGTGTTCACAATATGGGAAAATCACCTGGTGCATAATGTCGGGAGTTATAAGAGACAGTTTTCAGACAGTCCATATGTACCAAGCAAGTTGTAAGTCCCGAAAATTGTACCAGTATGCAGCAGAAACTACAGAGGATAGACACTTGCTGGAAAGTCATGCAATTTAGTAACACAAACAAATGTAAAGCATTGTGTGTGGACAGCCACAAGGATGCACTGTTGTTCGATTAAATCATAGGCAGTCATAGCAACAAGTGCAAGCTATCTATGAGCATATGAAGTAATTTAAACTGTACACCACATAAAGTTAGTTGTAGAAAAAGCAGATGGAAATCTGAGAGTCACAGGAATAATCCTAAGGGAAGGGAAAATACATTATACACACTGCACACAGATAGCATATCTGAACTGAAAACCACAAAACTTCGTGAATCTAAAAGAACTATTTAAAAAAAAAAGGTCTATTAATAAGATATACACTACAGTCAAATACACACTGGAGATTACTCGGCCATTGGAGGGCTTCTCCAAGGACAATATGGATATTTGTAATTCCTCCTCCTTTGAAACCATACATTACATAAATTAAAATATGATCCACAGTTTAAAGGTCACTGAACTCACAGAAAGAATCATTTGCAAGATTCCACTTTGTCATGAAGCTTTTACAGGAACCCATTCGACTTCTTAATCTGCCTAATATTGTTCAGAGTCTCTTGGAAGGTCAAAACCAGGAACTTGTTTGGTCACATCAGCAATAAGGGATCCATTTTGGTATCCTCAACTGCAGCTGATTCTTGGTGTGTAAATGATGATGAACTGGGACATCACATTGGTTTGGTATCTTCTACCATTCCTGTTTTATTGCACCTTTGCATCCAGTGTTTGGTGACTGGATATTGGCTAGCAGTGGTAGCCAAGTTGTGCGGGCATTTAAAGTGAACCACTTATGATCCTCATCAATTCACTGAGTTCACATCCAAACATTTTTGTGTGGACACTCATTGCCCATACTAAGGTGCAGTATTCTGCAGTACTGGATACCACTGCCAATGTTGATGTGCACAGTGTGCAGGCATTGCTTCCTCATGAGCTGCCTGTTAGTTTGGCTAGCATAGTTTTTCTGGTTGCAGTTTTTGCTGCACTACTTCTAGGTGATGCCAGTAGGAAAGTGTAGAGTCAAGTTTAGCTCCCAGCTACTTAGGGCTATTTTCATGTTTAATTGGCTCTTCCCCGAGTTTAATCCTCAACTTCTGGTTAGTTTCTTTATTGTTGAGATGCACAGTGATACAAATTTGGAAGGATTTGGTTTCAAGTGCCATTTGATATAATACTCATGAAGAGTGTGTAGACCATTATTCAAGAATAGCTTCTAGCTGCTTGAATGACTGTGATTGTGAGGCAATTGCTAAATAACTGGCATAGGCAAATATATGTGACTGAAGTTGAAAAGTAAGGGAGTGAGCACTGAACCACGAGGTAGGCAGTTGTTAAGTGTTCTAACATTGCTTATTTTTTTCAGATGGACTCTTCAGATAAGTTCTCTCCACTAGCACAGATTTCATGATCTTCAGTTTTTGCTTGGATTTGGTGACTTCTGCGAGTTTACATAACAGATTTTGGATGCGGACTGTCATACGCTCGCAACAGATCCAGCAAAATTACTTGCATTAGTCCTGTCTTCATTGCATCTTGGATACCTCTTTCATTTGGTTGGTTGGTTTGGGGGAGTGAACCAAACAGCAAGGTCACTGGTCCCATCGGATTTGGGAAATCCGCCATGCTGTCAAAGGAACCATCCCGGTATTTGCCTCAGCCAGTTAGGGAAATCAGGATAGCTGGATGTGGATTGGGACCATCGCCCTCCCGAATCCAAGTCATGTGCTAACCAGTGTGCCACATCACTCGGTGCCTCTTTCTATGTATGTAGTCAGTGTCAATACTCATTCATTGCAATTCCTGTTTTTCCTCAAACTAGTTTGTTCCACCAACAGCAGCTTTTTGATAAGTGGCATTAATCTCAAAGTCAATACCCTCTCAAACAATTTGTAGGTGGTACACAGTAAAGAGATAGGTATAAAGTGCTTCAGATCTCCTGCTGTTTTCTCTGGTTTAATTATTGCAATCACCTTTACCTCCATCAATAGCTTTGGTAGTTTTACAGAGTCAACTATTTCCATGAAGAATCTGGCCAACCAGATTTTGGTTGGATCCAATTTTTCAAAAAGTCCAGTAGTACACCACATACATCTGGGGTCTTATGGTTTTTCACTTGTTTCAGAGCAATGTCTGTGTCACCAAAATCAATTGAATGTGCAATTAAAGACACTGAGGCTATGTTATTTCAACATACAAGACTTAGCCAATGCAAATTTTCTAAATAGTCGTTCAGCTTTCTAGACATTTCCTTCTTTTCTCAACTACTATGTTTTATTTTTTATTTTTTCTTAAGTATGAAAGCAATCTGGCAGGGCAAGATGCTATGCTGAAATGCCAAAGAAACTGATATAGCCTTGCATATTAAAATACAGAGACACGTAAACAGGCAGAACATGGTGCTGCGGTCAGAAACGCCTATACAAGACAACAAGTGTCTGGTGCAGTTGTTAGATCAGTTACTGCTGCTACAATGGAAGGTTAACAAGATTTTTAAGTGAGTTTGAATGTGGTGTTTCAGTTGGCACATGAGTGATGGGACACAGCATCTCCGAGGTAGCAATGAAGTGGGGATGTTCATGTACAACCATTTCATGGGTGTATTGTGATTGTCAGGAATCTGGTAAAACATCAAATCTCCGACACTGCTGTGGCCAGAAAATGGCCCTGCAAGAACATGACCAATGATGACTGAAGGGAATCGTTCAACGTGACAGAAGTGCAGCTCCTCCACAAATTGCTGCAGATTTCAGTGCGGGGCAATCAACAAGAGTCAGCATGCGAACCAATATGGGCTTTCAGAGCTGAAGACCCACTTGTTTATCCTTGATGACTGCATGACACAAAGCTTTATGCTTCGTCTGGGCCTTTCAACACTGACATTGGACTGTTGATGACTGGAAACATGTTGCGTGATCAGATGAGTCTCATTTCAAATTGAATAGAGACAACCTCATGGACCCTGCATGTCAGCAGGGGACTGTTCAAGCTGGTGGAGGGTTTGAAATGGTGTGGGGCATATGCAGCTGGAGTGATATGTGATATGGAACCCCTGAGACATTTAGATACGACTCTGACAGGTGACATGTACGTAAGCATCCTGTCTGATCGCCTGCGTCCATTCATGTCCATTGTGCTTTCCGACAGACATGGGCAGTTCCAGCAGGATGACATGACACCCCACACATCCAGTATTGCTACAGAGTAGCTCCAGGAATACTCTTCTCAGTTTAAACACTTCTGCTGTCTACCAGACTGCCCATACATGAACATTATTGAGCATATCTGGGATGGCTTGCAATGTGCTGTTCAGAAGAGATCTCCAGCTCCTCATACTCTTACGGATTTATGGACAGTACTGCAGGATTCATGGTATCAATTGCCTCCAACACTACTTCAGACATTAGTCAAGTTCATGCCATATCATGCTGCGGCACTTCTGCGTGCTCACAGTGGCCCTACACAATACTAGGCAGGTGTACCAGTTTCTTTGACTCTTCAGTGTAGTAGCTCCAGTTTTCATCTGCTTTGCTCCTCCATGTTTCTGTAATAAATCCCATTGTTTATGACTGGAATGTGTAAAGTTAAGAGGGTATACTGTCTCCTTCAGCTATTTCTCCATTGTTGATTTAAGTGCTTGATTCAGCAACTTCATTGTCTTCAGTTGTTTTAAAGTCATCCAATAGTTTCTCACATTTTTCTAACCAGCATGGGATGTACTCTTTCCTTCCCCCACAAGTGATGGATTTTGTTGCTGTCGTCATTAGCAGCTGAGTAATTTGCAATTATCCAGGCATGGGCAGAATCTATTGATGTTCTAATATAACAAGGAAGTTCAAATCAGTGCACACTCTGCTGCAGGAAACTATAAGCAAAGTGTTGCGTTGTGTGTCACAGAGTTGTTTATCAATAAAATCATGAAAATGCAGATATCAAGGATAATTAAGCAACATATTATTTGCTGTGACATATACATCTTATTAAACAATCATGACTGCAAAATCTGATAAATTAAAGCTCACAAAGATGCTTGCCACAGTGCACCATGCATAACTGGGAAAGAAGGGATGAAAATTATAGTGTTCCAAGATGAACCCTCTGCCAGACACCAGGAGATGCCTTGAGGAGTACAAGTTTAGATGTTAATGATACGAAACAAATACTACTTCCATATTTTAGGGATTAGTATGTAATAACAAAGCACTTGGTGTATGTAAAACAATGCAAACTAATTGAACAAATTAATACTGAAAATTATGGTAATTCTATGTAAAACAGTTCAAATAAAATGACATAAAATGCATATGGAAAGCAACCAAAAGTGTAGTGCATTATCAATAGCAAAAAGAATCATATAGCTATAACACAAAATCAACAAAAACACCCAGGACACTTCACAAAATAATTAACATCAACACAAAATAAAAAACAGATAAAAAGTAAAGTAGTTCTCAACTTAAAAGGTTGATTTAAAACTCACAGTACTTTACCAGACATAATCCTATTGAATGTGGAATCATGTTATTTTTTACCACCACCACCTTGTAAATTAATACTGTTAATCCAATGACTTTTTTATTTATTTATTTATTGTTCCGTGGGACCAAATTAAGGAGAAGTCTCCATGGTCATGGAACGAGTCAATACATGAAATTATAACACGATATTAGAAACAGATAAAATGAAATATAAAAAAACATATTCAGGTGACAAGTCGTACGTTTAAATGAAGAAAATCAACAATGTAACACTGGAATTTGCTTAATTTTTTAGCTCTTCCAGGAGCTCCTCGGCAGAATAGAAGGAGTGAGCCATGAGGAAACTCTTCAGTTTAGACTTAAAAGAGTTTGGGCTACTGCTAAGATTTTTGAGTTCTTGTGGTAGCTTATTGAAAATGGATGCAGCAGAATACTGCACTCCTTTCTGCACAAGAGTCAAGGAAGTGCATTCTACATGCAGATTTGATTTCTGCCTAGTATTAACTGAGTGAAAGCTGCTAACTCTTGGGAATAGGCTAATATTGCTAACAACAAACGACATTAAAGAAAATATATACTGTGAGGGCAATGCCAGAATTCCCAGATTTTTGAATAGGGGTCGACAAGAGGTTCTCGAACTTACACCACATATAGCTCGAACAGCCCGTTTTTGAGCCAAAAATACCCTTTTTGAATCAGAAGAATTACCCCAAAAAATAATACCATACGACATAAGCGTATGAAAATATGCAAAGTAGACTACTTTTCGTGTTGAAGTGTCACTTATTTCAGATACTGTTCTAATGGTAAATAAAGCAGCATTTAGCTTCTGAACAAGATCCTGGACATGGGCTTTCCACAACAGCTTACTATCTATCCGAATGCCTAGGAACTTGAACTGTTCCATCTCACTTATAATATGCCTATTCTATCTGATCAAAATATCGGTTCTTGTTGAATTGTGAGTTAGAAACTGTAAAAACTGAGTCTTACTGTGGTTTAGCATCAAATTATTTTCCACAAGCCACGAACTTATTTCATGAACTACATTATTTGTTACTGTTTCAATATTACACACAAGATCCTTCACTATCAAGCTGGTGTCATCAGCAAACAGAAATATTTTTGAATCACCTGTAATACTAGAAGGCATATCATTTATATAAATAAGAAACAGCAGTGGCCCCAGCACCGACCCTTGGGGAACGCCCCACTTAACAGTGCCCCATTGGGACTGAACATCACTACCACTCTCAATATTGCGGAGAATTACCCTCTGCTTTCTGTTCTTAAAGTAAGAGGTGAACCAATTGTAAGCTACTCCCCTTACTCCATAACGGTCCAACTTCTGTAGCAATATTTTGTGGTCAACACAGTCAAAAGCCTTCGTTAAATCAAAGAAAACACCTAGCGTTCGCAATCTTTTATTTAATCCATCCAAAACCTCACAGAGAAAAGAGAATATAGCAATTTCAGTTGTTAAACCATTTCTAAAACCAAACTGAACATTTGACAGCAAATTATGTGAATTTAAATGCTCCAGTAACCTTGTATATACAACCTTCTCGATAACTTTAGCAAACACCAATGGCATAGAAATAGGCCTAAAATTGTCAACATTATCAATGTCTCCCTTTTTATAAAGTGGCTTCACTACCGAGTACTTTAATCGGTCAGGAAACCGACCACTCCTAAAGGAAAAGTTACAGATATGGCTGAGAACTGGGCTAACATACATAGAACAATACTTCAGTATTCTGCTAGATACCCCGTCATATCCATGCGAGTTCTTGGTCTTTAGTGATTTAATTATTAACTCAATCTCCCTCTTGTCAGTATCATGGAGGAGCATTTCAGGTAACAGTCTCGGAACACTTTTTTCTAAGAGCGCTATATGATTCCCATGTTGGGACTAGATTTCTATTTAGTTCACCTGCTATATTCAGAAAGTGATTATTAAATACTGTACATATATGTGACTTATCAGTAACACGGACATTCCCACTACGAACTGATTCTATATCCTCGACCTGTCTCCGCAGACCAGCAACTTCCTTTACGACTAACCATATGGTTTTAATTTTATCCTGAGACTTAGCTATTCTATCTGCATACCACATACTTTTTGCCTTCCTAATAACATTTTTAAGCACCTTACAATACTGTTTGTAATGGGCTGCTGCATTTAGATTTTGACTGTTTCTAATGTTTTGATATAATTGCCACTTTGTTCTACAAGATATTCTTATCCCTCTAGTCAGCCACCCAGGCTGCCTGTTTGTGCTAGTACCCTGTTTTAAACGTTCTAACGGAAAGCAACTTTCAAAGAGCATGAGAAAAGCATTATATTTATCGTCTACTGTATCAGCGCTATAAACATCTTACCACTCTTGTTCCTTTATAAGGTTTACAAAGGTCTCTACAGCAACTGGATCAGCTTTCCTGAACAGCTGATGACTATATTTCACACGTGTTACAGCACAAAAATCTTTTAAAGTTAAAATTTGTGCATCATGATCTGAAAGGCCATTCACCTTTCTGCTAACAGAATGCCCTTCTAATGAGGAATGAACAAAAATGTTGTCTATGGTTGTTCTGCTGTTCCCTTGCACTCTCGTTGGAAAGAATACGGTTTGCATAAGATTATATGAATTAAAGAGGTCTACCAGCATCCTCTTCCTTGCACAATCACTTATACAATTAATATTGAAGTCACCACATATAACTAACTTTTTGTATTTCCTATAAAGTGAACCAAGAACCTCCTCTAGCTTTAGCAAAAATGTTGTGAAATCGTAGTCTGGGGATCTATAAATAACAACAGTTAGAAGTTTAGCTCCGTTAAATTTAACCACACCTGCACAACATTCAAACACCTTTTCAGTGCAGTACTTTGAAACATCAATTGACTCAAATGGGATGCCGTTTTTCACATACATGGCTACTCCCCCACACCGCAAAGAGCTCCTCGAAAAGCTGCCAGCCAACCTGTATCCTGGAAAAGGAACCCTCTGAATTATCTCCTTATTTAAGAGGTGTTCAGATATACTTTCCAACATTTTAGTGCCTACAATAAAATAAGATTTGTACAACTGGGAAAAATATGGATCAGGTTGAGCTAAGCCATTTCTTTAGGTTTGGTAACAGAAAGTAATCCATTGGAGGCAAATCTGGCAAGTATAGTGAATTTGGAAGTACTTCAAATTAATTTTGTGTAGTTATGCAGCAATAATTCAAAATTTGAGTATGGCTGTACCATTGTGATGCACGAGAACTTTCATCTTTTCAAGGTATAAGTGTTTGGCACAAACAGCATGCTTCAACTTGTACACTATACTCCTATCATTACCACCCATAGTCTGTGAATTCAAACCACAAGAATACTAGCAAGCAAACTATGACTTTTGCTCCAGATGGTACTCCTATTGCTTTCTTTAGCCACTTTCTCTTTTTGTTATTAATCATTTTGATTGTTCCTTCATCTCTAAAACATATGATGTTGAACCCACATTTTGTCCGTTGCTATAGAATATCAGAGAATCTCTGAAATTAGTTTTAAACTAGTCTAAACATGCCTGAGTAATGTTTATTCAATGTCCTGTTGGTAATCACAAAAGAGTCCATAAGTGTCAATTTTTTGTAAATCTTTAGTAGCACATGTTTTTGGGCAAGTTGCATGCTGATCACATACATTGACTATACAACTGCACTTTAACATTGGCCCAACCATTGAAAAAACAAAGCTGGTGGGAGAATCTTTAACGCTAAATCTAATTCGTCTTCTGCTTACATTGGGGTTAAACACCTTAAAAAAAGCACCTGATCAGAGTCTTGAGTCAATTTTATCTATGTCTCATGACAGTCTTAAGATTTCAATGTCTGGACAGTTGTCACATGTAAGGAATTGAACCTAGTTTTCAGAAACTTCACAACATATCATTTTTGTGTTAGGCCAGAATGTTCAGAATTTCCCTTGCATCTCAGATTCAATCTATGCGAGGCACAATAATTAACAAATGTTTTGCCAGACATAATGGTTATGCTGGAAAATGCAAGTAATGGTGTCCTATGTCAGTATTTCTTCCTGTGGAATAAGGTCTGTCAGAGACAGTTTACATTAAGCTTCTATTTGTACCTGATTTTACGTACCTACCTAACATGTGTTACTTACTTCTGTTTTAGGAAACTCCTCATACAAAGATACCTTGATGCACATCTATAGCACATTAACAAGTATTAATGGCCACATATACAACAGAAAGGATGTTCTACAGTAAGGTATCAATGTAAACATTGGACTATTGGGATGTGGGACGAAATTTACCAGCATGTGTGTATCGTACTTACTTTCCATATTGTTCTTGTGGCTTTCAGTCCAAGGACTGGTTTTGTGCAACTCTTCGAATAAATCTATTCTGCATAAGCCTCTTCATCTATGCACAATTACTGTGGCTTACATCCATTTAAACCTGCCTACCACAGTCAAACCTTTGTCTCCCTCTACAATTTTTACTACCCCCCTATTATCCACAAACTTCTTTTGTTAGCCCTTTAACAACTGCAGAAGTGCCTGTATCATTACTGCCTATTGCATCTACCCATACTATGTAGCGTACATTTGGGATTCTACCTTGGGCAGGGTTACATGAACAACCTGCCTCACCCAGTGCTGAATATTTCTGGAGTGCTTTGTACGATGTCTCCTCTTGTCACTCTAAAATTCGTCACCACTGAGATGAATGTTACTCCAGGTGTGAAAATCAGTTTTTTGCTTTTAAGCTGCTCTGAAAATTTATGGTTGTTACAAATCCATATACATATAAAGGAATATTTTCCTTCAGTACTTTCTGATCCAGTTTTGGTGGCCCATTCGAAAAGTTACATGTCACTTTCAGTATACATAGTATACATCAGTAGTTTAGTATGCCATCATATGCAAATGTTCATAATATGTACTGTACTGTATGTATTCCTCAATCTAATAAATGAAGAAATAATGAATTTAGTTTAGTGGATGCTTTTAGATCACACATCATTGGTTACTTTCCACTAGTGTACAGACTATGCTGGTTTGTTGCACATGAGGGATAAAGTGGATAAAGGCCATCAATGGCAGAGTTTCATAACTTTTAACCTAACTGTAGAACCCAGTTTCTGTTGCCCGTGAACAAACTATGAAATCTAAGGCATTGCTAGTGTGACTGTCACACAGCAAAAGCATTTTCATTCCAAACATCAAACATTTTTATGGAATGACTTATTTGAAAGATAAAAGTCCTTTGGATGACAAAAGGCTTTGGCCATTGCAGAGCTTCTGATGTGGATTAAATGCACAACAGAATCCCATACGAACTTTACCGACCGTGATCCTGTTTTTAAATAATCAGTCTCTTGTGTTATCGACAGAGTTGTCATTGAAATGTAGCTTTCTCAAAAATAAAACAAAATGGTATCTGCACATAATTTCATTGTAAACTGAACTGTTCATAGGAACATCCCTGGAGCAATTTTCATTAATTTTAGCTTTTTCACAGAATGCATGAGATGACAAATAACAATGAAATAATACATTTCTTCATATCCTATATCTATCTTTGATAGACAATAATGCACTGATTTTGGAGCAGTTTTCTTGATGAACAAATAAAACTGATAGTTTTTTATCGATCACAAATTTCATCATATCCTATGTTAAAATAGCATAAAGAATGACAAAATACTTGGATCACCCCATTGTTGGCACTTGTGTGCTGAAGGTGAATCATCAAATGTGTGGTTAAGTGGACAAAAGCCATTTTATTTCCAGTCAAATTCGTCACTACATTGTGTTTTCTTCGTCGTTGTTGTTGTTGTTGTTGTTGTTGTTGTTGTTGCCGCTGCTGTGGTCTTTGGTCCAAATACTGGTATACTGCAGCTTTTCTTGCTAATCTATACTGTGAAAACTACTACATCTCTGAATAACTACAGCACCTACAGCTGTTTGGACCCACTTACTCTATTCTTCCCTTGGTCTCCTCTCACAATTTTTACTCCCAACACTTCCCTCAAATGTCAATTTCTTAATGGCCCAAAACGTCTCCTATTAACTGACATCTTATTTTAGTCAAGTTGTGCCACAAATACCTTTTCTCCCCAATTCCATTCAGTACCCATTTAATCTTCAGCATTATTCTGTAGCACCACTTTTCAAAGGATTCTATTCTCTTCTTGTTTCAGCTGCTTATCATCTGTGTTTCACTTCCATACAAGGATACATTCCAGACAAACACCTTCATTAAAGGCTTCTTAACATTTAAACTTATATTTGATGTTAACAAATTTCTCATATTCAGAAATGTTTTTCTTATCATTACTCATCTACATTCTGCCAGTATGCAAGATGTATGAGACAGGCGAAATACCCTGAGACTGCAGGAAGAATGGAATAATTCCAATTCCAAAGAAAGAAGGTGCTGACCTTGGGACCAGTGGCAACTCATAGGTATACATTCTGGGTGTTCAAAATTTTTTTAATACAGACAATAATCAGAATGTGAAATTAATAGCATCTGCTGTCAATTATAATAATAATAATAATAATAATAATAATAATAATAATAACAATAATAAAACCCGTGGAGGCCCGGGAAAAGAATAGGCCTCCGGTATGTTCTGCCAGTCGTAAAAGGCGACGAAAAGAACAAACCACTACTAGGGCTAACCCCCCTTTTAGTGTGATTAGTTGGTTCAGGACAGAACTAATGAAGCCTCGGACAAGCACTGTCATAGTCAGGGACGACGCTTGAACCTTATGCCCGTTCACAATGGTAATGACACTGCTAGCCACACGGAAAATGATTTAAATCCAAATAGAAGTATTTTGCAGGATATGCTTCCTGCAACCACTCTAGAAGGAAAACAAAGACAGAGGATGAGATGGTCAGATGAAGTTAACCGACACTTCATGTTCTGTTATTACCAAGCAACAAACTTAGGAACCAACACAACTGGATACAGATCACAAGTATACACAACATTTATTACCAGAAACCCAGAATTAAAATTTTTAATAGAACAACGACTAGCTGCTCAGATCCGTGTAATAATCAGAAATAACAGGATACCCCAGTCGGAATTAGAAAACATCAAACAACAAATACTGGAACAAAATAATGTGCAATCAGAAGAAGAAGAAAATACAGTAATGGACTCAAACATCCCAGAGCAAACAAACAAAGAACAACACACATCAGTTAAAAAATCAGAGGAAAACGAAATCTTAAGACAGCCACCAGAATAAGCACAAATAGAACACAGATTGACACACATGTTATATATAGAAGAAAAATTTCAGCTGACATATATAGAATACAAAGACACAAATACAGGCATTAGACCATTCTTGCATAGACCACCAAATAACCCACAAGTCGAAACAACAATAACAACTATCAACACAATAATACACAACAAAATAAATGAAAATACAACTATGGAAGAGTTACAACTACTGGTTTATATAGGAGCACTCACTACACTAAATATACACACTAGGCAGAGATCAGAACCAACCAACACACAGAAGAAACCCACAAAACCAGCATGGCAACACAGGCTACAGATCACAACAATAATAATATACGTCAGTTGTCTGGAAAGAGGAAGAATTGTTTTTGTGGGATTTTGTTGTTTTGTATATAATTAAGAACAGTTTATGGCAAGAATGAAATCATGTTTAAGCAAGGAATTAAATCAGGTGATGCTGAGGGGATTACATTAGGAAATGACTTTTGCTACTTTGGAAGTAAAACAATGATGAGGGTTGAAGTAGAGAGAATATGAAATGCTAAATGTAGACTAACTGTCTTTCTTGGCATTTCACAATCATGTTCAGATTCTTCAGATTCGGAAGAATTATCAATTACATCTCTTGTTCAGACATAAGACTATAGTGCTACAAAAAATGATATAGACAGCTTAGTTCTTTATCTATTACGTTATTGCATTCAAGTGCAATTTTGACCTGATTGATCTTATCCAGTTTTAAGAGATTTCAATCCAACTTCTTAAGCTGGAAAATTAGATTGTACTCAAGCCTTTTATGTAACAAATTGTTCTCAGCCTGTGCAAAAGTAATGTCTGTTTTATTAAGCACTCTATAGTAAAACTGATGTTTCACACCATTGTTAACTGCATTGGCACTATTATTGCTGGACTTTTAAAATTTCTTTTCATGTCTAGCCCTAATTTTATCTATGTTGTTATCATTAATACTATCCCAGATACAATCAATTTGAAATTTATAAAGTTCCTTAAAATATTTAAATAAAAACAAATGCAAACAATAGGCTTCACCATTTAAATTGTCTTTCTTTCTATGAAGTTGTACTGTCTTATCAGAAATGACTTGCTGCACTAGTTTCCTTTTGATGGAAGGCTCTTTGTTACACTGCTTCACATCTATGTACAATTTCATGTAATCAGGAATTATGTCTGACTTCAAACACAGTTTATTAAAGTCAATGGTCGTACGTGTTTCTACTATTTTCAGTTTGATGTCCCTATATTTAGAAACAGCTTTAGATACCTCGGCAGGCAGGAACTTCAATATTTTGAACGAAGCTATACTTCAGCAATGATTACAGAACAGCAAGTAAACAAGACAGCCAACCAGTTGTAATACATTGTGATTTTCAATTAACTTTAACTATGGTTTCAAAGAATTTACACCTGTAATCTCCAGAAGAACAAACCTGCATACAGTGCAACACAATAAATTACAACAAAAAAACCATGGACCAATATTATGTGTCATACAGAAACCACTACCTACAACAGGTGTTGGCCCTTAAAAATCAAGGGCTTGTCACATCAGTAAAATCAATCATATAAATGCCAGACACGTTAAGAGCTACTCGTTAAGTGAGGGAGAGTGGAGAGCAGAGATACCAGGAAACAAATCCTGAGGCAAAAGTGCCGATGAACATTTATGCTTGGTGGCATAAACAGCCAGTGTGGAAAAAGACAACTAATCTTCACAGAGGTCAAAGGGTGCAGGATGGACCTTTGGGGAGAACTAAATACCTATAAACATCTAGAGTGCAGAGATGGTAATTTACTAAATGATCAGTTGCAGCTCAGCTGTAGACAACTATTTAATGAGTTCAAACCAATGCTGTATTTATATAAAAAAAAAAACACTTAATGACTGCTGATAGCCTTTGCAAGTAGTCCATTTAATCTACATTTTTCACTATACAGGGACCTAGGAGTTTTTGCTCTTTACTGTAATTATGTGTAATAGTGTGTTTATGCACTAGTGTTATTACTTCCTGTACAATGATTTACTATAGGTCATATTAATCTGTTTACTGTCGTTACGCTTGTAATAACTTACTTATGCACAGACATTATTATTTTTGTACAATAATGTACTAATGGTCCTACAAGGGTCTTAATGTGTGCTAGAATATTTTAATATGTATTTATCTTTTTCAACATTTTATTCTACACTCGTTTATTGGCATTGTGTATTTCTTTAATTCTGTTAGTAACTTGATGTGCTTATGCTTATTGGCTGGTTATGCTGCCAAACATACATGCTATCGGCACATGTAGCTCATCATTTATTTCCTGGTATCCACACTCTCCATTCTCCCTCAATCAGTACATAGCTCTCAACAGGGTCTGGCATTTTATGTGATTGATTTTACTGATATGACAAGCCCTTGATTTTAAGGGCCTTAACTTTTACAAGTATATGTACAGAACATTGCCGACACATTTCATGTGGAAATGTTACATCGCTTTACTGACTGAATGTTTGGTAATGTGAAGTTTGTAAGTACTAGTTTTCCTATGTTGGTATATATCATGTTGTTTGTGACATGCCTAAAATTGTTCGAGATAGTAGCTTTTGTATGTCACATAATATTGGTCCATTATGTTTTCATTGTAATACATGGTGTAATTTCTGAAGAAGACAGGTTTAAATCCACTGAAACCACGGTTAAGGTTAGTTGAAAACCACCATTTTTTTGCAACTGGTTAGCTGTCTTATTCACCTGCTAAACTGCAACATCACAAGATATTCTCTACATTTGTAGGGACACTTCAGTCAGAGACTTCTACAGCTAGGCTAACTTATCACAGAAAAACTCATTTTGTACAATTCTCAATGACAGCATAATTTGCAAATAACAACATCACAAAAAGTATGCTACCTAACACAGCACTGTGTCAGAACATTAAATTACATGAAGTTCCACATGAAACAGTTAAGGAAAAATTTGCACAATGAAACTAGGTTCAAGGAAGGAAGGAACATATTGTTGACTTTGAGGTCATTAGAGAGGAATAAAAACTCGGACTTTGTCAAGGATGGGGAAGGAAATTGGCTGCACCTCATCAAAAGAAGAAACCCACCATTCACCTGGGGCAATTTGGGGAGAATCACAGCTAATCTAAATGTGAATGGTCAGACATGGATTTGGATCATTGTTCTCCCAAAAGTGAGTCCACTGTGCTAACCTCTATGTCACCTCACTCAGTAACTATGTTCCATCCAGCAACATGAGAATTTGTTTACTTTATTTTACACTCTCCAGTTCATCTCAGTGTTCTTTTTCTCTTTAGAACTGTGTTTCCTATGTACGGAATTCACACTGCAAGTAACACGGCTCAGTAGTATTACATGAACCGTAAAAACAAACCAGCACATATTGAATGTATAATTCAATGCAGTTGTATAACTGTCATAAAGGCACAGCAAAACTGCAGTACTAGGATTGATTACTGATGATGCACAGTGTGTAACAGATTCATGAAGATTCCAAGATGTGTGTGCAACGTTTAAGTTGCTAGTGACACAAAATTGACCCTCATTCTCTGGGATGAAATCAACAACAGCAAGATAACAAATAAAATATTTAAATCTGTAATAATTTGCTCCATTGCATCTGGTTCATGTGATTAACATCATAAAAAAACTAGTAGTCCAGACACTGATATCTCAAAGGAAACTGGAATCATTATATAGGAAGGAAATATTATTTCCATACATGACACAATTCTTGTAAGACCTCACTACAAGCGTAAAATAAGAATAGTGATACTACTTAATAATTGTCTCAAAGAATGATGTAGTGATCACCCCCCACCTCTACTCCATGTCAATGTAACAAAAGAAAATAAATAATTACAATTATTGAGCTGCTAGAAAATGGATGGGTCCAATCTCTGCAAAAGTAATTGACTCGGAACCTCACTAATGATTATTACAGAACTACTATCATATGGGGTATCAAATAAAATTTGTGACCACGCTAAAGTTTTTCATAGGGAAGATGCAGCATATTATCTTTGATAAAAAGCCACTGGCAGAAGCACATCAAATTTCAGGCTGCACACCGAAAGTGTGTTGGAACCCTTGCTGTTTATACTCTACATTAACATTAACCTCACGCTTTTTACAGATGATGCAGTTATCAATAATGAAATACTGTCTTAAACATCCTGTACTAATACAGATCTTGATAAGACATCAAAGTGGAGTAAAAATTGGCAGCTTGTTCTAAATGTTCAAAAATGCACTTCACAAAATACAGAACATAGTATCCTATGAGTACAATATCAATGAGTGACAACTGGAATTAATCAACTCTTGCAAATACACAGGTGTACCAACTAAACAATGGAAAGTACAGGATGGAATAACAACGAAGTTATGAAAAGGATAGATTGCAGCTCAGCTTATAGAGGAGAGACAGAGTTGCAAACAGGCACAACAAAAATAATACTAGGCATTTAAGCTTTTGTCCAAAAGGCCTTCTTCTGAGATATTAAACACAAACACACTTAACCAACAAATCTCACACACAATCTTTGTCTTCAGCCACTGTAGCCAGACTACAGACTGAAACTGCACCTGATGGGAGTAGCAATTTGGCATGGGTAGTGGGGTAAGGATAGTACGGCAGGGGAGGGGTAAGGTGTACTGTTACTTTGGAGAACATGCAGAGACATGGAGGGGACAGAGTAGGGCTGCGAGGTGCAGTCAGGAAGTATGGTTTGGAAGAGGGTGGGGAGGAGTGGAAGAGTAACAGGAGAGAAAAAAAGACTGTCAGTGCATTGGCAGAACAGAAGGCTGTGTAGTGTTGGAGAGGGATCAGGGAAGAGGGTAGTATGTGGAGGGCAGGGACTAGCAAAGGATGAGGCAAGAGGAATTGCAGGAATAAAGGACATATTGCAGGAAGTTTTCCTACCTGAAAATGCAATCAATCTATAAAGGAGATGGTTTATAAAACACTCATGCAATCAATCTCGGAATATTACTGGTGTGAGTGGCATCCATAACAACTGGGATTAAAAGCAGGTATTGAACATGAAGAAAGGAAGACAGTGACCGAAGGTTCCAGTGTACTCTTAGATGACTGCAGTCATGCCAACGATCTACACTGGGATCTGCTGTGTGGTACAGGGCTACTATCTGGGCCCATAGCTTGCATCTTCAGCACTGTTTAAGTTAGCATGTGCTCTCTTTATTACACCAATGTAGCTTTCACATTGACAATACATCTGTCACATATGAAGATCAGGGAAAGATGCTCCTTCTATTGATTCAAGAATGTCAATCAAACACAACTGCATAAAATACTTGGATTGGAGACTCATACAGATATATGTATAAACAAAATTTTAAAAATAAAAAGATATTGCATATTGTAACTGTGGTAGACAGAATGGCATCTTTAATAAAGGGGTGGAAAACCATACATATTTCTGCATAACAGTCAGGAAAAATGAACATTTAGCTTCTTTAACCTGTCAAACTGTTTAAGCCACTAACTGATTGGAAGCAGCCTATATATGATCACTTGAATAAAATCATTAAAGACAGACAAACAATAGCTATATCATGAATAATTCAGAACACAGAGTATGGCACTTTCCTTTCTATGTAGATGCAACAAGTCACAGTAGGGATGCTAGATTTCAAAGTAGCAAACTGGTTTCACTTGGACAACAATACTGTTGTAACAAGGGGGGAAGGCTAGGGATAACATTGCAATCATTTCATTGTGATTTACACTTACTGTCAGTCAATATTTTGCAGAGAGGATACGCGAGCTCACTGACCACCGAATAGAACTATTTACAGGAGTTTATATTGAGTAAGAGTGAAACTTTCCAGAAAAGAGGTTCTGTGATGGTACAATTCAAAATATAGGCCAATGTGAAATTGCACTAACATGCCAACCCAAGCCTTATGTAAGCAATTGACTGTAGCTGTTGACTCATGTAGCTTTCTGTTGGGTCTAGTGGTGACACATATACCTAAATGTGTTTAAATATGTTTTTCTACAAGGAAATGGTATCCATAACGAATAAACTAATGAGAGACATATAATGGTAATAGTTGTAATTATAGTGATAATAGTTACACTAGCAACAGCAATAATGTTTACACTGGTAATCAGATAATGAATACAGATTTCATGTACTTTAATTAGTAGTTTATTTTGTAATAGGTGTATGCAGCAAACACTATTCGAATTAACTGGTCCATTTGATTATATGGCTTAGTGACTTACATAATAGGATATAACTGTAAGAGATAATATATATCGTAAAATAATAATTAACTGACTTTTATTTTTTCATTCTCTGAGCAACCTAGTAAAACTCTTATGAGACACAGTCTCTGTCAGTACAAGTAAAAAATGACATGGGGATAATTCTGAAATAACTGTCAAAAATGATCTTTGAGATATGTAACTGGTAGAGGTCAAACAAAAATATGTTGCATCAAAGTTAGTCCTTCTTGTCTCAAAGTCATAGTGATACACTCGGCACTGATCTACGGTGACTAAGTAGATAAGGAAGTCATCCGGACGGACCTGACACAGTTACTTTTCCCTTGCTGCCTTGATTCAACAGGATTTCTGAACGAGTGCAAGCAGTTGCAGATACAGAGGGTGGCAAAATTCATCATTTTCAAAAATTCATGTACAATGAAACTGACCTACGAATGATTTTCACTATTGTCCCAACTGTGATACACTGGTCTTCAAGCATCAGGGTTTCCACCTCTCCTGCAATTCTCATTTCTTCATAACAAGATGATGTGCCATTTTGTTCCTTGCCTTTCAGACTTGTTTGATGACAGTGGACGTAAATGTCTACACCATCAAATCACTGTGTCGTATGATGATGTATTGTTGCTGTACGCTCCCACTCACTCAGAATGGATTAATGTGGCACTGTTCCCATTAAAATACAGAAAATGAATTGCCACACGATACTTTGCTTTGTCAATGAGCCACTTTATTTTGATTCCTCTAGCAGTGTGCTATGGTACTGTAGAATGGAAAATTCAATGTGTACCAGGACTGCAGATATGTACTGCAAATAAACAAAACAAAAAAAAAAATCAGTTTCATTATTTTATTTTATCAAGAAAAAAAAATTAATACTTTATGACTACCCTCATAGCTTGGTGGATTTTTTTCTGGGGGGGGGGGGGGAGGGGGGGGGGACACGGATGCGTGTGCATGTTTTCTACATCTGAAGCAGTCTCAGATAGAGTCCAAGAACCTACTTTACTTTTTAAATGTGCCTGTACATCTCCTATATATGGTGAGTAGATATCCAAACTAACTCAAACTGTTATAATTTCAGAGCTTGTTTATATCTTATCCCTAGTTTACAGACTTTGTGATTTGCTTCTCTCCTCTGTTATATCTCCCTGAGAGTGTCCTGAATTGCCATACATCCACAATCATTGTAACGTTTTATTAACATATCGACATGTCAGATATTTCAGGCTTTCAATCAGCATCAATTTTTGATTCTCACTTGACTGGTGTACCAGTGACAAGCCACAAATCTGGAAGGGGTACCTAAGTCTGTCACAGCTGTGACCATGACAATAAAAGCCACAGATGGGAAAACATCAAAACCTTCAATAGAAGAAATACTAAACTCAATGCTAGAGAGAGGAACGTTTTAATAAGAACTGTTATTACTGCCACGATTACTTTTCTTCATACACTTCTAGATAACACAGTGTCATTGGAAACAGCAAAACCTTAAATGCACAAATGCACTGTCACAAAAAACTCAGCATTTCTGAATATCTTCTCAACAAGGCAAATGAAAAAAAAAGGTTTTATATGGTTGTTGTTGTTGTTGTGGTCTTCAGTCCTGAGACTAGTTTGATGCAGCTCTCCACGCTACTCTATCCTGTGCAAGCCTCTTCATCTCCCAGTACCTACCGCAGCCTACATCCTTCTGAATCTGCTTAGTGTATTCATCTCTTGGTCTCCCTCTACGATTTTTACCCTCCATGCTGTCCTCCAGTACTAAATTGGTGATCCCTTGATGCCTCATAACATGTCCTACCAACCGATCCCTTCTTCTAGTCAAGTTGTGCCACAAACTCCTCTTCTCCCCAATTCTATTCAATACCTCCTCATTAGTTATGTGATCTACCCATCTAATCTTCAGTGTTCTTCTGTAGCTCCACATTTCAAAAGCTTCTATTCTCTTCTTGTCTAAACTATTTATCATCCATGTTTCACTTCCACACATGGCTACACTCCATACAAATACTTTCAGAAATGACTTCCTGACACTTAAATCTATACTCGGTGTTAACAAATTTCTCTTCTTCAGAAACACTTTCCTTGCCACTGCCAGTCTCCATTTTATATGCTCTCTACTTCAACCATCATCAGTTATTTTGCTCCCCAAATAGCAAAACTCATTTACTACTTTAAGCGTCTCATTTCCTACTCTAATTCCCGCAGCATCACCCGACTTAATTCGACTACATTCCATTATCCTCGTTTTGCTTTTGTTGATGTTCATCTTATACCCTCCTTTCAAGACACTGTCCATTCCGTTCAACTGCTCTTTCAAGTCCTTTGCTGTCTCTGAGGGAATTACAATGTCATCGGTGAACCTTAAAGTTTTTATTTCTTCTCCATGGATTTTAATACCTACTCCGAACTTTTCTTTCGTTTCCTTTACTGCTTTCTCAAAATACAGATTGAATAGCATCGGGGGGAGGCTACAACCCTGTCTCACTCACTTCCCAACCACTGCTTCCCTCTCATGTCCCTCGACTCTTATAACTGCCATCTGGTTTCTGTACAAATTGTAAATAGCCATTCGCTCCCTGTATTTTAACCCTGACACCTTCAGAATTTGACAGAGAGTATTCCAGTCAACATTGTCAAAAGCTTTCTCTAAGTCAACAAATGCTAGAAATGTAGGTTTGCCTTTCCTTAATCTTTCTTCTAAGATAAGTCGTAGGGTCAGTATTGCCTCACGTGTTCCGACATTTCTACGGAATCCAAACTGATCTTGCCCAAGGTCGGCTTCTACTAGTTTTTCCATTCGTCTGTCAAGAAATCGCGTTAGTATTTTGCAGCTGTGACTTATTAAACTGATAGTTCGGTAATTTTCACATCTGTCAACACCTGCTTTCTTTGTGATTGGAATTATTATATTCTTCTTGAAGTCTGAGGGAATTTCGCCTGTCTCATACATCTTGCTCACCAGATGGTAAAGTTTTGTCAGAACTGGCTCTCCCAAGGCTATCAGTAGTTCTAATGGAATGTTGTCTACTCCCAGGGCCTTGTTTCGACTCAGGTCTTTCAGTGCTCTGTCAAACTCTTCATGCAGTATCATATCTCCCATTTCATCTTCATCTACCTCCTCTTCCATTTCCATAATATTGTCCTCAAGAACATCGCCCTTGTATAAACCCTCTATATACTCCTTCCAACTTCCTGCTTTCCCTTCTTTGCTTAGAACTGGGTTTCCATCTGAGCTCTTGATATTCATGCAAGTGGTTCTCTTTTCTCCAAAGGTCTCCTGTAGGCAGTATCTACCTTACCCCTCAAAAGATAAGCCTCTACATCCTCACATTTGTCCTCTAGCCATCCCTGCTTAGCCATTTTACACTTCCTGTCGATCTCATTTTTTAGACTTTTGTATTCCTTTTTGCCTGCTTCACTTGCTGCATTTTTGTATTTTCTCCATTCATCAATTAAATTCAGTATCTCTTCTGTTACCCAAGGATTTCTACTAGCCCTCGTCTTTTTACCTACTTGATCCTCTGCTGCCTTCACTGTTTCATTCCTCAAAGCTACCCATTTTTCTTCTACTGTATTTCCTTCCCCCATCCTTGTCAATCGTTCCCTAATGCTCTCCCTGAAAATCTCTACAACCTCTGGTTCTTTCAGTGTATCCAGACCCTATCTCCTCAGTTTCCCACCTTTTTGCAGTTTCTTCAGTTTTAATCTACAGTTCATAACCAATAGATTGTGGTCAGAGTCCACACCTGCCCCTGGAAAAGTCTTACAATTTAAAACCTGGTTCCTATATCTCTGTCTTACCATTATATAATCTATCTGCGACCTTCCAGTATCTCCAGGCTTCTTCCATGTATACAACCTTCTTTCATGAATATTGAACCAAGTGTTAGCTATGATTAAGTTATGCACTGTGCAAAATTCTACCAGACGGCTTCCTCTTTCATTTCTTAGCTCCAATCCATATTCACCTACTATGTTTCCTTCTCTCCCTTTTCCTACTGTCGAATTCCAGTCACCAATGACTATTAAATTTTCGTCTCCCTTCAATATCTGAATAATTTCTTTTATCTCATCATACATGTCATCAATCTCTTCGTCATCTGCGGAGCTAGCTGGCATATAAACTTGTACTACTGTGGGCTTCATATCTATCTTGGCCACAATAATGCGTTCACTATGCTGTTTGTAGTAGCTTACGTGCATTCCTATTTTCCTATTCATTATTAAACATACTCCTGCATTACCCCTATTTGATTCTGTATTTATAACCCTGTATTCACCTGACCAAAAGTCTTGCTCCTCCTGCCACCGAACTTCACTAATTCCCACTATATCTAACTTTAACCTATCCATTTCCCTTTTTAAATTTTCTAACCTACCTGCTCGAATAAGGGATCTGACATTCCACGCTCCGATCCGTAGAACGCCAGTTTTCTTTCTCCTGATAACGACGTCCCCTTGAGTTGTCCCCACCCGGAGATCCGAACGGGGGACTGCTTTACCTCCGGAATATTTTATCCAAGAGGACGCCATCATCATTTAATCATATAGTAAAGCTGTATGCCCTCAGGAATAATTATGGTTGTAGTTTCCCCATGCTTTCAGCCGTTCGCAGTACCAGAACAGCAAGGCCATTTTGGTTAGTGTTACAAGGCCAGATCAGTCAATCATCCAGACTGTTGCCCCTGCGACTACTGAAAAGGCTGCTGCCCCTCTTCAGGAACCATATGTTTGTCTGGCCTCTCAACAGATACCTCTCCGTTGTGGTTGCACCTACAGTACGGCTATCTGTATCATTGAGGCACGCAAGCTTCCCCACCAACGGCAAGGTCCATCGTTCATGGAGGGGGGGATGGGGGGGGGGGGTATAAGAACCAAAAACTCTTAAGACTGCTGACCACTGGATGATTGGAAGCAAGTACAAAGGGCGATTCAATAATTCAACAAGCACCTATGTTGGGAACAAAGATATGACTGAACCCCCCCCCCCCCCCCCGACCCCCACCCCCCTCCTCCAAAGAAGACATTATTTTCCAGCAGTCTCTTCTTTTAGCTTCATACATTTTCTCTAATGTCTCAATCATATTTTTAAAACCACTAATCTTACTTTTTAACCTGTGGGCTATTTCTTCATGTGGAAGCAAGACAGAACTGCAGGGCAGCCAGGTGGGCAAATAAGGTAAATGCAACATCAGTTCATAATGCAGTTCACACAGTATTGTGGCAACAAATGTAGATGAATGTGTTGCCACATGCTAGCAGCAAAACAGCACTTTTCTCTTCACCAAACAGGACAGCATTTTCTTCCATTTCTTGTTAAAGCAGTATAATGCCTCACAGTATTATTGTCCAGTGATTGTTACCCTTTTTCTATGAAATCCATAGAGTATGATGCACTTTACAGCCCAAAAGTTATCACTGTAACTTTTCTGGCAAATGAGACAATCTGCACTTTCTTTGGGACAAATCCTTTTCACTGTTGCTAGATTTATGAGTTATAATGATGAATACTGGTCTCGTTGATGGTGACAACACAACCATAAAATGTTTTCCAGACCTCAGTTACATTGCTCCAAACATAACTTTGATGTTGAAACCTACACCTCATTGTGGTCGATATTCAGCGAAAGTGGTACCCTGTTTATCGCCAACTGATCAAGTGAAATGTTAGCTGACATTCCAATTGACAAATCTATGGCCTTTGGTATTTCATGCTCTTTTTTTTCCCCAAAAAATCAGTAAGAATTGATTTGAGGACTGTTTCAATGCTTTCTTCAGTAAATACATCTGCACAAACCATGTCCAATCATTTGCATTGGAGGACAAAGGCCAAAATAATCAGCATTCAAATTCACTTTTATCTTGGCATTTTTCATATTTAAAAACAAACCACTGTATGATTCTGCAGTTTTTCCATCTCAGCCAAAAGCACTTTCCACAATTTATGGAAATGGCAGCCAAATTTGACCTATGAAGTAGTGTCATTTTTGTTTCAAGATTGTTTACCAGTTGGCAGCACAAAATGGTAACACCAACTTCTGTTAGCAAGGACATTTGTCTTCAAACAAGGATCCTCACTGAACTGCTCTCATAATGTGGACCAAAGAGTCTACATCTCTTTCACAGGACATGCGTATTTAGGTTCAAAATTGGTTCAAATGGTTCTGAGCACTATGGGACTTAACTTCTGTGGCCATCAGTCCCCCAGAACTTAGAACTACTTAAACCTAACTAACCTAAGGACATCACACACATCCATGCCCGAGGCAGGATTCGAACCTGCGACCGTAGCGGTCGCGTGGCTCCAGACTGTAGCGCCTAGAACCGCTCGGCCACTTCGGCCGGCTGCGTATTTAGGAATGGAGATATTAGAAGTGTATAATCTAAGACTTCTTCACACAAAGAAGTATCATGGAGGTTCTGTTAAGCTTTGGAGTAGTCAGATTACAGCTCTCATAGGGATCCTAGGGGTCCCACAGCCACAATGAAATGGAAGGTAACTGAAAAGTGTATGAAAACACTGTCACTCTGCCACTGTTCTATGCAGAAGAGTCCATCATTCATGGTGGTAATGTACCCAATAACACTGCTTAAAATGTATAAGGCTGGCCTGAGGAGCACGTCTTCTCTTGTTCCCTGCCATTCACAACTACTGGCCAGTGCACAAACTAATTCAAGGCATACAAATGCTACAGTCCCCTGATATTAGAGAAATATGATTGATTAGAAACAAAGAAGGGCAGAATTTTTCATCTCCATTTCCACAGCAATCACTTGCTTATTTAAAAACATAGGCTTTAGCTCAACACAGCAGTGGTAGTATATGTACGCTGTAACCAAATCACCAAATTAAAATGACATTCTAAATTCTGTGGCAATTATGTAAAAACAAACTGTGGGGTAAAAATTATTTTCTTCAACTAAAGAGAAAACAAGCTCAGTTCTGCCTCTTTTACACAGAGTTGCCAAAAACATAGCAGAAAACTGCTTTGCCCTTTGTACTCAAGATTAAAACATTGTAACAAAAATTCAAACTGCATATTCATGTGAAAGTCATACATGGCATTTGTGATAATTCAGAAATTTGCTATGGAAATCATTTTTTGCACCAAATTCTTTAAATGTTTATTACCGTATAGACTAATCACAGATGTGGCAAGCACACCATCTGCTGTATATGACCTTGTATTTGTGACAAATTCAGCTAACATAAAGTTCTTGCATTTCCCGTCCTTCAGTTCATCAAAATGATGCAACATTTCAAAGTGGCTCTCCCTTCATCTATTATACTAGTTGCCAGTTTTCCAGTTCCACACTAAAAAATCAAGGGCACAGATACTGAGGTCTTAAACACTAATTGTAAAAGCCAATACTGAGGAGCAGCTAAAACAGGTGGGATATGGAAAGGCAGCTGAAGGGTGTGCAGTTGGGGTTAACAGGTACTGGAAATGTTCTAGTACCATGTTTTTAGATAAGGACTCTGAGTTATTGGTAAATTGGATAACATTATTTACAAGCTCTAATGATGTGTGAGTCTCACCCTATCCCATTCATACTGACCTCTCACCATTAACTCTACATCTACATACATACTCTGCAAATCACTATGAAGTGCATGACAGAGAGTACTAAACATTGTACCAGATGTCAGGGTTTATTCCCATTGTAATTAAATATCTGGGGTAAGAAGAATGGCTGCTTACAAGTTGCTGTGAATGCTGCATTTAATATCATCTTGTCTTTGCAGTCCCAATGAAAGAGGTACTAGGCTAAAGAGTATCTCCTGATTTTTCATTTAATTAGTGTTTATCTTTCAAGTGTCAGTAAATTCAAGTTTTTCAGCATTTTATTGGCGTTTTCCCACGAGTGAAACAAACCTGTGATCATCTGTGCTGACCTACTTCATATACGTTCATTATCCCTCTTTAATCCTTTTTCATACGGGTTCCACATACTTGAGCAATGTCCGAAGATGGGATATACATATGATTTGTAATCATTCTCCTTTGCAGACTGACTACACTTTCTCAGTATCCTGTCAATGAATCAAAGTCTCTTAGTTGCTGTCTGCCTTATCTATGACCGAGACTGTGTGATTGTTCCATTTCACATTCCTACAAATTGTTACACTCAAGTGCACAACTTAACATTTCTGAACATTTAAAACAAGTTGCCAATCTCTGCACCACTTTGAAATCTTATCAAGATCTGACTGAGCATTTATGCACCTATTTTCAGTTCTTCATTATTAAAGTAGTTGTTAATATTGCCTGACAGAAAATTAATATACAAATCAAACAACAAGGGTTCCAACTCACTTTCCTCGGCGTACCTTAAGTTAATTCTGCTTCTGTTGGTGACACTCTATCTCAGATAATATGCCCGCATCTCATGGTCGTGCGGTAGCGTTCTCGCTTCCCACGCCCAGGTTCGATTCCCGGCGGGGTCAGGGATTTTCTCTGCCTCGTGATGGCTGGGTGTTGTGTGCTGTCCTTAGGTTAGTTAGGTTTAAGTAGTTCTAAGTTCTAGGGGACTGATGACCATAGATGTTAAGTCCGATAGTGCTCAGAGCCATTTGAACCACCAGATAATATGCTGTTTCCTCCCAACCAAAGAATCGTCACAATTAAGTAATAAAGTTAGTTTGATATGACATAAAAGCATAATCAGTGGTGTGGAACTGAGTTACATGCTTTTGGGAGTCAACAAATACTGCATCAGCTTTGAAGACATCATGTGACAAAAGCGCAAACTGGGTCTCGCCTAATCATTCCCCCCCCCCCCCCCCCCCCACCCCCACCCCCCGGAACCCATGCTGGTTACTATGGAGGTTGTCAATCATTATTTTATGCTTTGAATACGTTCTAGGACTCTACTACAGATGGAAATCAATGAAACTGGATAGTAGTAGTGTGGCTTGCTTCTGCTACCCATCTTGTAGACAACTGTGACCTGTGTCTTCTTCTAATGACTTGCAATTGCTTTTTGTTCACAAAATTTCTCACTTCCTCTTGGTACCACTCTTTTTATTACCATCCTTCTTCCCTTGTTTTCTGCAAGAGTGCAGCACATTTGTTGTAAACTTCAGTCCTGTATTTCATTTTTTGAACTCAACCTCCAAGTTTTTTTCCCCAAGGCCATTGCACAGAACAAATTACTCCTGTCGTGGTAAATGTGAACAGCAAGATTATACAAACTGAGCACTTTACATTCTATTAAGTTATGTTTACATATTTACTTACGTGTATAAAATTTCCTGCCTATTTTCAGAATAGTTTCACTACCAATATTGACAAGTGATACAATACTACCTTACTACTTCAAGCACCACTGTTTTTAAAAATCATAATTAGGTTAATATCTCAATAGATTACTCTAAAAAAATCATTTTAATGTCTTTAATCCACTTGTAAATTATTTGAAGTGCTGACATTACAAAAGATACATTCTATATTAACTTTCTTTCTATTGTAATCAGATATTCCTCTTCCCTTCCAAAGGAAAAAAATTAAAAATGAGAATTTCAGTTTTGTTTATACAGCACAAGGAGCTGCTGAGCGGCACTTAATTAGCACAGAACGCTACACCAGCAAAGTAACTTTCCATAGCATATGACATAAATTTGCCTGCTTTTCTGCGAGAATGCAATGCATTTGCTGTACACTTCAGCCCTGCATTTCGTTTTTTGAAGTCAACCTTCAAGCTTTGCACAAAGCCATTCCACAGAATAAAATATTTTCTGTCACAGTCTGCGCACTTTCCATAGTGTTATGTTACATGTTAACTTTTGTTTATAAAATTTCCATGCACAATATCAAGAAATAATTGAAAAAGCCCACTCCATGATCCAATCAGGGAAGCATAATCTGTCAATATGCACAGAAAGCCAGATGACACAGATAACTGATGTTACAACAACAAACATGACAGTTTGTAAAGTAGATATCTTAAAACTAAACTAAACTCCGCCCACATGAAGGCCTAATGGTACTGACCGACCATCATGTCATCCTCAGCCCACAGGCATCACTGCATGTGGATATGGAGAAGCACGTCATCAGCACATCGCTCTCCCCGTTGTATGTCAGTTTATGAGACCAGAGCCATTACTTCTCAATCAAGTAGCTCCTCCGTTTGCCTCACAGGGGTTGAGTGCACCCCACTTGCCAACAGCACTTGGCAGACCGAATCGTCACCCATCCAAGTGCTAGCCCAGCTCGACAGTGCTTAGCTTCAGTGATCTGACAGGAACCGGAGTTACCATTGCAGCAAGGCCGTAAGCAGATATCTTAGCAAGTACAAACCACAAGTGTTGGGATGTACTACACCTCCTAATGCAGAACATAGCTATATGCTGTTAAAATCTAATGTTAATGGAAGGGGTTATAAACACACTAGCTGATCAAAAATGTCTGGAAACGCACATGTAATGCAGAAATGACCACTACATGTTATGAGGGGTCAACCTGTCAGTATAAAAGGAAGTGGTGAATACTGTGTTGCCAGTAAAGAACCAGTTACAGCATGATGATTCGGTCAGGAGAGCTCAATGACTTTTACTGTGGATTATCATCATTGAATGTCACATGAGTAACAAAGCCATCACGGATATTTAAATCCTAAAGCTGCCCACATCAACTGTTGGTGTTGTGATTGTGAAGTGGAAATGTGAACGAACAAGTTCAACAAAAACCAAAAGCAGGCTGACCTCATGTACTGAAAAGGTACCATCAAGCAACGCACAGTGTGGTTGCAAAAACAAAACATGATATCAATGGAAGGAACCACTCACGAGTTCCAAAGTGTTACTAGTTGTCCAGCTAGCACAGTGACTGCATTAAAAAGAACAGGTTACAACCGTCGAGCATCTCCTCATAAGTCACATATTGCTGTAGTCAGTGGCAAGTGATGCTTGACGTAATGTAAAGAGCGACACCACTAGACAGTGAATGACTGGAAATGATTGATTTGGGGTGATGAATTATGCTATAACCCATGGCAATCTAACGGAAGGGATTGGGTTTGGCAAATGTTTGAAGTACACAACCTGCCATCGAGTGTATAAGCGACAGTGAAGTACAGAGGAGATCGTGTTACTGTATGGGATGTTTTTCAAAGTTAGGGTGTGGTTCTCTTATAGCACTTAATAAAATGCTAAATGCAGATGGATATGAAGACATTACACAGCATTATGTACTGGCTTACAGTGGAGTACCAGTCTCGAGATGACGATTATTTTTATCAGCATGACAATGCACCCTGTCATAAAGCAGCATCTGTGAGGCAATGGTTTGTGGACAATAACATTCCTGAAACAGTGTGCCCTGCCCAGAATCATGACCAAAAACCCAATGGAACACATTTGGAATGAGTTATGACTTGTACTTTGCTCAAACCCTGCATCAAACATCATCACTACCTTCTCTGGTTTCAGCTCTTGAGAAATAATGAGCTGCCATTTCTCCATAGACATTCAGACTCCTCACTGACTATACTCACAGCAGAGTTCAAGCCATCATAGGTGAAGGGTGAACACACCCCACATTAATGTCCACTAATAAGGGTCCAGATACTTTTGATCAGATGTGTAAAAGTCCCTTCAAACTACATTAAAGAAATAACATCAAAAGTGCATGACGGACCAGGATGTGAGGGCGTGTCATGAGTCTGTCTTGGATAGTTCAATCAATACAGCACTTGCCCACGAAAGGCATAGGTCCTAGGTTCGAGTATCAATCTGACACACAGTTTACATCTGCCTAGAAGTTTCAACTCACTGCACTCCACTGTGGAGTGGGGATTCATTCTGGAAACAGGTCCCTCAGCTATGGCTAAGCCAGTTCTACACATTATCCTTTCTTCTGGAACGGAGCTTCTGTTACATTAGGAAGGTAGAAAAGAGAAGCTGGCAGAAATAATCTGTGAGGCTGGGTCATTACTCATGCCTGGATAGCTCAGTCGGTAGAGCACTTGCCCACAAAAGCAAAGGTCACAGTCCTTATTAGGTCAAACAGAACAAGACACACTCAGGGTTTTTTTGTCTCCCCTTTCAAATTTTACTAAACTTTCATGGAGGTATCATCGGGTAACACTGTGCTCTTTAAATTCTCCAAGTATGATTCTCACATGAAAGAGTTTAATTTTCTCTACCACACTATTAGATGAAGAATACATGGCTCTATCCTAATAGCTACTCTTGACCTCAGGAAAGACTGAGAAATTGAATTTCAGTCTGATTTAAACAATAAGCCTAAAATTTCACAATGAGGAATTGTAGAATCAAAATATAAAAATTATACAAATTACTTATTTGGATGAAGCATGACAAGAAAGGGTAATATTCAGTTTTTGTACCTCTTACACTGACATGAACACAATCTCTGCACGCTCATAACAATAATTTATCACTTTACCAAATAAAAAGTACAGGGTGTACATAAAGTCCAGGAACACACTCAATTATTTATTGCACAAGAACCACACATTGTACAGATATAATACATATGTCATTTTGAAGAGAAACCCTGAAAGTTCCCCCCCCCCCCCCCCCCAAGTATATTGCCACAGCGTAGTTTGTTAATTTGCCTATAGTCAGCATTAGTTGCAAACATGGCGAGTTCAGGTCATTGAGCTTCTGCACTAGCTCCAATTTGAATGGTTTCATAGACAGCTTCTATCGCACGACTTTCCACACTGTCATTGGAGCCATTTCGAATTCACAGGATGCACGAAGAACCGATTTCGTTGGACTCCTTATGAATGTCTCTCATACGTGCTCCACATTCACTTCACTCACACTGAGACGTCCGCTTCTCTTTGCCGGGCACAAGCCACCTGTCAAAGCAAATTTGTTGTGCCAGTGGTAAATGGCCCTACTTGTTAGTGGCTTCTTACCATACTTGGTTCTAAACATCCATGGAACAGCTTTAGCACACTTGTTTATGTCGAGCTCCGAACACACAGAAAGCTCTCTCCTCACCTGAACTCGCCATGTTTGCAACTACCAATAACTATAGGCAAATTACCAAACTACGCTGTGGCGGTATACGTGGAAAAAAAAAAAAAAAAACTTTTGGGGTTTCTCTTAAAAATGACATATGTATGATATCTATACGATGTTTGGTTCTTTTGCAATAAATAATTGAAAATGTTCCCGGACTTTACGTGCATGTAAAAGGCAAGGAAGATTGAGTTTGACAGTCCATCACTGGAAACGTCATTATAGACATAACTCTGCATAGGACATGGAGAGAAGAGAAGTCTCCCCTATCCTTTACAGAAACAAAATCCCAAGATAGATCTTAATCAGTCTAACAAAAACTAAATCTACATTGCTGACACATACAAGCCCAATCTCTTATCAACTGCACCATCCAATTCATAGTAACAGACTAACACCAATATATTTACAGTCCTATTATGTAAAGAGCAAATTGATACTTTTTATCACGTCTGCTAACAGCATGCAGATGCTATGAGACAAAGTGGCCGTTTGGATGAACTCTCATAACTTTCACATGTCTTGAGCACACTTTTTATTGTTTCCAAAATCACCTTCCACATTTCAACATTCCAGCATTTTCAAAGGCTATAAAATACAAAACAAAACTGGTATCAAAATACATGAAAATGTTACATTTCACCATTGATTAGAGACATACAGGTAGTACAGTGGGTAGAATATGTTTTTTAGCTTGCCAGTGTTTTGTTAACAGAGAAAATTGTTCAACAAATATATTGTATCTCATCAACATTCTTAACAATGAGTGCAATCTGATACCTAGGAACATCTTAGAGTCCAAGAGGGCTACACTGTTAGGCAGTGCTGGATACATGGTAAATGCTTCATTTGTCTGTTCACTACATTTTTCATCATTACATTGTATAAAATAATTTCACCTGTAAACAACTCATGGAAATCACTTTACAATGTTTTATAAAAATGTATCTTTCTTTATAAAACAATGTGTAACTCACTCTCACTCACTCTCTCTCTCTCTCTCCCACTCACTCTCTCTCTCTCTCTCTCTCTCTCTCTCTCTCTCTCTCTCTCTCTCTCTCTAACCCCCCCCCCCCCCCTCTCTTTTTTTTAAGTCGAAAATAATACAGTTGAAAAGGCCGTTAGGTGGTGCTGGGGTACATGAGGCAAGTTGTATGTTAACAAGCATCAAGTGCTAAGTAATAACTTACAAATATTGTATCAGCTACAGACCAATTTGAGCATATGTCACTGCATGTGTAGTGATTAATTAAGCTTTTACTCATCTTATTTAAAAAAAGGAAAACACTGGGTGAAGTTGCACAAAGATGCACAACCTTGCAGGTAAAATACACAATGGTGCAGCATTTATCACACCAAGAATACTGTGTAGTGGTGAACTCTAGTGCAGCACTGTCTACTAAGTCTCTAGGATATATATTTCTGCCTTCATCCTATGACATTGGTAAATGGAAACACACAACAGTTCACCACTGCACAGTATGCTTTTAGTGATAAATGCTGTACTATTCTGTGTTTAACCCCAAAGACTGTGTATCTTTGTGTGGCTTCCCCCAGTATTTTGCTTTTTTCCTAAGATGAGTAAAAGCTTAAATATTCATAAACATATAGTGTCACTCATCATATTGGTCACAGGTCGATAGAATATTCATAAGTTATTACTTAACAACACTAGAAAAAGGATATATTGCTACTACACATACAAGACAGAAACAATGGAAAGACTGTTACACACTACAGCTTTCAACCAAAGCCTTCTTCAGCAAAGAAAACACACACATTCACATAAGCACACACACCTCACTCACTCACTCATGGCGACTATCACCGGCAGCTTCATCCAGATCATGCCTGTCTGCAACTCAAGGGGTCACCTTTAACCTTTATTGTGAGCAGAAATCTATCCTTTTCCTAATATTGTTGATATTCCAACCTTGAGTTTCCACTGATTAAATTATTACTTAGTGCTTGACACTACACAGCACAAATTGAAAACCCTCTACAAAAGAACTACTTTAGTTGCTCCACAATACTTTCACCTTATTTCAATTAAAGTTGTCATTTTATAAAATAGGTGTAATCACAGGACTACAAACAGTTATAAAAGATTTTTCCATTGCTCGCCACTCTCCCCCTTTTACTTGCCTCATGGAATTTCATAATGCTTGTTATTTACAGAAAAACAATTTCATGGTCATAGAACCACAGAAGATCTAAGAACATATTTTAAATAAGTCAATTCTTAATGTCGCCCAAATTTCTTTATTTTTTATCACTTTATCATACTTACAATTACAGCTTATACTACATGATATAGTTATACCTATACCTGTAGGAGCTATCTTGGACCCTAGAAAAGATTGTAACATGTAATATACATAAATCGGAACAAGTTATGTAGGGTAGCACAATTACCAATGTGCTATTAGCAGTAAAACTGCACTGGTATTCACATGATTGTAAATCTGGATGTGTTTTTTAGTTAAACTGACACATGGGGGTTAAGGAGTTTCAATTAGCTAAGGCAATCTGCCATGGACATCATACTATTGATGACACAGATGTATGGCATTCCAAGATTGCACCTTCTCAAATTGTTTGGATTTCCTATAGGGCGCTTATTAACTTACTTCCATCAGTGGCAATGGCAATGCATGGGCATCGCCTGTTCTGAAAAAGCGAGTGCTAGGTGCCTCAAATGATATTTCTATAGTTTCTAACTTATCATACAATAGTATTTATGAATTTTTACTGATGCTATTAACTTAGGCACTGTTAAGTTGTCAAGAATTATGCTTGTTAAGCTACAATTTGCCTCACATACCCTTGCGCCGCCCAGCAGCCTCTTCCACTGTATTATTTTCGACAGTTCAAAAACACTGTTACACACTCGTTTGTAAAAAATACCTCTTGTAAAACTCGTGATTTCCATTAACTGTTTACAGTTGAAGTTGTTTTATTAAGTGTAATAATGAATGTAATAGTGAACAAACAAATGCAGTGTGTACCATATCCAGTGTCACCTAGCTGTTTAGCCCCTTGGTTTCTAATGTGTTCCTTAGTGGTAGTTTGTATTCATGATTAAGAATACTGATAAGATACAATGTATCTACTGAACAATTTCCTATAATTGACATAACATTGGCAAGCTAAAAATATATATATATATATATATATATATATATATATATATATATATATATATATATATATATATATATATATATATTGTATTATATCTCTAATCAGTGGTGAAATGTAACACACTTTACACCTTCAATACCAATTACGAACCGTGCTTTATAGCCTTTGCAAATGATGAAATGTTGAAACACATAAGGCAATTTTGGAAGTGTGGTCAAGACATCTGAAAGTTATGAAATATTATCACATTGATACACAAATAAAGGCAAGCTGTATTTCATTACTCACATGTCCTCTGGACTACTGCATTATTTTAAATTTACACCCAGGACACCAAATTTTTCAGTGGACACGACTAAGTGTAAGGGGCAGTCATAGAAAAAAGTATATAAACTGTTTACTATTTTAAAAGTAATCACCATAACTGTTAGTAAATTTATGCCACTTTGTGAGAAGATGAGCCCACATGTCACCAGGGCTGTTTCGACTACACTGCAGAAGTTTTGCTGGGAAACCCTTACCCATGCGTTTCGCACATTTTTGGAGCCCTGAAGAAAGATACTTGTGACAATTGTTTTGCTTTGGCCGAAGAGGTACATGCCTGGGTACAATCATGATTCCATATGCAACAACAAGCATTTTTCCATTAAGGAACTGATCGTCTTGTCCCACAGTGGGATAAATGTAATAACAGCTATGGCGATTACTTTTGACATCACAGTTTATTTGCTTTTTCCCCCCATCTGTCTCATTTTCATCAGAGTTCTCCTTATATAAAGCAATCAGGTTCAACTCCTCTCCTTAAATTTCACATAGAAACTTCAGGACGCAATAATAACAATATTATGAAAAGTGTAGATTGCTACTACTCACTATATAGAGGAGATGATGAGCTGCAGACAGGCACAACACACAGACTGCTAAGCATGTGAGCCTTTGGCCACATGGACAACTTCTATTCTTATCTTCTGGTAAACCTTCCGGGATGTAAGGTCGTGGTCCATGAAACTCTTCAGCTCCTAACGTTTCGTCCAGAGCTGCGCTGGACATCTTCAGAGGGAGGAGCTGAAGAGTTAGGAGCTGAAGAGTTTCATGGACCACGACCTTACATCCCGGAAGGTTTACCAGAAGATATGTCATCCGGTCGTAAAAAACTTCTAGTCTTCTTCTCTATTTTTGACAAAGGCATTGTTGGTCGAAAGCTTACTTTCTGACAGTCTTTTTGTTGTTCCTATCTGCACCTCAGTGCCCCCCCCCCCCCCCCCTCCTTCCACACACACACACACACACACACACACACACACACACACACACACACACACACAGAGAGAGAGAGAGAGAGAGAGAGAGAGAGAGATGTACAGGCTGATTATAATTAAAGTTAAACTTTCAAAATGCTGTAGAAGTAACACGACTGGTCAGAGTGACGTCAAATTGCAACGGAATATTATCGGAGAAGGGGGAAAACGCATGGCAGCAGAAAAAAAATAGCGTGAAAACTGATCAATAGATGGTGCTGTATGTATCAGAATACATAAATGAGAACACCTCTCATGCGTACAAACCATTGAAGTTGGCATAAACACGCCAAGTCCATGGCTTTTGTTCCTTTCACGTCTGTGATGTTCACCATGACTGTTCCAATGCAGGATCGTGCTCTGCTTGTAAAGCTGTATTACAAGAATTATGACTGTGCACACATTGCTCTGCAGACGTTCCAGACACTGAAAGGTTTGAAAAAAGGCATTGGTCCAATGACTGCCATGGGTCTTGAGAAATTGATTCAGAAATTCAAAAAGACAGGTTGTTTTGGTGTGCAACCTGGTAGTGGGGGGGAAACAAATTGGTTCGATGTCAGAGGAAGCCGTGGCCACAGCAATGCAGGAGGAGACAAGTGGTGGTGTGCAAACGTGTAGTGCATGGAGAATTGCCCAAATAGTGGGCATACCCATGAGCATGGTGGGTATAAAACTACGAAACATCCTTCTTTGCTATCCATTTTCAAAATTACCCATGTGCACAAGTTGCTTCCTGTTGACCAGCCAGCACGAGAGACCTTTGCTTTAGAATTGCTTGCTCACATGGAAGTGGACAATGATTGGCCATGGAAGAGTTTGTGGACAGACAAAGCACACTTCCATCTGACAGCATATGTCAGTACACAGAACTGTCGAATATGGGCAACGGAAAATCCACAAGCAAATCAACCAGTACCACTTCATCCTGAAAAGGTCACTGTGTGGTACGGGTTATGGCATCATTTATCATAGGGCCATATTTTTTTGGTGAAACGGGTGCTTCTGGTCCTGTTACCTATACCATCACTGGTTAGCTCTCCAACATCGTGGATGTGTGGATAGGATCACTTTTATGCAAGATGGCACATCTCCGCACATTGCAAATCCAGTTAAGCAACTGTTGAAGTGCCATTTCAGAAATGCTAGAATTATCAGCCGCAATTTCCCAACAGCTTGGCCATCCCAATCACCTGATCTTAATTCGTGTGACTTCTGGTTGTGGGGCTATCTGTAAGATACTGTGTTCATTGTTCTGATTGCAAGCTTAGCTGTGTTAAAGGTATGCATTGCACAACACATTCTGAACGTGACCCTGGAAACATCTCGATCAGTTGTGGAATGTGCTGTTTCTCAGTTTCAACTTGTTGCAGAAAACGGTGGACATTGAACATGTTTTGCACCAGTCACACAGAAATTAATAATCCGATTTGAATTTGATTGATGCTTCTTACGCGGTTTTTGGCCTCACGACAATTAAAAACTAATTTTCCCATCTGACGTGATGTGACTTTGCATGCACACTGAATAGTCCAGTTTGTTTAATGTTAAACGTATACTTTAGGCATCATTGTATGATTCATTTGCTGTCGACCACAAATTATGATGCTCGCAGCACCATCTATTGCTACATTTTGTAACACATTTTCCCCCTTCTCCGATAATATTCTGTTGCAATTTCACGTCATTCTGACCAATGGTGTTATTTTACAGCAGTTTGAAAGTTTAACTTTAATTAGAATCACCCTGTACATTCGTGCAAGCACAACTCACCCACACTTGACCACTGTGTCTGGCCACTGAGACCGGAATGCGAGCAACTGTGCTTGATGGGCTAAGGAATGAGGCTGGTACAAGTAGAGGGAAGGATAGCAGGGTAAGTTAGGGGACGGTGAAGTGCTGCTTGTTGGGAGGTTAAACATTCTTCACTTCACTGACTGCTTCACAGCCTGTGCAATCTATATGCTTCCCACCAACACCAGCTTTTGTGAACTGCACAGGTGGGAACTCTCCCTGCAATATATCCTATGTTACCCCCTTGTCTCAACTTTCGTTTCTCCCTTTCCTACACCTGCTTACCCCTTTCCCTGTTCCCACTCCAGCACCACAAAGACTTCTATTCCACCACAGTCCTTTTACTCCAACTCTACATTTCTTATTTTTCACACACCCACTTCCACCCCCCTAACCTCTTGACTGCACCTAGCTGCCGACCCCGTCCCTACCACATGCTTGCATGGTACCACAAGCAGCACTTCGCCATCACCCACCTATACCCTGCTATCCCTCCCCCTCCCCAACCTCCTCCTTAACCCCATGACTCAGATGGCTTTTTCCATCATGTGCAGTTGCTCACGGTCTAGTGTGTGTTATGCAGCTGACGGCAACTGCACCAGTGAGTATGACTGACTGATACGTAGCATGCACATCCACTAGTAAAAAGCCGTAATGATGAAATTGTCAGCAAAGTTATCAAAAGCAGGACATGGAAGTACAGGCCCACCACTGTACTACTCTAACTAAGAAAGACTCTTTGAAACTGCCCTGTTACCACCAAATCATCGACCTGTGCCACAGGCCAAAAGCACACTTAGAGAACTAATTTTCCTTTTTATATGGGCAGATCCTTTATACATGCAGTCTTCAAGAATAAAAGGACACAGTCACCATCCAAGTTCAAGAGTGCCTAGAGGTGCAGTCAAGTGTCATCTAGAACAAATTTGAAGAATAGTAGCATTAAAGAAACTGTCACACCCAAGAGAGTTCACAATGTAAAATCAAAGTAAGAAATATCTTGTCTTTCATCTGATCAGTCAACAGTCATAAACTTTGTACTTGTCCCATCCATTAATACACTGTGTCTATTTGTGTTGTTATGTATACTGCAATACAATGAGTTTATTACCACCTTAGGTGCTGTCATATTACCCTTCCACGAAGCTGAGTTTCTTTCTAACTAGCTGAGCACCCAATGTTGCCCTGGTATATATTTATTTTAATTTTATTAGTCCATCTGCTCCTCCCCTTCTCTCTGTCCATCTCCTGCAACCTTCATATCTCCTAAACTGTGTGTCGTACAACGGTATAATTTTGTACACATGTTCAGCAGCGTATGTGGATACTGTCTGCTAAAGGAGTTGTGAATAGCATTAGTACCAAAGAAGCACTAAATGTAAATGTCATAACATCATGCCTGATGTTACAGTTTACTGCTTGAACAGTGAAAATGTAGTAAGCAATAAACGTTTTTCCTCTCATCATATTATAGGGATTATCAGCATGAAAAAGTTTCGTAAAGGTTCGAAATTATGTGTAAAGTTTGCTGCATTTCACTAAGTTCTCTCATTCTCAAACACTGGACGGTGCACATAACAGCTATACAGGGTGTCCCATTTATCTTGACCACCCGAAATAATTGTTTGTCCAAATGGAAATTACAAAATGTTTCAAGCAAATGTTCTTTAGCTGTCAGGGGGACATCAATAAGCATGATTGTCTTCGTTGTAGCATTGTTTTTTACAAAGATATGAACAGTGGTATGACTTTTTTAAATGGCACCCTGTATTTTTTTTATTCGTAATTCATTTCCTCTCCTAAGACCTATTCAAAAATGTATCACAGTGTACCATTCATTCACTGAAACACAACGTTATTAATTACATAACATAACACTGACTTTCAGCCCAGGATCACAAACTCTTCTACTTGCTGGAGTTGTCAGAAAACAAATGAAAACGAAGAAAAGACACAAAACAAAATTGACTTTGACTCTCCTGTACAATTTCCCTGAAGTAGAACGTTCAGCGGTGCTCAAAGTGGTGACCCTGGACACAGATACACTGGTGCACTCGTTGAATGAAAGAATTATTTACTGCTTCCAGTGTTGCCTGCTGAAGAGAATTACAAGCAAGCACGATACATTCCTGCATCTCTTCTGGAGTTGTTGGGATATCACGATAGACATCTTTAATGCATCCCCAAAGAAAAAAGTACAAAGGATTTAAATCAAGAGACCTAGCAGGCCAAGTAACTGTTCCTCCTCGACCAATCCATCTGGCAAAATACCTTCGGTTTAGAACATGACATGCAGTTCTTAGTGGCACTTCATCCAGGAGAGGAGGAAGAATTCATCTGAGTAAGTTGGCATACGCTGTGCCGTTTAGACTACCATTGATGAAATAAGGGCCAATAATTATAGTACCAAGCATCCCACACCAGATGTTAACTCTCCATTGATGCTGATATTCCACCTATCTAAGACATTGTGGGTTGTCGCTGGACCAATAATGCATGTTCCTTGTATTTACCTGTCCTTTGTTTGAGAAGGAACATTCCATCAGTAAATAGAACATTGGAGAAGTAGTTCAGGTTGGCGAGGATTTGCTGTTGCGCCCACTGACAGAACTGTACACAATTCTGGAAATCATTCCCATGCAATTCTGGATGTAAGTGTCCATTATAAGAATGGAACCGATGACATGTAAGCATACGATGTATACTGGTTTTAGGAATGCCAATCCCGTGTTCAAGCTGTCGTGTGCTCACATGTGGATTGATAGCAACGGAAGCGAGAACAGTAACTTTGTCAGCTTCATCTGTTTGAGTGCTACGACGATTGCATTGTAGGGGGGTTGGAACTTCCCATTTCCTGAAGCGTCGCAACAAGACAAGAAAACATCCATTGGGAAGGTGGGTTCTTGTCAGGATATCGCTCTCTGTACAGTTCCGCTGCCTATGTAACATTTTGCCTACCTTCAACAACAACAATAAAAGATCTGTTATGTCGATGCAGTTTGTAGGAAGGGCAGCCTTTACTGTAAGCCGACTCTACACAACAATATTTGAAAGGACTAAACTACTGTACTAAACATGCTACTCTCACAACTCTTCAACTGACGATGGTTGATGGAATGACGGGTGTGCATTCTACTTATGTTTACATTTGTCCTCTGTCAACGTTAGCACATGGATGTGTTCCATTACCCAGAGTACCTGCACTAAGCACTGGGAGTGTCAACATGAATGTTGTGTTATGTAATTAATAACATTGTGTTTCAGTGAATGGTACACCGTGATACATTTTTGAATAGATGTTTAGGAGAGGAAATGAATTACAGGGAAAAAAAATAAATTTTAAAAAAATTACAGGATGGCACTTAGTCCCCCTGACAGCTAAAGAACATTTGCGTCTGGACAAACAGTTATTTAGGGTGGTCAAGATAAATGGGACACCCTGAACATCATGCAGCAAAACACCATACAACAAGTAGTTTGGAAGTACTGAGTAAACTACTAGACTGCATAAGCATCGCATTCATTACTCTTAAATCATATAGCATGTATCAACCAAGAAAGGCACTTTAAAAAAATTCAATAAAATAAAAAAGTCAAAGTAGCTTTATCAAAGAGTAAATACTTTTACGTAAATTGTATAATATTCTTCAAATCAATAAATATCTTGTACTACACATTTTCTAAAGTAGCCTATGATCTTCCTTAGGGTTCAAGCTACCTCCTTACCAAATTTCATCAAAATCAGTTCTACGTGTTAGTGATGATAAATTTAAACGCCACGCATGATGCAGCAGTTTTTCACATTTTCAGTGTTCATGACATCATATATCCTGCACTATGTGCTGTACACAGATATAATTTTGCAGGTACATTCAGTGGTGTACGAGAGTGATTTGGTAAGTCTGGTAAAAACCAAAAATAAAAATGTTTATTTTGCAAACAACTCACCTTCCTTTTGCCACAATTTCCACTGAGGGACACACACTTGGTCCAGCGATCCTCCAGCATTTTCGTCCCATCGGAAAAATAGAGTCTCTCAAACTCTGAAAAATACTTATTGATTGAAAAATCATTTCCTCATTTGATGAAAATTTCTCCCCAGCAAGCTAATGTTTCAAAATTATGGAACAGGAAGAAGTCACTTGGGCTAAGTCTGCTGAATAGTGTAATGAGGAACCACTTCAAAGCCCAATTCACACACTTTCGCCATTGTTATCGCTGATGTGTGGGATGGTGCATTATCCTGGTGAATGACCACTATTTAGCATGCCAACATTGGCCTTTTCAGCACACCCAAGTGTAAAACGAAGAAGCAAGAAAGTATGTTACTGTCCAGTTATGGTTCTGTCTTTTTCCACATAGCCTATAAGGATTATTCTTTGGGAATCCCAAAAAACAGATGCTACCACTTTACCAGCTGAAAAATTGTCTTTTGATACTTCAATGTACTTTCACCAGCTTTTGACCATTTTTTTGATTTCGGTGTGTAAAATCAGCACAAAAAGTCTTGCTGACTGTGATTAAACATCATTAGAGATAGTGCTGAAATGTTGTCCTAAATGGCTTTTAATCGACTGTGAGCAATTAAGGCACCCATTTCGCACACAGCTCCTTCATAGCCAATTCTCTGTGCAGGGTATTATGTACTCGCTCATTTGGGATCCCTACAGTCCCAGTAATCTCACGAATTTTTATTTGTGGCCTTTCATTATCATACAATGGATTTTGTCAATGGTTTCCTTTGTGGTGACCTCAATTTGACGATAAGAGCGTGCTTCGTCTCTCACGGTTGTCCGTCCATGTTTATATTCATTAATCCAAAAGCAAATGGTCTTCAATGATGGTGCACTTTCCATTTGAACTTCATCCAATTCTATTTTGGTCAGTGTGGTCCCAATTTTTCACACGGAAATGTTTAATACCAGCACTAAATTCCGTGTTCTCCATTTGCAATTGCAGTCGACACACTTACCAATTCAGACTAATCTTAACAATGAACTGTATGCTGTAAATTGCCGAAATTCTTTATACGATCCTTGGAATAATTAACATTACCAGCCTTGAATCCACAACAAAAATATTCCATCCTTTCATGGAAATTTACCAGATTCACCAAACCATGCTTGTACTTGAACATTGTGTACAAATTGTGTTGCAAATATAGTTAGTAGCAAAGAAGTAACACATTGCAGCAGCAAAAACACCCCGCCAGGTGTGAAAATGAACAGCGACAATTCAGATAAGTGATAAACGTTTTCCCTTTCATCATTGCGTGGGAAGTGAAGGGGAGGGGAGGGGCAGGAAGGGGAGGGGCAGGAAGGGGAGAGGAGGGGAGGGGAGAGGGCAGGAAGGGGAGAGGGAGAAGGGGGAGGAGGGGAAAGGGAGAAGGGGGAGGAGGGGAGAGGGAGAAGGGGGGAGGAGGGGAGAGGGAGAAGGGGAGGGGAAGAAGGGAAGGGGAGGAGGAGAAGGGAAGGGGAGGGGGAAGGGGAGGGGAGAAGGGAGGGGAGGGGGAGAAGGGAGGGGAGGGGGAGAAGGGAGGGGAGGGGGAGAAGGGAGGGGAGGGGGAGAAGGGAGGGGAGCGGGAGAAGGGAGGGGAGGGGAAGAGGAGGGGTGGGAAGGGGAGGGGAGGGGGGATATGTGAGAAAAAGTTTTTAAAGGTTTGAAATTATGTACAAAATTTGTTGAAAGTCACCAAATGCTCTCATTCTCAAACAATGGATGAACAAAATCTGGATATTCATGTATCATGGGCTACACGTCTTTTCCACATACCCCACCCCATTAATAGCAATTCTTTACAGACAAGAAATTATGCACGTACCAAGGTTTTGACTGAAACTGGTACCATTAGTTTTGGAGGAGATGTGGAATATACATAAATACATTTTTATAATATGTATGAATACCTTTTTACCCGTGATCTGCTTTTGATGAAATATAGCCTATACGGTGCCCCTAGCTACACTGAAAGTGCCAGTGAAAACCCCCTAAAAACCCGTCTCAGTCGTTTTGGAGATTAGCATGTTCAGACAGACAGACAGACAAGGAACTTTTACTAAAACTTTAAATCATGTTATCTTTTCTTTCTTAAATGATCAACTTTTGGTGAAGTAAAGCCTATCCAGTGCTTCAAACTATGCTCAGGTTACCTGCAAAAACCCCATGAAAACTCATCTAGTAGTTCTGCAGATTAGTGTGTCTAATGACAAACAGACAAACACAAGTATTTTACAGATTTAGCATAATCGTGAACTGCCACTAGTTTGTAATAGTCTACTGACTTCAGTAATTACCATCTCCATCTAGAACCCTTAGGGTCTTTCCCTGCAAAATAAGACATGTTGACTAATGGGCATTATCGTTCACCTGATCCATATTTATAGTGTTTTAAACATTTTTGGGAGAAGCAATATGAATGGCTGCTTGACATAGTTCTCCAACTGAAAACTTAACAATAAGCACTTTTCTTGTAGATGTACAAATGGTGAAGGAGGTACAGTGAACCCAACAACTCATTTTACCTTTCAGAGCATAACAAACTAATAAGGAGGAAATCCAGTGAACACAAAGACTCATTACTTTACCTTTTACAATACATTACATTAACTTTATTTCTGTGGAAATTTCTTACTAAGCTGTTTCACTGACTACATATACTGCTGAGGGAAAGGGAGGAAAGTCAAAGAAATGTGCACATGTAAAACATACTACACTGTCGCTCATTAGACAAGGATGACTGTAGTGAAGAAATAAACTGAGATGAAAGACTATTTATCCCAGCAGGAGAAACGGCAAACACATTCCAGCATTTTGTAGTAACAATTAAAAATATGAGATACAGTAAAATCACTAAAATGGGAATCGCTTTTTAGTTCTTCACAGAATTAATCAAGAAGTTTGATCTCTCATATACTCAAACAGTAAACCAAGCAGAATTATCAAATAATACTTACAAAAGATAATAAGACAAAACCATCACAAAGAGTCCAAAGCTTTAAACTAAGACTTAAAAGCTATGGATCGAATTTGATGGTGCTCATCACAGACATATTCAATATAGAAGAAGCATAGAATAGTACATAGGCACATAAACAAGGAGCAAACATTACAGCCCCATCAGTAGATCTACTACACAGTAGTTTAATAGTATTTGAATAATGGAAACTTCAGGTTGGAATATCAACAGTATAAAGAAAAGAATAGATTGCTACTCACTGTAAAGAGGACACTTTGAGTTACAGACAGACGTAACGAATAGACTGTTAAAATTTAGTTTTCAGCCAAAGCCTTCTTCAGAAAAGAAAACATCCATGCATTCATTCACACAAGCAAGGAGACATCACACACACCATCATCTCTGGCAGCTCAGATTGGAATGGCCATATAGAGTAGGTGTCTTTTCTCAAACTAATGTTTGTATTACACCCCGCATTTTTCATTATCACATCAACGTGTTAAATCTAAATATTCATACAATCGATCTTACTCGTTGCACAACCATACAACAGCAGAAATGACGTTTCTGTGCCATTGACTTAGCCCTCTTACTTTCCAGGTTTATGGTTTGTGATTTTTCATTTTGAGATAAGTGAAAGAATCCACTAGAATTCAGTTAGTGCCCGTACCTCAAGAGTGCACATCTGTGAAGAGATGGAAATATGGCTCATGGAAAATCATAAAGGCTTAGCTGAGACTTTTGATATTTTCTGCTTTAGCTACCTTTCTCATGTCTCATTAACCCGTACTGCATTTCTCACATCTTGTCTTATCTCCCATCTTGAGTGTTGTAAAGTGATAAAATTCATGACACCCTTCACATGTCTCATTCACCTGTGTTGCACTTCTCACATCTTGTTTTAGCCTCCACTTTCGAGTATTATAAAGGATTAAAATTCATGATAGGTCAGCTGAACTTTTACACAAAGATGGAGTATAAAAGCTAAGCCATTGCTTTACTGGTTTGGTGTGTATATCACTTGAACTTTTACATCAAACTATTACACACATAATTTACTAAAATGAAGAACATCACTGTCATACACAAGGAATATAAATCAACAGGTTTAAGGATTAGGAGATGGAGGAAAGGAAACTTCAGAATATTCAGTCACAACTGTCCAGTATGCAGAGTCAGAGGCGAAATATCAAGTCCAAAAGTTACTAAATAAAAACCACGAAACAATGAGATCCAAAAGAATAAAACATTATATCATAGCCCAGCAAGAACAGTGACACAATTCAAAATTTCAGTACAGAGAAAACTCGATTTAAAGAATTAATTCTATGAAACTTATACTGAAATAATGCAAGCTCCCTTTGAATTTCAGATAAGTATTGTTGGAAGTAAATTCTATCACATTTTTTGTGCACACTGTGAGACACATTTTTCAGTGACATAAACTAAATATGCCGTTCTTCAACCTGCATCACTTTTCTTGCTGGGCTGCGACATCTAACACAGAGGAATCCAAGAAAGTGAACTTGTGTGTGTGTGTGTGTGTGTGTGTGTGTGTGTGTGTGTGTGTGTGTGTGTGTGTGTATGTGTGTGTGAGAGAGAGAGAGAGAGAGAGAGAGAGAGAGAGAGAGGAGGGATCCTTGTCGTCATCTTTCTGTCACGTTTACTTCATTCTTAGTTTCTTACATCTCTGTTGCTAACCTGACAAATTCTACCAATCTTCGTTTTTATAATCTTGTTTGTAAAATTCTTCAGGATCTGAAAATTAGTCAACTCCCTTTGGATGCAGGTGTTGACTTGGTATTGCATATATAGCCTTTGGTAATATGGTAATGGCAGCTTTAAAAGGCACTCAATTATTGATGTATAGATTTCTTTCTTACTATGCCTCGACAATGTTTCCAATTCAAAATTACTATAGCATTACCTTGGCTGTGAAGACATCAGATCTACAATCTTTACACAGCAGAAATAATTTTTTTGTAAGAACTTCATTATGTTACAACCTGCTGCTAAGATATTATGCCACACCAACTTCTGAAGTGCATATAATTAAAAACAATTTCAGAGAGCAAACAGAGTGAAATGAATTGAAAAAAAAAATGCAGTTTCATTTATATTGAAAAATATTTAGTGTACATTTACTTAGAAGTCATCATCATACACTGCCTTGGGGGGAAGGGGGGAGGGAGTGTACGGGAAAGGGGGGGGGGGGGGGGTCAGAAAGTATCCAGAAGGAGAGGAGGAAACCAAATGACACTTCATGATTACAACATTGAGACAAATTTACAAAGAAACTGGCTCCACTCCCTCTGGCCCAAATGCAGGAAGTGTGTCATAAACCATTGTATATTCTCCTGAGGAAAGCTGGACTACAACTGTTATAACTGACTCTTGATATCCTGAATCATGTATTGATACTGGGGCAGAGTTGGTGTCTGATCTGGTCCCACACATGTTCTTTCTGGAACACATCTAGGGATCTCATGACCACAAGAGTAAATCAACATCATGCAGAAAATTCATAGACACAGGTGCAACATGTGGATGAACATCGCCTTGTTGAAAAATGACACTACAATGCTGTCACATGACAGGTAATCCACCAGGATGCATAATGTCTGTGATACGCTACTGTGCTGTCTTACCGGCCTTGACCTTAAGTCGTACCCAACAGCTCCCCACACTGTACTTGTCGATAATGGACATCTGGGGTAGTACAGAAACATGATTCATCACTGAACACAATGCTATGCCATCCATAAGCAGTTCATGCTTTCCAGTTCTGGTACCATTCCAAATGCTGTTGTTTCTATTGTGATGTTAACGGCAGCATATACATGGATGGAATTCACTAGCTCGGCTGCTGCTAGTCTCCAACCAATGATGTGGGACAACACAGAATGTTGTAGGGAGACCATTATTAGTTCTTGGATGACACGCACTTACGTGTACAAGTTACGATGGGCTTGATGCAAAATATAGCAAACCTCACTTGTGGTGGTTAGACGTGGTCGACAAGCAGTATGAGTGTTACAACGGTCCCATGCAGTCCTACAGTGGGTCACTGTCACTTCAGAATGCTCCATAAATCTGGATATTGCACATTTCAATCAGCTGGCCAAACAGATACCTACGATGAGACACCTTTCCAACTCCGCTCAGTTTTCACTTTAATAAAAAGGATGAGCCATCATGGCCAACCAATATTTTGAAGAAAGAACTGCTCCCTGTAAAATTGACACACTCGTCCTCACTGAAGGTCTCCAATGAGTACATGGCATATTCATATCTTTCACAGCGGCACTCAGTATCTATCGATGTTCACTCCCCTTATGTATCCTAACACACCTGGTAACAACAGTAATGCACTCTGGTGGCCATTCTACCTGTCGCAAAGGATTGTAATCTAAATCATGTACATACCTCCCAATAATGCCTACATTGACAACTGACCAAGTTCTCTGGATACTGCCTTTTTTCTAGTCAGCAGTGTACTTGAAATCTACACACTAACTCAACGCAAGTAACAAAATGTGATCAGTTCCACTGTCATATTTTGAAATCGCTATCGCTGCAAGTAATTCACTGAAAAATGCCCACATCATTTTTGACATTAAACATTGGGACACACAAAAATTATTGTGTGTGAATTGCTGGCATAAATTTGTCAATAAATGGGATGTAATTCATGTCTACAAAACACCAATCCACCAAGAAGTTGCCTTTCATAATTCTCGATGTGTACTCATCACTTGAATAAAAATGATGAGTCATCATGGCCATCCATATATTGAAATAAGACTTGCTCTGTGTAAAACTGACACACTCATCCCCACTCAAGCCGTTTCTCCCATTACTGATAAAACTGAAGTTGTTCAAACAAAACTTTTTGCAAGGTGAGGCCCTCCCACCATCTTCTGAACATAACTACAAAAGCAGAAATGCACCAACAATGTAAAAAAAGGCAAATGGCAATGATTTTTGAAAAATTACTGTATGATCACAATATACGAAAAACTGCCTACATTTGAAGAAAAGTACACAAGAAAGGCATCCAATTGTACCATGGCTAGCACTGCTAGTGAAAATTTTGCACTATGCTTGGATTGTATCTGGTACCAACACAGTTATGAGCTAAGTTATTCAAACATTATGTTCCTGTTGGTAATAGAGTTCTGATTATTTAAGTGAAACATTACGCGATTTACAAACCTTCCTCTCATGGTTTAATTTTATTCCGCAGGTGCATAATACTTTCTCCTAGTTTTAGAATGAAATGTCAGTGACAGAAGATGAATAGCGCAAGTACTGCTGACAGAGAAAGAATTACTAACTATACGCAAAGTATGAACGGTTTGATGGAAAAGTTGTTTGTTAAAAAACAAACAAATATTTCTTCTCCACATTTAAAAAACAAATAAATACAGTACCAAATATACATTATAAAATCACTGTTGAGATTTGATATAGTTTGCCAACAACTGGCCAAATTATTTTCCTGTGGATAAAATAGAATCCTATTCATTTCATACACAATGTAAAGAACTGTGTTACTTGTTTAATATATTACATCATCATTTATGTAACTGAGATACACACTACATTCCCAAGCTCACACCTGCATATTACACAATCAAATGCCATCCCTACTGTGGAAGAAATCTGAAATATAATAAAGCTTTTTATGAGAAAGCAGGAATTCTGCAGCACACATTAGGGATATTCACTCAATTTATTTATTTTGGGGGGGGGGGGGGGGGGGGAGGAGTTTAAAAACTTAAGACAATTTTTTTGCAAGGAGGAGGGGGGAGTGCAAGCAATGCTGTTTGCCAGTGGTAGTCAATAACTACTGATTCTTCAGTACTTACGCAAAACACATCAATGACACCATTGACCTCTTGCATCACCACCACTCAAGTGGAAGATCAAAATCACAGTAGCCTAACAATGATAATTAGATTTCCTTTCCATTTTTGGCAAATATCAAAATGGACACATTAGTCAGACTCTCTTTTCTTCTCTATAAAAACTAATCAAGCATACGCACTGACAAAACATGTTTAAAAATGGAAATGAAACCTTTATTAACAAGGAACAGGGTTTACAGGGCAACACAAACATGCAGTAAATTCAACAAAAACACTGCTATGCCTACTATACAAATAACAACATTGGATTTGTACTATACAGAACATTAAATTGTATTTATTTATTAAATTTTATATTACAAAGCAACAAGGCAACATTTACTGAGCCTTGATGAAATAAATAATAGTTTATTTTTATCGCTCACTTATATCCAGTATTCGAATATTTCTCAAAAATGTTGCACAAGGCACAAACAGCATTTCTCAAAATTTTAACTGGAATGCATTTATGACTTACTGTCACATTCAATATGATATATACACTTTACATCTATGATTTGCTTAAAAAATTAAGCATATCATTAAAAAAGGTATAAAAGGAAGAGAAACATATAACATATAATATTAAACAACTTTCTTAATGTGTACACTGTACAAATCTGTTGGTACCAGATTAAGTCCACAATCTGCTGACAAATATCAGATGTATAATCACCTGACAATATATTTACACATCAGCAACTTGTATACACACTATATAGTGAATCAACACAACAGTTCATCTTTGGTAGACAAATAAGAATAATGCTCTTGTTGCCAAACAATATGTATCCAAAGACTGTTTGACAGATCTGAAAGAGCAATATTTTTAACTTACATGATTCAGTATCATGAACCTCAACTACATCAATCGTCATTTGTAGACCACCAAAGGCAGGGACTGGACTATTGTATGTGGCCACAACCATATAAAACATTCAGTTCGCTACAGAGAATGCTTAGCACAAACTCCATTACCATTATGAAAATAACAATAAAACAAACATGAACTTTCCAGCTAACATAGAAAGTGTATTGCAGCATAGCTCTCCCTCTGTTTTTTTGAACAGACTACTAAAAAATATGACAGAGGAAGAAGTACTCACTGCTACTTCCTGTACCCAAGAAAAGCTGAGACAATTCAATGTAAACAAGAAATTATAATAAAAGATCAAACATCGGCCATAAATAAAGATGCATGTTATATAGCAGAAACTAAGTACACTTATCATATTCAGGAGTAATGCTAGCCTTCGAGCAACTGAAGGGCAAGTGTGATAACATGTCACTTTCACGATTTAAAATCATAAAGAAAAAGTAAGGCACGGCGACACTAGTGATGATCAAAATGGAACAAAAATATTAGCAATGCCAACTGCTCTACGAATCAATTCACTATATTTGAACAATAATCACAAAATATACATTTCAATGATGTGACACTGTTTATCACAATGTAAGTTCTGGGTTTTAATAAGCTTTCCAATGTATTCTATGAAGCCACACCTTCAGTGTTGTGAATGGTGACTGGAAGATGAGACATTACACATCTGATGAAAACTACAAATCATATTTGTACTAGTACACTAACAAACACAGCCTTTGTTTCCAGGGTATGATTACCATTCTACGTTTCTGTGATGGGTAAGAATAATATTAATGAAACTGAATTATGGCAAATCTTAACCAGACAATGTGCTACATACCACACATTCCTGCAATACAAAAGGGAAGTCAGAGACTCCACATAAAATACTGATAGCACCAAGGAATTAATGAAAAATGAGCATTAGCATCACCATCTGATAAAAATAGCTATGTAATATCTTCTATGTCAGTGAATTCCACACATTTCAAGTACAGAAAACCTGATATGTCCGAGCTTTTACCCCAAGAACCACTCGGGAATTTCTCCGATACTATCTTCCTGGATGTGGTCCTCTCCAAGGGAAAGGTGCTCCTCGACCTGTACCCCAGGGCAGAGGAGGCCTGTGTAAAGGTGGCGGCGGCGTTGTAAATACAGGAGTGTGGGAGTCTTGAGGGCTACGAATTACTGACCCTCTGGGCCCACCACGATACATACCCCTACCTCCACGACTTCTACCTCTCCCAGGAACATTTGAACCCACATTTCGCAAACTGTCTGTATGAAGGTTACCTGTATCACCACTTATATCTGCACTGTACGTTGTAGCGATGGGATGACCCTGTTCTGACTCACTAAAACCTGGATGAAATGTTCGAGACTGAGGGGGTACTGTACCTGAGTCCTTGGCCATAGATTTCATGAGTATTCCAGCAGCACCTGACAACCCATGACGACTAAACAAAGTTGCTAATGCAGTGCGGACACCTTCAGTAGCAAGGGGTGTCACACCACCCCAATTTCGACTGCCACTACTAACAGCGTTATCACCAGCATAAACAGCATGTGCATCGAAACTGCCGTCTGCCTTTCCACCCACTGACCACAAGTTTCCACCTGGAAAAGAAGAAAAAATCTTGGAACACAAAAATGTGAGTGTTTCCTTTCTTGTGCATAGCAGACATTTTGAATCAGAAGTACATGCTAGCAAAAGTGAAACTACAGTTGAAAGTAAACTCTTCCCCCCTCCCCTTCCGATTACAACATATTTCTTACAATGGGCTAACAAATTTCTTAAGAACAGCTTCAAAAGAGAAAATTGGATTTGCTAAACCCAAAATTTTATCTTCCTGGTATATATCGAATGGCACTCTTCCAATAAATAAATAATTCAGTAGGTTCATATTTTCTTCAATTTGCAGCCAGATGATTTTACTGAAAATGAACAATTTTCTACAAAACAAGCTTTGTGGCTTCGTGGGGTGCTGCAGAACCATTACAAATTAACACTAAGTTAAGTATCTCGAACACACGAAAAATACGAACAGTGACTGGTTAATATTATTTGTATGTGTCAATTAATATTCCCAGTCATGGTAGGCCAAATCTACAATGATATCATTCTTCTGAAAGTTGTATGCAGAGGGAAAAAATCCAGATCAAATAAGATACTGAACAAGAACAAAGAAGAAAGTAGTTTCCATATTTAAAGAAAGATGTCGTGGATGTAACATTGTTTATCTGACAAGTCACAAACTGTTACAGAACAGTCAAATTTGTGTGTGCCATATATCTCTTAACTATTATGACCAACACAATTTTGCAGCAGTAACTGCATGCGAGATAGAAAGTTTAACTAAGTAAAAAATTTCAATAAGTAATTTGTTATGGACCAAAAATATTTGTCTCAATTAAAATACTTTACACTGAAGTGTACTTCTAATATATCTTTTAACTTTCCTAACATCTCACCTAATAAAGCATACTACAGAACTAACGCTGAATGTATACCACAAAATGAAATCTACACTTGTCAGCCAGAACATTATAACCACTTACCTAATAGCCGGTATGTCCACCTTTGGCGCGGATAACAGTAACAACGTATCGTGGCATGGAAGCAATGAGGCCTTGGTAGGTCACTGGAGGGAATTGGCACCACATCTGCACACGCAAGTCACCTAATTTCCGTAAATTTTAGGGGGGGGGGGGAAGGAGACGAGCTCTGATGCCATGTGCAATGATATCCCAGATGCGTTCGTTCGGATTCAGATCTGGCGAGTTGGGGGACCAGCAAAACAATTGGAAATCACCACTGTGTTCCTCGAACCACTCCATCACACTTCTGGCCTTGTAACATGGTGCATTATCTAGCTGAAAAATGCCACTGCCATCAGGAAACATGATTGTCATGAAGCAGTGTACGTAGTCTCCAACCAGTGTACAATACTCCTTGGCCTTCATTATGCCTTGTGCGAGCTCTACTGGACCCATGTATGCCCACGTGAATTGTCCCAAAGCATAAAGGAGCCACCACCAGCTTGTCCCTGTTCCGCAGTACACATGTCAAGGAGCTGTTCCCCTGGAACAAGACAGATTCGCGCCCTCCCATCGGTGCATTGAAGAAGGTATCAGGATTCATAAGACCATGCAACACACTGCCACTGCGCAAACATCCAGTGCTGATGGTCACGTGCCCATTTCCGTCCTAGTTGGCGAAGTCGTGGTATTAACATTGGAAGATGAAAGACTTGTCAGCTGTGGAGGCCCATTGTTAGGAGTGTTCGGTGCACTGTGTGTTCTGGCACACTTGTATTCTGCCCAGCATTAAAGTCTGATGTTACTTCCACCACAGTTCACCACGTGTCCTGTTCTACCAGTCTGCCTCGCCTATAATGTCCGACATCTGTAAAGAAAAGTTGGCCGCGTAACCCCACAATGTCAGAACATGGTTTCACCTTGGTTTTTGCATGTTTTGAAGACATTCACTGCAGCACTCCTAGAACAGCAGACATTCGTGCGACTGGGCCATCGCAATCTGCCCTCAGTCAAACAGATAGATTGTGTGCCACCTCCATTCTACACATGGACAGCATGCTCACTGATATTACATGCATTACGTGTGTGTCTGACTAACAGTCATTCCACACCAGGTGATGCTGCTATCACCTGGACGTGTTTAAATCGATAGTTGCTCAGTGGCCATAATGCTCTGGCTCTTCATAGTAAATCCAAAGTATGTTTATATCACCTTTTGTGACACTATATTTGATCAGTTTTATGAATGCTTACACCAGCAGAATATATGCACTTACCTGGTGGATTAAATACTAGCTGTTTTGGATCCAGCCTCATAGAACTGATCTGGAACGCTTGACTATTGTATTTACCACCAACAGCTCCCCTCAGCTCCATGTGAAGTTTCTGGATCAGCTGTTGTGACTGTGGATCAGACTGCAAAGTACATATTCTCAGTCAAACAGTTACAAATTTTTCTTTCTAAAACAACTGCTACATTTCTACGAATCAAAAGTACAAATTATAATGCAATTATGTGTGTCTTGAAGAATATGTGATGGAACTTTAATACCTCGCTAACAGAAAGGCCATTTAGGAAAAAAGTTGTATTACCTAAGGCAACAATTTGGGCACATAAAACTGGTGTTACTCATTGCTTCCACTGACAACCAGTTTAGATATGTCTCCTTTTTACACATATTATCTTAACACTGACGTAACAGAGAAGTAGGGGCTGTACTGTTTTGCCTTGCTTGCTGATAATGATGCACGTACTCGCTTCACCTTCAAATTTCCAGTGGTTGCGCAAAATAATTTTAAATACCACCCCCCCCCCCCTCACCCTCCCCCCCCCCCCACACACACACACACAACCTGCCTGTGATTAACTGCCTGCTATTTTATTTGTTGTTAATATCCTTGAATTTCTATTTGTGTACCTTATGTGACATGATGTTCTCTAAATTTCTCTGAAATTTTGTCACGAACTTGTCCCTCTATATCCAGGATAGGGCAAATAAAAGTGGCCCAGATGAATCGATATGATTGTGTGTGAATGTATGCATATAACCACACCCTGTTATTTCCAAGAGGATGGGGCAATTGCCCATATAACTAGATGAACCCTGGAGAACATTAACACAATCTTCACGCTCAAGAGATTTGTTAACAGAAGTCACTCTCGTTGCAGCTCTAGCTAACCACTCAGGTCACCTGATAAGTGTTGATTAGTGTATGTGGGGAGCCCGCACATCTAAGGTATATCTCAACAAGGATGAGACTGCAGCAATTGCAGCACTCCAGCTTGAATCCGCCTGCTGACGAGGGCACAAAAGTGCCAAGAGATGAATGGTGGCCTCTTTCAAAATCTGCTATAGTCAGATTAGGGCTGTTTTTCCTTTCCTCTGCTATGTTTGCTTGTACCCTGCAACTGTTCCCCAGGCCACTTTTATTTACCGCACCCTGTACAATGAAGTGAAAGCTAAAAGCAGAAAATATTTCACAATAAATCTCACTCCTTCCAACATATTTCTCAAGAATAATTTCCACGTATGAAGTACTACCCACCAACTTTTGTACAAATTCCTTTATCTTTGTACCACTAGCTTTTTATCATATTGGGCAAGCAAGGGATCAGCTCATGCCAGCAATATCCTTTATACATATATACTGAAGCCCACTGGTGCGCACTCGTGTGGCTTCTTTAAGAAGCAGCCCATTAGAAATCACTCTTACAAACTTCACTGTCTTGCAACACCAGATTTCCCTTCTGAAAACAAAATTAGGGTATTTTGTTCAATGACTACCCTTGAAAAGTATTGGTAGCTGGAACATTACTTCAATTCCCATTCAATTTCTGAGATGTGTTGAGCAGAAATTGCTATTCTTCCTCTATTGGCAGAGTGACTCTTTAAAACTTAGGACCAAAACAATATTACAACTATCCTACACTCTGATCATTCCCATTGCCAGGCTTTTCTTTTCTTTTTTTTTCTTCAAAGTTTTAGATTCTACTTGTATTCAGTATACAACACATTTGTCAGTCTTTTACTGCCCTCTCATACCGAATTAATAGTTTTTAATATTTATACATACAATTATTTTCGAAAACCTAGCATATATGGACCTTTGTTGCGTCTTTCCAGTAGCCTCACCCTCTCAGCAGAGGGTAGAATACCTTTCATTATATGTAGTTAGCATTATTCAACTAAACAGGCAATTGAAAAGCTGAAAAATGAACACAACATACATTTATTCTCTTGGAAGTTATACTTTTACCTGACAATGCAGCAATTAAGTTCTTGCATAGGCTTTCTAAATTTGAAATTTTCAGCCAAATTTAAATGAAGTCTGCACGCAGTACTTAGAACAAATATTGTTGATTTTGCTTTTATTTCGAAGAAGAATTTTCCCCCAAGATCTTTATATTTTTGCAAACATAATTATGATAATGAAAGACTGAAAATGCTAGGGATTCCACATCATGGACACAACAAAAGGTAAAGGTCACAAAGTGTTAATGAGCCCAGACTATCAACTCAAATCACAATGTCTGAAAGCTTGGTCTCATCAATAACAACAAAATTACAGAATCTCTGTGGCAAAGTGTCATTTGTCTGAAAGGATGGTACCAATGGTGTAGCAAACATAACTGCCCCCCCCCCCCCAAATTGGTGCCCGGGGGGGCAACACTTCACTGCCATCCCCTCACAGCACCTGGTGTACAACACTCTTTACTGTGCCCTCTCCAGAAACACATAACTGTGATATAATATACAGAATTTACTCTAATAACAACATATTTTCTGAAAAATCTTGTGGAGATCATTTGGCGCCCTTCTGCAAGTGACACCCACGGGATGATAGACCCCCTTAACCCCTCCCCCTTCCCCTTTTGCTCCACCACTGGATGGTAGGTTAAAACGTTATATCTCATCAACATTATCGTTCGACACTTCACAGTAGGTCTGTTGTGCATGAGCACTCTTAATTTTATTTGGTGCGCCACAAGATACACACTACCTACGACTTCCACCCTGCTTTAACTTTCCTTTCAACAAGTATACACTATGAGTTAACAGCATCAGTCTTCAGCTTGCAACCCTCATACCCCAAACAATCATATACATTGTCACTAATAGCCTCCAAGGTGAAAAGGATGTTGATGGCAATGGAAAGACTCCAATGCATTCTGAGATTTAGGGGAACAATTTACTTTAAAAGTGGTTAAATCACTGGCTGTCACTGGTGTGTTTCATTTAAGGAATTTAAATTAAGATTTCTTCTTGAACTTCTACACATTATATAAAAAGCAGATCCAACGCAGCCTCATGGTGCACAGGTACCCATCATATCGGCTGTGGACAGGTACAAGTAGTATAGGCAACCCAATGTGCTCAATGATCTAATGTCATGCCAATTGTGAGCGGCTGCACGATTTATTTAAGAGAGAACTAATCAGCCATGGGACCTAGAATTTTATAACTAAGAAATACATACATTTGCTTGCTAACTAAAGCTCAAAAGATGGTATAAGGCGGACAGTTTTAACATGACAAATTAGGTGGAGGATGTTTTGAACTGTGTTTGCATCGAATACCGCTAGTGATCAGGCCTGAACTACGTCGTTAACCATACTCTGCTAATCTCAACAAGCTATCGCGCAGTAGCCATTCCCGATAGCTTTGTGTTGTTTGTCACACATTCTTTTCTTCTCTTATTCTGAAATATGTGAAGCGACTAATCCTAGTCCATCATGGATTTCGACTGTGATCCTTACGACGACAGAAGAGATCGGCAATCCCTATGACAACACATCAGTTCTGATGTAAGCTGCTGCCCTCCAAGAGGGAAGAGGGGCTCGATTCCAAAAGGCTATTTGCAACTTGTATATAGAGAAACCAGATGTCAGTCAAGGGACATGAAAGGGAAACTGTTTTAGAAGGGTATGAGACAGGGTTGTAGCCTATAACTGAAGTTATTCTATCTGTGCATTGAAAAGCCATAGAAAAATCTCGCTGATGACAATGTAATTCTGTCAAAGACTTGGAAGATCAGTTGAATGGAATGGAAGGTGTCCTGAGAGAAGCACATCAGATGAACATCAGCAAAAGCAAAACTGGAATATTGGAAAGCAATCGAATTAAATCAGGTGATGCTGGGGGAGTTAGATTGGGGAATGAGAGACTTAAAGGAGTGGATGAGTTTTGTTATTCAGGCAGCAAAAAACTGTTAATGGCTGAAGTAGAGAGGATACAAAATGTATAGAGTGGCAATAGCAAGAAAAGCTTTTCTGAAGAAAAGAAATTTGTTGACATCAATAATAGATTTAAGTGTTAGGAAGGCTTTTCTGAAAGTATTTGGCAGAATGCAGCCATGTATGAAAGACAAACATGGACAATACACAGTTCATACAAAACGAAAACAGAAGCTTTTGAAATGTCGTGCTACAGAAGAATGCTGACAACTAAATGGTAGATTACATAACTAATCAGGAGGTGCTCAACTGAATTGGGGGGGGGGGGGGGGGGAGACAAATTTGAGGCAAAATCTGACTAGAAGCAGGGATCAGTTGATTCGACACATTCTGAGACAGCAAGGGATCACCAATTTATTATTGGAACGAAGTGTTGAACCTATAAACTGTAGAGGGACACCAAGAGATGAATACAGGAAGCAAATTCAGTACAACGTAACTTGCATTAGTTATTCGAAGAATTGCACTGAACAGAGTAGCATCAAGAAGTGCAGCAAACCAGTCAATCGAGTTTTCGGATTGAAGGCCACAGCTACCACACATGTTCAATAAGGTTTGAGGCTGGAAAACCACTGCAGCTGATAAGTTTTCCGATACTGTTGCCTTTAGCTTAAAGTTTTGCACACTGTGTCACAAAAAACTGAACATAAAGTTGGTGCATGTTTCATTGGTGCATGTTTCACAATCATCTTCATCTGACAAGGAAGATGAAGATGTCAAAATGAATGCTGATACAGAAACGTTAATGCTTAACTTGTTTTGGGCGTCACCACTGAAGGTTAAGAAAGTGAGGTATGAGATTCAGAAACCTACGCAACATGTAAAATGAATCAAGTGATAAAAATGGTGAGTGGGCAGATTGTTTCAGTCAATACCAAAGGATAAGACAGGCAGTGCTTTTTCTCAGGAAATAAAAAACAGTGCAATCAGTTTTTTTTACTAACTTTGGCCTGGCATGAAGAATTGTGTACCTTTAAGAATTGATGCCAAAAAAATTAAAAAGTAGAAGAAATTATTCTTGCTCAATTTAAAGTAACTGTTTGTTGCGCATATCAAGTCTGATGCAGAGATCAGATTTACTTATTTATTTATTCGTGACTTAAAAACAAAATGATGTCTCATTGTTTGTTCTGCTGGAATGCATTCAGTTTGTGTGTGCATTGCTCACAGAAATATAAAACTGATGCTATCTGCTAATATCGCCCAAGGAAAGCACAAATCTGTTTGTGGATTGCACAGCCTGCAGTAGAGACCCAAAAGACTGCATGCTGCAACACACACACACACACACACACACACACACACACACACACACACACACACAGAAAGGCAAAAGTAGAAACATATGTTTCTTCAGTGCATGGGGATGCATATCCTGAGGGAAGCACTGATCAAGCTATACTAAATGTACAGCAACTGTCAAGTGAAGATTTTGTTGAAAAATTTCCAGAAAGAATTGTGTATTTTCCAGGCCATCATTTTGTGCCAGAATATCACTTTCTCAATACCTGATAGTATTGAAAGGAGATCTAAAACCTGATGAAGTAGTGGCAGATTTTGCAGAAAACTATTTGTTTCCTGGATACTGTTTAGGATAATTACTGTGATAACAGCCAAGTTACTGTGAAAACAGCCAGGTAACTGTGTGTTCTATTGTGACATCTACTGCCTGACAAAAAAAAGTGAGGCACCCAGAAGGGGAGCAGAAAATGAAACAAGATTTCACAAGCTGAGAGGGGGAGCGGTGTCATTGCAATGATTACAAAATGAAGTCAAACTGACAACTTGGCAGTATGAACCCATTCATCAGTATGATTCGGTTGGGAAGGGTGTCATAAAATTGATTTATCATATCCTGAGTCAAGCTGGCCCATAATTGTTAATTAGTCCTTGATATCTTAGTGGTATCGCGATGGAGTTGACGTCTGGGCTGGTTCCACACATGTTCAATTGGGAACAGATATTGGGACTTGCTAGCCGCAGGAGACTTTAATATCTTGCAAACACGCCATTGTAACTTACTGCCAATATTGTGTACCTTAATGTGCCACTAGAAGCACAGTCCGCAGCAAAACAGTGACATCTAACTGCACTTTTTTCAGAGTGGTGAGTTTACAAGAATAGGAGTAGCCAGAAACAATAACTACAAATGGCTCCAGGTTTCAACACAGAAAATATCACTTCCTTATTTTGCTAGATGCAACAGGCTGCAACAAACCATTCTGCACTTATGTCAAGAAAATTACTTATAGTAAAAGATTACTGCAAATTGGCATAAAAAATGCTCTGAACTTACCTCTTTCTCTGCATGGAGAGACAACAGCTGCCCAACATGTACTGGCAGTTTATTAACCAATGCATGTGACAGCACTGACAGCTGTTTTTGAAGGGACATTGTTTCCATACTGGGGTGGTCATCAATTGCCTGAGGAGTATGAGAACCTTCTGAGTGATTAGATGACATACACCCAAGTGCTGCCATATTTGAATTTGGAGGTGGTGTTAATGAGGATTCTCCAATTCCACCACCAAGACGAGGTATAGGTCGTCCAACTAAGGGGCTATTAGGCCCTGAGACATTCTGCAGATATGGAGATGTATTCCCTGCAGCAGACATTGCCATTGCTGTAGAAAACACTGCCTGGTTGTAAGCATCTTCTACACCACGTGATGAAAAGACGGCAGCTTCTTTCTTCAACGCCTTTGAAGAACTGCAATCGGAGGAAACAAAAACGGTTTTAACTTATAATCAAACTGTTCATTAGTTACCTTTATCAAACAAAATGACAAAATGCATGCTATATTTAGTCCATAGCAAATTTCACAATTTTACTGATCAATTGCAATGATTTTTATAATAATTCAGAATACTCACATTATTACGCAAAATGGCTCTTTATGTGACAAGAAATGCAAATTTGCACCATAATGTACATAAAAATAGTATAGATGTGTGGTAGTAGGGTATACAATGTATCACGTGTAAATTTAGAGCCACACGAAGTTTCTATTGATCCAACAAAATTTCTATTGATCCAACAAAGTTTGTATTGATCCAACAAAGTTTGTATTGATCCAACAAAGTTTGTATTGATCCAACAAAGTTTGTATTGATCCAACAAAGTTTGTATTGATCCAACAAAGTTTGTATTGATCCAACAAAGTTTGTGCAGAGTTCATTTTTATGCAACACTTCAAGAGGAATGATGGCTCCAGGGATCAAAAATCACTTTCTACAAAGCTCAGAAAGGATATTAAAATTCTAAAAGTGGTGGAACTCTTAACAAGACTGCGGAAAACAGGAGGACTTCTAGAATGATGATGTTTGGTTTGTGGGGCACTCAACTACGCGGTCATCAGTGCCCGAACTTCAGGAATGAAAGGAACGGAACAGCCAATATTGTAATAGGAGAAAAGAAGAAACGTGATTAAAGTAAGGTGGAGCAAAAGCTCAAAAGGAGCAACATCAGTGAGTTTTATAGACTCTTCAAAGTGGAGCTACAGGGATACCAACCTCCATGTCTGTATTTCAGGCGAATGGGTTGTAGCATAGGTATCAATGGCAAATAAAACTGTGAGTTCTTCGCAAAATTTCCTCAAAGTGCTGCTAAACTTTGAACAGCCTCGGAAAACAATCAACAATAATTCAGATTCCACACCATCAAGCCTTCGTGAAACCAAGCAGGTAAACAAGGAGCTCAAAAGTAATAAGGCACCATATGAAGATGGTACTGTGGCAGAAATGTGGAAGACCGGAGGACACATTACTGAAGATGGTGTATTGCCTTAAAGAAGAAATACAGAAAACTGAAAAGATACAATAAGACTGGAAATGTGTGTTCATACACCCCACCTCTGAGAAAGGCAACTGAACAGATATGAACAATTATGAGGGATCTCCTTTCTTTCACTACCCTCCAAAATCCTGCCAAGAAGAACTGAAGAACAGCCTGATTACTTCATTGGAGAATATCAAGCTCGTTTCCGAAAAGGCTGGTCATGCGAGGAACAGATATTCAAACCTCAAGGGTATTCTGAGAACTAGAGCAATAAGAAGTAAGGGTCAGGATACAACAGTGATTTTCGTCAGCTTCAAGAAAGCATATGATTCCACTGACAAGCAAACTTTATTTATGATTTTAGAGGAATTCAGAACTGCTACATAAACAAGGTAAACTGTAAAACAATCCTTGATGTTCACCATTTCAAAAGTTAAATTTTTCGCAAAAATCTCTGTGCCTTTTGAAATAAAGACAGGGTCACACAACGAGAAAATAGAATACACTAAGATGACAAAAGTCATGGGATACCTCCTAATATTGTATCTGACCTCCTTTTGTCCGGCATAGTGCAGCAACTCGATATGGCATAGACTCAACAAGTCGCTGGAAGGATCCTGCAGAATTACTTAGCCATGCCTACCTATATAGCCAACTATAAGTGCAAAAATGTTGCTAATGAAGGATTTTCTGCAAAAGCTGACCTCTCAATTATGTCCCATAAATGTTAGACGAGAATCATGTCGGGCGATGGTCAAATCATTCGCTTGAATTGTCCAGAAAGTTGTTCAAACTAATTGCCTGGTAGGATGGCGTATTGTCACCCAGAAAAATTCCATCATTATTTGGGAACATGAAGTCCATGAATGACTGCAAATGTCTCCAAGTACCCAAAGATAACTGTTTCCAGTCAATGATTGGTTCAGTTGGACCAGAGTACCACAACCCACACTATTATGGAGCCACCACCAGCTTGCACAAAGTCTTGATGACAACTTGGGTCCATTGCTTCGTGGGGTCTGGAACGCACTCAAACCCTATCATCAGCCCAACCAAAATCAGGGCTCATCTTACCACACCACAGTTACCCAACCATCTAGGGTCCAACCGATATGGTCCTGAGCCCATGAAACACAGTGCATGCAATGTGCTGTTAGCAAAGACACTCACATTGGTTGTCTGCCGCCTTAGCCCATTAATGTCAGATTAGGCCACACTGTCCTAACAGATACGTTTGTCATACATCCGATATTGATTTCTGCAGTCATTTCATGCAGTGAAGCTTGTCTATTAGCACTGATAACTCTATGAAAATACAACTGCTCTCCTTCGTTAGGTGAAGACCATTAGTCACTGCATTGTTCGTAGTGAGAGCTAATACCTGAAATTTGGTATTCTTGGCACACTCTTGACACTGTGGATCTCAGAATATTTAACTTCCTAATGATTTCTCAAATGGAATGTCCCACGCGTCTAGCTCCAACTACCATTCTGTGTTCAGAGTCTGTTCGTTAATTTGTCATGTGGTCATAATCGACATTGGAAACCACTTCACATGAACCACCTGAGTACAAATAAGAGCTACCAATGCACTGCCCCTTTATACCTTGTGTATGCAATACTACCACCATCTGTATACGTGCATATCGCTATCCCATGATTTTTCTCACCTCAGTGTACATCTTGGAAAGAAAGGAAACAATCTGGAAATGAGATGTTATAGTCTTGCCCATTTAGTTTGAAACCAAAAGGATGCACAAAGAATATGGGAGATCTCGCATGAAAGCACAGTAAAAGCAGGTGTCAATGCCTCTTAAGAAACAAGGGAATATATGAAACAAACAACAATGGAAGGAATATTTGGAAATTCAATATAGGAAGATCAAACGAACAGAGGGCTTCAAATACTTAGGCAAATGGATCCAAACTAATGGACTGGATAAAGAAGCAGGCAAAGGAAGAATCTTGCTTTACAAACTGAAACAGAACATGTACAATAAAAAACAGGATCCTACAAGGACAAAAAGCAGTCACTATAATTCAGTTATATAAGGACACTGCTTCAGAGTGTCTTACTTTAAGTAAAAAAGCACAGTCGAAAGAATATTCTCAAGATATTCTCATACCTCTGAAAACTACTGGTGGAACTTGGAAGAATAAGAAAAACAAGGAGCTCTACATATATACTGAAAATATCATGGAAATAATGTGAAATTTTATGGACACCTAGAAAGAATGGATGAAAACTGCTTGAGTTAAAAAATCTTCAGTAACATCACATCATTAAAGTGCAATTTTAACTGGACAAAAAGAGGTCAAAAGAGATGCATAAGAAAATAGTATTATACTTAAAGATGATCCAAAATGAGAAGAATTCCAAAGCGAAGCCAATAGCACAAATGTGAAATCACTAAGAGGGAATGAAAAATATGAAGAGGTTCTGGGAAGAAAGAAAAACAAAGGCAAAGAAGCCTAAAAGTCCTACACGGTTCACAGCTGGCCAAAATTGGAAGGTGGTGGGGAGGGGGAAGCCCAACAGAATTCGGTGCTCGTTACTGGACTGGACATTGATACAGGTATATAACAACTGCAACATCGGTCTTACAAATAGAGGGGATGTGCTTCCTATTGTGAATATTAATCTCTTTATTGTTAACAATAACTTCTTACATGTGATGGAGAAACTATGCAAGAGATTGTCGGAAGTAAGAAAATGAAGATAATGTGCTCTGTAGATATGTTCTACCTGCCAGCACAACTAATGTACTTACCTGTAAGCTTGTTTACAGGCTCGACTCAATGACTCATTGGCTGATTTTTCAACCTTTTCGTACTCACTAATGAATTACATTACAGTACAAAATAGTTCCTATAATTTCAGAACATGAAATATCTTATTTAACAATGTCAGAAAAAAAATTGCTACTTACCATAAAGATGACACATTAAGTTGCAGACAGGGACAATTAAAAGACACTTACACATGACTGTCAACTCTGGTAGCTCGGGCGGTCATGTGAGCATGAGATGTGCTTGCTTTGTGAATGAAAGGTGAGTGTTTCTCTTTTTCTGACAAAGTCTGTGGCCAAAAGCTTATGTGGAAGTGTCTTTTAATTTTGCCTGTCCGCAACTTACCATGTCATCTTTACTACAAGTAGCAATCTATCGTTTCCTATGTTGTTGATTTACTACCTAAAGTTTGCATTGTCTGAGTATCTCATTTATCATTCTTATACATAATTCAGTATCTTGTTATTTAGTGAAGAATACCAGAATGAAATTAATATTCAGCTGAATAAAAAGTAGCTTCATTCTGTCTTTTCCTTTCACATTACTTTATAAATAGGGACACGTCCATCCTACATTCATATATGACACATGAAATAAATTTCAAAATTTATGGACATATTGCACATTGTCTTTTCTTGGCCTCATCATGGAGGTCAACCAATAACTGACATGGGTACAGATGGATGCGCACATACAGTTAGCTCCATTTCTCATACAAAGGAGATTTTTTTATTTGAATATCAATACACCATACTTATGAACCAGTTGAACAGCATTCCAATTGGGAAAATTGTTTGGATTAACATTTTAAATCATTTTAGTCCTGACAGAGTCCACTGTGACCTTTATCAAGATTTCAGAAACAGATCAGAATGCTGGGCAGAAGAAGGCGACAAGGACCACTCAATTATTAACATCACATATAATTTAAAAATTAAATTGAGTATACAGAAGATTAATGAAAATTCAGTAAGAAATAAAAACAAGAGAATTTATCACATAAAAACACAATATCCTATGGACAATTCTAAAATTACAAAGAAACAAATATCGATTTCATAAAATGTAGAAGCCAATTTAAACATTTCATGGAAACAGGTGATCAACAACAGAATTGTGCGCTTTCCATTTTTCATGGTTTAATGAATAAGCCATTAAATTTTTCGCATGCAGCCATGCAAATTCATACCGCTGCATGCCTGAAATTTAATGTATTAACAAATAGTTGACAAATTTTTGACAAGAGTGTCTGTGAACGTATTTTGTACCAAAATTCTAAATATTAAGGAAAAAGTAACAGATTTTTGATATGTGACTTGCTTTTTCTTTTTGTTATTTTATATTGCTGGCTGTTTACTAAATTGGCTTACCAAATAAAAACTTAAACTTAAAAGGACAAACTGCATTTCCACTACTTATTCATCTTGGGTGTCAAAAGCCAAAGTCAAAGCAAATTGCTGCGTAATTATATGAGGATGGTTTGATATGTACAGTATATTTTCAGGAAAGAAGACCACACTTTTTGTTGTGCCTCCATGGTTTGTAAGCTTGATTATTTCAAGGATCATATAAAGAATTTCAGCAGTTTACAGCATACAGTCCATTGTTAATAGAAGTCTGAATTGGTCAATGTGTCAATTGCAATTGAAAATGGAGAAAACCAAGTTTCGCACTGTTATTCAACATTTTCATTTGAAACATTGGACTACCGCACAAATCAAAACAGAACTGGATGAAGTTCTCACAGACACTGCACCACCAATTAAGACAATTTACTTTTGGGTTAATGAATTTAAACATGGGCACAAAATTACCAAAGATGAAATGCACTCTTCCTGTCAAAGTAAGGTCACCACAAAGGAAACCGCTGACAAAATCCATGATATGATAATGTAAAACCACAAAGAAAAATCTGTGAGATTGTCGAGACAGTTGGCATTTCAACTGAGAGAACGCGTAATATCCTGCACAGACAATTGGCTATGAAAAAGCAATTTGCAAAGTGGGAGCAGCATTACTCAGTCACACAAAACCACATCAGACTCATTTCAGCACAACCTATGGTGATGTTTAATTGCAATCCTCAAGACATTTTGCATTGATTTTGCACACTAGAGCCAAAACATCAGTAAAAACAATAGGCAAAAGGTGTTGAAAGTGCACTGAAGGAGCCATTTTGTCAGCTAGTAAGGTGATGGCTATTGTTTTTTTGGGGTTCCCAAAGAATAATCCTCATAGATTACTTAGAAAAGGTAGAACCATAACTGGGCCATATTATGCTTCTTCGTTGGTTCATCTGAAACTTGCATTGTCTGAAAGAAGATTAAAAAAGTGCACTTTCATCAGGATAATACACCATCCCACACATCAGCGATAACAAGTGCATGAAATGAACTTTGAATCAGTTCCTCATCCACCCTATTCGCAAAAGTGATAGTTTCCATCAAGGAATATTTTGCAAAGTTTCACAGAACCTATTTTTCCAGCTGGAGGATCACTGGACCAAGTATATATCCCTCAAAGGAGACTATGTCAAAAAGCAAGGTGAATTGTTTACGAAACAAAAATTTTTTCTTGCTTTTTTACCAAATTTATCAAACCATCTTCATATTCCCAACAATACTTCTCGCCAATTGCAACAACCTGGCTTTATAGCAAAATTCATAAGGAAAATTGAGGCTTTATAGCAAAAATTATAAGAATTTTCTCACCATCACCATTTGAATTTATATTCCTCTTAAACTAACTAAAACCAACAAATCAATTTATTGATAAAACAAGAAGTCAATCTGCCAATATAAATTACTATCTTAAGTTATGCATTTGAACAAAACAAAGTAATACAATACGAGGCAAGACTGACAGTACACTTAGTTCCGTCTACACGTGCAAGTAGTGTCCAGTGAATATTGGCACTGATTTCATCTGAAGAATAACAAATCACCATGAATTAGTCTGATTACTGCAAAATATAACATCCATTCTTGTCAATAGACTGTTAAAAAAAGTGCTTATTGACTGGAATCTTTGCTTCTGCAAAAAGTTACAAGCTTTTTTCTTCAAAATGGCCTCTATTTTGTTCATTGGCTGTGCTTAATCTTATAACAAGTGTTTGTTCCATTTTCTTCATTGGCTGTGTTTAATCTTACAACAAGTGTTTGTTGTGTTGAAAAGCAGCAGCATTTTCCCACTGCTGAACTAAATACATTTTTTATTTAAAGAGTTTCTCGACAATATTTGTCTTTTCCTGCACAATTCGATGATTACAAAACCTGCGGTGGGCATTCCTAGCCGTGCAACCCATGCTTGGCAACACTACAGATAGAAATGATCGAGGCACTTAGCACAGAAGTAGAACCAAAGTAGCTCTATCTGAACACTAAGGGACGAATTTCAGTGCAGTCAAGAAATGTGACGGATTTTGTTTTCCAATCACTCAGCGCACAGTGTATACACTATGTAGTGGCAGCCAGCTGTGAACTTAAACTACACTTCTGACTGCCAGAGAGGAGAGGATTGGTAAAGGGAAACAACCCCTGCTCCCTCTTGCAGGGTAGGAGCCTACACCCCATGTTTGCAAAAGCAGAACTAATTGTCACAGCAATCATCGATCTACGCTGGTGTTGTAAGGGCTGTAATCGAAATCCGTGATGGACCAGGATTAGTCACTTCACTCATTTCAAATTAAGAAAGGAATACAATGAGGAAAGCACAACACAAAGCATTCAAGAACAGCTACTGCACAACTGACTGTTTAAGTTGTCAGAGTATTATTAACAAGATAATTTAGGCCTGACCTCTAGTGGTATGCAGCACATCCACTGTTTGAAATACCCACAACATAATTTGCCACACTGAAAGTGTCCAAATTACACCACTGTTTCGATTTAAGCTAAAAAATGGAAGTGCATGTTTCTTTGTTATAAAATGTTACAAGCTAGGTCTTATAGCTGACTACTATGTTGCATTACACAGCACGTATCTTACTATTTGCACAAAGTAAGTTGGCACTCAGCACAGTGGCTGATGGAAGCAACCATAAACGTATTTCCCAATTTCAGTCATTCCCATCACACACCAAGTCATTCCCATCACACACCACACTGAGTGTCAGCTTAGTTAGCTTGAATAACAAATAGACCATTCATCTGCCCATAGCTAGCATGACACCAGAGTACCAAACACACTGATACACTGTTGCACTCATGCACTTTTTGTTTTGCAAAGAGTTTCATACACACATTATCTTTCCAAACTGGATTCGCCAGATGATGTACAATACCAGTAACCAAAAACTGGTTTCTACATTAACATGTGGAAAACAAATCTATTTCAAAGTCTCTCTTATAATAAAGTTCCTCTGCATACAATTCCCTATGAAACAACATATATTCGTTACTTTCATGCTTTCACATTTTGAGGCATCTATTTTACATATGTGGATTTTTCCAGTGACCTATAAAAATTATTACATGTAGCCTGCAACTTCTCAGTCTGGAAAGAAAGCAACCAAAAAGAAAAAGAGAGAGAGAGAGAAAAGTACAGACCACAACAGATATTTACAGGCAAGGCAGGCACAGCAGGACTCACTCCAGCTTGCATCTTGGGTAGATTTCCATCTGACCTTTGTCAGCCACATTTTCTCCAGCCTATCCTCTTTATAATTTTGTTTGCACGAGTCCGGAGCCTCAATATATTTTTCAAAGGAAAATGTTGACCATTACAAGCGCCACAGTTTTCAAATTTACATGCTATTAACAAACTTTGAATTTTTAGTCATTATCAAGCAAAGTTCAGGTAACTTCTATGCAACATGTTGCAGCACATGTAACATACACATCAACACACCAGCAGACATTTGGAGACAGTTACATGATCTGTATCAAATAGGGACAGAATGTCTGTAATGCATGAGTGAGAACCATGTACAAGCCTATGTACATATAGAACAAGCCAGTAAGTGTCCATGTCACTTCATGCAACAGTATCAAACTTATTCTCGTGGTATGTCCACATGCAGACACCCTCTTCCTTTCACTGTCAATCAAAGGAACTTCTGTTTTCTAAAACCTGTACATGTGTTAGTGTCTGAATGTGCTGTCCTGCAAGCACATTGTTTCTATCTTTCCTAATTTAAGTTTCGTTTTGAACAGCACCTTTCTTTACAGCAGTAACGAAGATTTATTTAGAATAGTATTTATACCGAATTAAATGTAGTTGTTACTGACAAGTTCACGCTGTGGACTAGGGCAGGAACTGACCTGAAGTGGATCATACAACTCTAGAATTTGGGAATGCAACAAGGGCACACTACACACTGTTGACAAGGAAAGCACAGTTTAACTTGGGTGAACAATGATGAGCTGACTACAATGTTTTTCAGACCTATGACAGTAGTACGTATCAGCAAGGAAATCAGCAGAATCAAATCTTGCAGTTAATTTCACCCACTGGGTAGTAGGCAGATGAAACTATATCTTCAATTAAATGAAATCACACAATGTTGTTGTTAATTTATATGCCTGTGATCAAAAAGACTTCAGACAGCAAGAATATTATGTTTAGCTGTTAAGCTTCTCTCTACTAAATTGTTTAAAAAATCTTGTAACTCCAATGAATTAAAGATGTTATACAACTATTCAAATGAATTGAATAAAGCTTGCCATCACCCATAATTTGCAATCAGTGCACTAATGTGAGTGGTGCATGTCAACACAGCATCTATTCCGTTGCGACAATACCACTGTTTAAGAGTTAACTATACATAAAGAAGAAATTACATGAAAAGTGCTGCCTCACATTAAGATAGTATATAATTAGCACTTTATCAATTAGAATTTCTTAGGATCAATGCAAAGAACAACATGAACAGCTCAAAGTGCTATTGAAATCGTTGGAAATAATGCTATAATTTTTATCTAAACTGTAAAGAAAGATACCATTTCAACCATTGTACCCACAAAGTTTACTATGAAATGAAATCAATTCACATATTAACTGGACAACTCTTGCACAAACCTACATAAATTAGCACACATACAAAACAGAAAGTATTTCCCATTACAGCCATTAATTAGAACCCACAGTTAAGTTATTTACAATTTTAATTACCTGTCAGACATTGCCTGCTTCGAAGGGGTACAGTTGGCAGATCTGTAAGCATATCAGCCAACAGTTTCTCAGTTTAACAAACATCTAATTGAATAGAAAATTAAATAAAAGAAAATCATAAATTTGGTGACAAAATGAACATTGAAAACAAAAAACTTTACTATTTTGCAATGAAAACTAAAATCCAAAATTACAGCACTTTGACAACTTTACAATTGTTGTATACAGTTCTTTTCTTTCAACTGCATTTAACATGACAAAATGTAATGCCCACAATATATCAGGAAAGAAAATGGGTTCGCAGACATTGAACCATACTTACCCTCCCATTTCAAAGCTCTCCTCAAAAGATTTATTACTCGAAGTCTTTTCTTTCAAGGTAGAAGGTTTACCAGGAGGCAAATTCTGAAGAGATTCTTGCTGTTCACGCAGCTGTCGTCTTCGCTTTTTGCTCCACAATTCATGGCAATCTTGCCACGTAGGTAGTTCAGGCACAGGCATTCTGAAACAGAATTGTAGTCCCTGTTATGACATTTTATCACTTACATTTCTTTAATTCTAAAATTGTAGCATGGGACTCAACAGACAGCTCCCCAGTCAATAATGGTAAAATATATATAGAAGAGTGCTGTGCTATTACCTACAGAGTAGCAATCCAGTATGAACACTTTTCTAACACTCAAGAGGATCTTTGCTACATCAATACAGGGTGCAGTGTATACAAACTGACAATTACAATGAGTATATAGATTCTGAAGACCTACACGTGGTATTTCTAATATTCAGAGCAAAATATTATGAGAAAAATATAGGTACAACAAGTAATTAATAATAAATAGCTATAAATAGCTATTTAAAATGTGTATTAAAATTATTCCTTGGAACACAAACCCAACTTTGGGCTGCCCTTAATAAATACTTTAAGACAAAGAACAAATATAAAAGGAAACAAATATAGATACATGGCCAGCTTATCACTGTGCTCAGAAAAATATGAGCTAACTGCTCTGCTATACAAATCATCAATGTTAAAATGTATGGCAGTTATAACAAAAAATTTAAAATGTAAGCCATACTTGTCTGAAATCAGTTAAAACAGAATGCACAAACCTTCATAAATTTGTAGTTTCTCTTCTAATTCAACGAATTAAAATACAGCAAAGAAAGAAGGGGGGAGGGGAGAGAGAGAGAGAGAGAGAGAGAGAGAGAGAGAGAGAGAGAGAGAGAGAGAGAGAAGCAGGCATATGTCTCACATTTTGTTACATTAACTAGAATGCAAAATTAGACATTTTAACTCACTTTTCAGGGCACACATTCTTCAGCCATGTTGATTTGAGAGCCTCTTCAGCTGTGATTCTCTTCTCAGGGTCAAGTCTAAGCATCTTATCTAGCAGATCAAGGGCCGATGCGGGCATAAACATTTCATACTCTTCACGCAAACGCCGCATGTGTGGTTTTTTTGGCTTCAGTGTATGCCACAATGGTAATTTTATTACAGAGGGCCACACAGCTGGTGTTGGTGTACCACAAAGTCTAGAGATAATGTCCAGCTGCATTAGCTCCACATTCCCCTACACACACAAAAATTCTATTTAATCAAAAATGAAAAATTAAATATTGCATCATTTTTCCTGTAATTATATAATTCATAGTTAAACAGAAGCCAATATTTCAAACCCTACAAACTGAAATCAACATATGTAACAACTCTGGGTACCTCACACCACTTACTTTTAAAAGGGAAAAAGTGAGAGAGGAGAGACTTGAAGAAAGCGGAAACTGAGTATGAAGAAACACTTTGTTCTTTTGCCTATCTCTCAATATGAAAACAATTTTTGCTTTCATTGTTCGAGACTGGCTACTCATCAAATTCTCAACATTTTTGCAAATGCAGTGGATTCCAGATTATTCATGTGCAAAGTATCTGGTTTGCAGATTATTCACACATCTTAAAAAATGTGGAATGTTTTTCTTTGGCAAAAAGCAATAAACAACCTACTGCATGACAATAAGGCTATTTCCATTGTTTAAACAATGACAACAGTGCACCATCTTCGTTGCTATCGGCCACCTTGTTCCGTGTAAATTGAGAACAAAGTTAATGGCCATGTACATGTCCACAAAGCAAGTGAAGAGAAATCTGTAAAAGCACTGAAGGAGAAATGAAAAAAATAAGTGATGAGATTAAAATAAAACTTAAGACTTAACTGAAAGATTTGAGAAGGGAGAAACTGCTGCAAAACAGTGCAGATTACTGCACTGGTATGCAGATCGTTCAGGACATTCCAGAGAATAAGCAGAGAACACAAGATTTTGCCAGGAAATGTGATTGTTTCAGTGCAATGTGTGCCACAAAAGCTAAATTTTTTCATGAAGGTCTAACGTTATTTGAGGGAGAATTTAACACTCAGCTTGACGGTTATCCAGAGTGAAACAAAGTCACAAGTTTCACGAACTTACTGGGCAAGGAGAGTGGCTTAGTTCAAATGTTGCAGCAGCCGATTAGTTTCAGGAATGGTTCCGGAAATGTTAGGAACAAGAGAATTACAAACCACACCAAATTTATAATGCAGACTAAAGTGGTCTGTATCGGAAATGTCTACCACCAGAACTCTTGATTTTAAGAGCGAAGTTTGTGTTCCTGGATATAAGTCGTCTAAAGAACACATTACAATTTTGTGCACCGCTAATGCTTCTGGAAACCAAAAGGTGCAACTACTAGTGATTGGAAAGCCCAATAAACCCGAAGTATTCAAGGATATCACAGCTAAGGATCTCCCTGTGCATTATTACAAATAAGAAAGAGCACGAATGGCCACCGAAATTTGCAAAAACTGGTTCAACAAACATTTTGCACTACAAGTTTGGTGATTTCTAGAAAAGAAAAGATTGCCACAGTTGGCCGGTCCATTGCTTGATAATGTTCCTTCACATCTCGATGAGAGGATTCTCTTATCTGATGTCATCTCATTAAAACTAAGTTTTTAGCTCATAACATGACTACCATTATACAGCCAATGGACCAAGGATTATTGTTATTATTATTATTATTATTATTATTATTAATTATGTGGCGTTCTGGAAGAAGTTGACAATTCTAGATGGCATATAAGGGATTTCTGATGCCTGGCAGGAAGTCAAGCAACATACACTATTTTGATCATAGAGAAAATTCTTTCAGGTGTACAAGAAAGTGATTTTAAAGGTTTTAGTGACGAATAACAGCAACTGTACAAATAATGAATCTAACAGGCAGTTTAAATGGCTCCGAATATGTCAATGAAGTAAATTTGAATAAGTGGCTGAAGATCAATGCAGATGAACCCAGCTTCCACTACATAAGTGACACTGAACTTGTAACTGCTGCGTCACAATAAAATAAAGAAGAGGAATGTGAAAGTGGGGATGAAGACAGTGACCTTGTCAGTTATTGTACCACATAGCAATGTGTCTATACTCTTCTAAATTATATGGGCCAAGGATGGGGTTCAGTATAATGACATTACTGCAAAAAAAAAAAAAATAAATAAATAAATAAATAAATAAAAAATAATTTGAAACACTGCGCAAAGAAATGTAAACTCCTCTCAGAAGCAGACCAATATCACAGACTATTTTAAGAATTAAACACACCTACGGTACCTATGCACAGAACTTGAATAAACTTTCGAACAAAGAATAGATGTTTGAAAATATCTGTATTATTCATGTTTTTCGATTATTTGTGCCTCCTCTCCCCCACATTACCATGTTACCATGAATAATCAGAAGTATACTGTAATACCAACCATACTTTGAGGTAATTAAGTGTCCACAAGCAACTTCAATCATTAAGGAAAAAATTACACAATTAGACAATTCACCATTGCATACAATAATTAAACAAATTTCAGCATTTACAACCATATTTCACAACATGCAAACTGATGTTCAAAATTAAGTCATAACATCTGGCAATTCCAATACGTGATTTGTATAATTATACCTGAAACATGGGTTTCTTGGCAAAGAGTTCACCAAGAATACAGCCACAGCTCCACACATCAATTGCAGGTCCATATCGCTCTTCACCCAGAAGTAACTCTGGCGGTCTGTACCACAGTGTAATAACTTTATTTGTGTAGGGCCTTTTCCGATCATCAGCATTATACAATCTTGCCAAACCAAAGTCTGCTAACTTCACTTCACCCCTAAAAGTACAAATAATTTATGTACAATCAAACTAAATTACTTTTCCTCTCATCTAAATCATTTCATGATAACAGTTTTACTTTCTCAAAGTACTTTTAGTTAATGTAATTACCTGTTATTCATAAGAATGTTGCTACACTTTATATCTCTGTGTAGAAAATTCTTCTTGTGACAGTAATTCAGACCATCGAGTAGTTGCTTCATTATGGAAGCATTATGGGCTTCATTAAAGTCAACCATGCCAGACTCCAGAAGACCCATTAAATCGTGGTCCATATACTCAAAAACGAGGTAGAATGATCCCTTATCCTGAAAAGCAATGACAAAACTCCCATGAAATACGCATTAAATTTTAAATTTCTAACAACATATTTAAATAGCGAAAATCACTCAAATATTTCTGGTTTGCATTCAAACAGAGAAGTAAACTTATTTCTGAAAATCATCCAGAATTCAGCTTATACTATCATACATCCTACTTCATACAACAATACATCCTAAGTGCCCGTAACCCTCCTGGCCTCAACCTTTGTTAGTCACTGTCCTCACCCATCCAGCCCCTCCCCATTTCCATTCCAGCACTACACAGGCATCATTCCACCACCACACCCAGTCTTTTTATTTCTCTCCTTTTCTGTAACTTCGCCCCCTCACCCTCCTCACCTGTACCCTGCCCTCAGTCTAACCTGCAGCACCTTGCTATCCACCACCCCCACCATACTATCCCTCCCCCTACCTGCTCCAGTCTCCTCCTTATCCCTACCCAGTCGCCACTCCCATCATCCACCAGTGCTGCTGCTTGGAGTGTGATTTCAGTTGCCTGAGACTGCAGTTGGGCGCGTGTGTGCGTGCACATGTCTGCCTATTGCTGACAAAGGCCTCAATGGCCGAAAGCTATAATTGTGAGTGTCTTTTTGTTGTGCCTATCTACGACTCAGCATCTCCGCTATAAGGTGAATAGCAACTTTCCTTCTCATAATATTGTTACACTCCATCTTGGATTTCCATTGTTTGATTTATACAATTGTGTGTAATTCATATCATCCAATATTCACAATTTTAAAACTTTGGCTACAACAAGACAGGTTGTTATTGATGACATAGAACTGTCCTTAAAGCTATACTGCAATCAATGTTTATTAACAGAAGCTGATAACACTTCAGTGTAGCAATACAACTTATTTATGCCAGGTTGCAAGTCTGCATGAGACTCATACAGACACACTGACAGTTGCTAGGTGAGTTCCATTTACTTTCCAAACTGCTGCAGTCTTTCAGATCATATTTAGGTACAAAATCACCACCACAGTGCACATAAGTATATTCACTTTATGATCTGAAAACACGTCTATCCTGTCAATCTATACAAAAAGTTCCTTAAAATCAAATTTGAACAAAAACTTTACCCCGCATACTTTTAGTGGGCAACATGAACTACATATACATTTGACAATACCTTCATAATTGCCCAACTTAACACACAGTCAAAAAGTCATGCCATCTAGGTGGCTGTTGTGGGTGAATAATGTTCAGTCACTCCTCATGAACATTCTACACTCTCCTGAATATTCATGAGGCATGACAAAACATATCTATTTATTAATTTCTTTTACTTACTGTATGGTTTCTAACCACAATATTAAATATACTACACACAGTAACAAGTAATTGACAAAATAACATCTACATTTTTAATATAGTCAGTTGCACCATTCGTTGACATCAGGAAATCATTGAAAGATCCATGATAGGCCCTGTTGGGACATTCTATAGCAATGTGACAAACAGTTTGCATGCCTGTTCCAAAATCTCATTTTACAGATGAAGCCTTAAACTACCTGTGAAGAGAGTAAATGCTTCTGCCACTGGGACACTCAGATGTTTAGGACGGGTGGTAGGGACAGAGCATCGAGTGACATTATACTGGGTGCACTATCCGAAAATTACCTCGAGCAATTAAACAGAGAACCGACTCGTGGAGATAACATCTTGGACCTACTGATAACAAACAGACCCGAACTTTTCGACTCTGTATGTACAGAACAGGGAATCGGTGATCATAAGGCTGTTGCAGCATCCCTGAATATGGAAGTTAATAGGAATATAAAAAAGGGAGGAAGGTTTATCTGTTTAGCAACAGTAATAGAAGGCAGATTTCAGACTGCCTAACAGATCAAAACGAAAATTTCTGTTCCGACACTGACAATGTTGAGTGTTTATGGAAAAAGTTCAAGGCAATCGTAAAATGCGTTTTAGACAGGTACGTGCCGAGTAAAACTGTGAGGGACGGGAAAAACCCACCGTGGTACAACAACAAAGTTAGGAAACTACTGCGAAAGCAAAGAGAGCTCCACTCCAAGTTTAAACGCAGCCAAAACCTCTCAGACAAACAGAAGCTAAACGATGTCAAAGTTAGCGTAAGGAGGGCTATGCGTGAAGCGTTCAGTGAATTCGAAAGTAAAATTCTATGTGCCGACTTGACGGAAAATCCTACGAAGTTCTGGTCTTACGTTAAATCAGTAAGTGGCTCGAAACAGCATATGCAGACACTACGGGATGATGATGGCATTGAAACAGAGGATGACACGCGTAAAGCTGAAATACTAAACACCTTTTTCCAAAGCTGTTTCACAGAGGAAGACCGCACTGCAGTTCCTTCTCTAAATCCTCGCACAAACGAAAAAATGGCTGACATCGAAATAAGTGCCCAAGGAATAGAAAAGCAACTGGAATCACTCAATAGAGGAAAGTCCACTGGACCTGACGGGATACCAATTCGATTCTACACAGAGTACGCGAAAGAACTTGCCCCCCTTCTAACAGCCGTGTACCGCAAGTCTCTAGAGGAACGGAGGGTTCCAAATGATTGGAAAAGAGCACAGATAGTCCCAGTCTTCAAGAAGGGTCGTCGAGCAGATGCGCAAAACTATAGACCTATATCTCTGACGTCGATCTGTTGTAGAATTTTAGAACATGTTTTTTGCACGAGTATCATGTCGTTTTTGGAAACCCAGAATCTACTATGTAGGAATCAACATGGATTCCGGAAACAGCGATCGTGTGAGACCCAACTCGCTTTATTTGTTCATGAGACCCAGAAAATATTAGATACATGCTCCCAGGTAGATGCTATTTTTCTTGACTTCCGGAAGGCGTTCGATACAGTTCCACACTGTCGCCTGATAAACAAAGTAAGAGCCTACGGAATGTCAGACCAGCTGTGTGGCTGGATTGAAGATTTTTTAGCAAACAGAACACAGCATGTTGTTATCAATGGAGAGACCTCTACAGACGTTAAAGTAACCTCTGGCGTGCCACAGGGGAGTGTTATGGGACCATTGCTTTTCACAATATATATAAATGACCTAGTAGATAGTGTCGGAAGTTCCATGCGGCTTTTCGTGGATGATGCTGTAGTATACAGAGAAGTTGCAGCATTGGAAAATTGTAGCGAAATGCAGGAAGATCTGCAGCGGATAGGCACTTGATGCAGGGAGTGGCAACTGACCCTTAACATAGACAAATGTAATGTATTGCGAATACATAGAAAGAAGGATCCTTTATTGTATGATTATATGATGGTGGAACAAACACTGAAAGCAGTTACTTCTGTAAAATATCTGGTAGTATGCATGCGGAACAATTTGAAGTGGAATGATCATATAAAATTAATTGTTGATAAGGTGGGTACCAGGTTGAGATTCATTGGGAGAGTCCTTAGAAAATGTAGTCCATCAACAAAGGAGGTGGCTTACAAAACACTCGTTCGACCTATACTTGAGTATTGCTCATCAGTGTGGGATCCGTACCAGATTGGGTTGACAGAGGAGATAGAGAAGATCCAAAGAAGAGCGGCGCGTTTCGTCACAGGGTTATTTGGTAACCGTGATAGTGTTACGGAGATGTTTAATAAACTCAAGTGGTAGACTCTGCAAGAGAGGCGCTCTGCATCGCGGTGTAGCTTGCTCGCCAGGTTTCGAGAGGGTGCGTTTCTGGATGAGGTATCGAATATATTGCTTCCCCCTACTTATACCTCCCGAGGAGATCACGAATGTAAAATTAGAGAGATTAGAGCGCGCACGGAGGCTTTCAGGCAGTCGTTCTTCCCGCGAACCATGCGCGACTGGAACAGGAAAGGGAGGTAATGACAGTGGCACGTAAAGTGCCCTCCGCCACACACCGTTGGGTGGCTTGCGGAGTATAAATGTAGATGTAGATGGTGCATATTCTGTTGAACATTATCCATGTTGTGTGTGGGTGGTGAAAGGCAGGGGTGCTTCTTTCTCATGCAGGGCAAGTTCTGGCAATGTGGAGGACAAGCCTTTGCCCAATCTCATATCTATGAGAATGTTAAGTTTAACTGAGATGTGTACAGCTCCATGGCTGTTTTCATGGATGGTTTTCTTGGTCAAAGACAGTTGCTTTCTACAAAAACTGTGTCTTGATGGAGGAGTTGCAGGTTGCCTTGTATGTGTTTAAACTCATGGAGTAGAGCTACTTTTCATCAAGACCCATAGGGTGGAATGTGGCTCAATATACACAGACATCCAACAGGGAGGTTGAACTTAGTGTACCACTGATAATACTCACAACATTGTTCAGTTGTGCATAGAGTGTTTGTGTGTGTGCACTACTAAGCCACACAGAAGCACCAAATTCCGCAGTACAGTAGATCAGTCCAAGTGCTGAAGTGTAAAGGGTTTCAACAGCAGAAACCCTGGGTTGTTCCAAACAGCTTATGTAGGATGATGTTTATAGCCCATATCTTCACAGTGGTGTTTTCCAGATGCTTCTTGTAGGACAGTGACCAGTCCAACATAGCCCGTAGACATTCTGGGTGTAGATTGGGGTGAAGTAGTCTGTCACCAAAATACACTAGGAGCTGCCCATTCAATGGGCTGATGCACAAATGAAAGCAAGTCATCTCTTTCTTGGTGGAGTTTGGTTTTAGTCTCCATCTCTGAAAGTATGTTCCCATTATCACCAGATTAGATGTTAAGATGGCTTCTGCTTCTTCAAAATTTATATGTCTCACTGCCTGCAAACAGACATCAGCATATCCAAGCTTATGAGATCTAGTTTCACTCACACTGGATATGTACAGGAGTAGGGCAAGGACAGATCCCCAAGGTTGTCCATCATTTAGCATCTTTGAAGAGCTTATCCTGCTGCCTAGCATGATCCGGGATGACCATCCAGCAATCATATTATTAATTAGTTGGACTTCTTTCCTGTATGGGGTTATTTTAATGAGTTTGTAGCCACGTCTCCAAACTGCATCATCTATAAACCAAGTGATTTTTTAAAATTCTTCTGAAAGCCTCCTTCTATGAAGGTCATGAGTGATATTATCTGATCTGTAGCACTTCTTTCTGAATGAAAACTAGAACACAACTGGTGTATAACAGCAGATTAAATAGCATTACTTTTAGATAATGTATGTTGTACAGGACAATTACAAACGTATTTTTAAATATGTGTAATTCATGCCACCCATTAAATATATCTAGTGTATTTTTGTTCATATCGGATTTAAGGAATGTTTGACACTGACTGACTTGAAGAACCTGTCTGGAAATCAAAGTGAACACAGGACAGTGTTATGAGGTTTGAGCCTGAAAATGGTCTGAAAAACCAAAGCTGGAAGTAAAATAAAATGTAGTTCTCTCACAACTGTGGGTATGTGTATAAATTATGAGTTCCAATAGTTTATTATATATGTTTGTGAGTATTTACTGAATCCTGCACAATATAGTACCCATTTTCATAGCATATATCATGTGGCATTTTGCAATAATATTTCACACAAATCAGCACAGGGAAAAAATGAACAATACAGATTACTATGATTTCATGCAGAGTGTCACTGATAAACAAATAACACTACTTAAAAGCATGTAACATTCATTCAGAAGAGAAAAGTGACATTAAAACAGATGTAAGATGATTACTTTTGAATGACAGATTTAGTACTACCCAATCACAAATTAGTTTTAAAAGAAAACCCCAGAGTATCTATATTTTTAAAAATTCTTCTAAATACATTTGCATGCATATACCTTCCTGAAATCCAGGGCATCTTGTTTGTCAGTAACAATCTCTCTGAGATTAACTATGTTCTTATGATTGAGCTGACGTAAAATTTTAATTTCTCTGACAGCTGTGATAGGAAAACCTTCTTTCTCGTTCTCAAGCCGCACTTTCTTTAATGCAACTAAGTCACCTATAAAAATAAAAAATATATACAGTATATGTACTCATCACATAGGAATAAATTCTTCTTTAAGCAGTGCACGATACTACAAGTCTGTGTAATCTGTTTATTTCTACGGCTGCCTTTTGTCCAAAACTTTTCTTAAAATACACAAAATGTTGTAATCGTAGTAAATAACGTATAGCATTAGCCAATTTTCCTTTTTCATTTTTTCTTTTGTTGTAGACAAATTAAATGTTTTTACACTATTTTAGATAAATCAGTTTTAAGGCGCACACATATGAAAAACAAATTTATTTTGAGGACAAAAATTTAAAAAAAATTTACAAGATAACAAATCAGCATTGGTAAGAATGGAGAGTCAACCAGCAACAGACTTACACATGACAGACAGAGAAAAAGAGGAAGATAACAATTATTTTTTAAAATGCACAAACTAGAATATAATTTCATAGCTTACAATTAATAGCTACATATTGTTACAGGACTAACATTTCAGCACAGAAAATTACAATAGCAAACATACCTGATCTCCTGTCTCTTGCCTTGTACACCTGGCCATATGTCCCTTCACCAATCTGTGCCATTACTTCAAATACGTCAACACATCTTTCACCCCAATCTTTGCCACCAGTTGCTGACATGGTCGTGTTGGCAGTCTTCACTCGGCGTCGGTGCAAAATTTTGGGACGCTTCAGCTTGGGCCGCGGCAATGTTTTGCTTGGCTTCACCTTTTCTACCATCACTGGTGGTGGAGGTGTTGCTGGTGCATCTTCCTCTGGGCTAAGGTCTTCAGAGTCCATAACGACTGTGGAAACAAATCTATTACAAGATGCTTTCCCTGAGTTTTACTTTATCTGAAAAATCACACAAAGAAGAGTACTTCACGCCACAACCTGAACTGAAGTGCGAACCAATCCTGTCACTTGAACTGGACACTCAGTTCTAAGAGGTGCACATGTAAAGTAATTGTGGAAAAAGTTATATGCAAACAGAATGAGTTTTTTAGTCTTAGGGAGAGTGAGTGCTACTTTGAAAGTTCCTGGCAGATTAAAGCTGTGCGCCAGACTGGAACCTACCCAGAATCTTGTCTTTCATGGGCAATAGTCTTATTGACTGAACTATCGAGGGAGAACTGACAACTCATTCTTCATTCTTACGGCTTCTCCTCTGTCAGTACCTCTCCATACTTCCCAACTTCACAGCCGTTCTCTTGCATACTTAGGAAGCTATCAATGGAACATCCTGGCAAACAGTTAAAGTTAAGTTGATAAGGGTGGACACTGTGCCATGCACAACAAAATTTAAATATCTCCCCAAAAAAAAAAAAGGAAGAAGATGAGAGGAAGAAGCAAAGTCCTCACAATAAATATTCCACTAATGATATGGATAAATGTGCTCTTAAGAAGGAATTTCTAAAATGTTCTGAATAGATGAGGAAATATCAGTTCCTTAATACTCCAAGTCTCTTGTCACACAGAACTGAGCTAGGGGTGGGGGAGGAGGGGGGGGGGGGGGGGGGGGGCTAGCAAAGATACTCCCAGAAAAATTATTCTAAACATTGCATTCAATTTCAAAAGGTATCAGAATAAACAAGTGATTACTGGTGTATCACTGGACATAGAAACAATGGAAACATTGGAAGAAAAGGAGCAACAGATTTTAACAATATTATGAAAAGGATATAGCTTTCAGCCAGTAAGGCCTTTGTCAAAATTAGACTACACACACACACACACACACACACACACACACACACACACACACACAACTCGCAGCACGACTGCAGTGTGTGTCTTTCGTCTAATTTTGACAAAGGTCTTACTGCCCGAAAGCTATAGTTGTGACAGTCTTTTTATTGTGCCTATCTGTGACTCAGCATCTCCGCTATATAGTGAGTAGCAACTGTCCTTTTCATAATATTGTTACATTCCACCCTGGATTTTTCACACACAGAGTCACGAAAGCACAGCTCACTCACACATGACCACGGTCTCCAAACTGTGTACTTGTTGTGCCCATGTGTGACTCAGTGCCTCCTCTACATGATGAGTAGCAATCTATCCTATTCGTAATACTACTTTTATTCCATCCTGGACTACCCATTGTTGTATTTTAACAATACATTTTAATGTCATTAGAACCAGAGCACAAGCTCAGATGAGCTAAGGATGGGAAAGGGAAACTATTGTGGCCATTTCAATGGAAACATTCCAGCATTTTTCAAGTTTTCTAAGGAAACCACAAAAAATCTAAATCCAAGTGTAGAGGAAGATGATAGAAACTTAAATTCAGAGAGGGAGATGTTGGAAATTTAAAGTCGATAAATTCAGCCATCCACTGGTTTGTTTGGACAACATGTGAAGTTGTATTGTCAAACAAACATGTCCATAAACATTTCATCATTATCCCTGAAGACAGCGACACGAGTTACATTCAAGGTTGTCAAACACACCAATTTAGGCGGGGTTGTCTCCGTTTTCCTGGTGGAAACCCAACTCTCAACTAAAAGCTCAACTGAATATATAAAAATCTCAATTAGACCAAAAACGATAATAATACAATTTGTTCACTGTGTGAGTGTTAAACCAAAAGGTACTATTGTAAACGCAGATGAAGTTAAAATTTCTTCCTTCACACCAAAGAGAACTACGTTGACACACTCACGGTCAACAGCTGTTACACTGAACTTCCTCACATTCAGCAGCAACTCGGAAGTTGATCAAAACAACTGATTGTCATTAATGTGCATTTTACTGTTCGTAGAGCATTTTTACAAAAGGATTTGGCATCAGATGGCGAAACTAATAAAATGACAAGTTGAAATAACAAGCAAAAGTCAAAACTGTAAACTGAGTTTACTAATGAGTGACGCAAGGTTTACTCATGGCTTACCAAAGAAATCTTATAATGTTTCCTGCACTGTGTTTCATTCAGTTAAACATATTCATGGTGATGCTTCTGTGGAATGCTGCAGCAATTTATCCTCACTGTTATTTCCTGATTCAAAAAGCTGCAAAAAATATTTAAGTGGACTCATCAAGGTAACGAAATTGATTTCAATTAGTGCTAGGTCCATATTGTAAAGAGCAAACGTTTAAGAAGCTGAACAACTCTCATTATCATTGTTTCTCTAGATGTTTCCAACAAAGGACACACTGAAACCTTTCCAATTGTAGTTCATTACTTTTTCATGAAGAAAGTAGCTGTGCAGAACTTCTGTCATTTTACAGTAATGATAGTGAAACATATTTTTCAACTGCAGCAGAAATCAATAGCACGGCACCTTCATCATTCACGAATATCACCAGTTTTTGTGCCGAAAGGCATGCGTAAATTCTGGAAAGAATAAATGTCTGTATGTCAAAACATGGAAATAAAATTCCGACTTCATCGCGGCAACATGTAACTGATGCTGCACAACAGACAGCAAATTCTCTTTGAACTCATGTGGGACCCACTGTTATCATGACAGACAATGAATTCGATTGGTCTTCGGAAACAGGAACTCAAAGCAGTTTTTTTTTTTTTTGGTGGCTGGAAGTTGAATGACAAGATATTTTTAAGAGACATATCAACCCTGTAACTATTTCCTCTACAGCTGTAAAATGAATAGTGCAGAACTTTGAACTAATCAAATGGTACATCACCTTGCAGGACGATGCCCATCAAAGATGCTCAGCAACAGTTTTGAGGATGACATTATTCACACATCTCAGCTGTATAGTGAACAATATTGTTTTTTTTTTTTTATTTATTTGACAGTAAGTGGTACTTTGGAACATCTCTGAAGCAAAGAAGAGAAGACCAGTTTTATAGTTCTATGACATTCTCAGTCATCTTGAAATTAGTAAATGACCAACATATCGAAACATCAAAACAAGAAGCAGCCAGTTACTTGCAGTGTATTATACATCACATTAACAAGTTTTGATTTTGAAGAAAATGAAAACAATGTTTTAAAACCATTTTTTATTAATACTGATACTTTGGAATTTTTAAGAGAGACCTCTCAATGTAAAATTTATGTTACTGAAGATTCGACATTCAAAGAATGTGTGAAATTCAGGACCTTTTTCAAGGATGAAAAAGAGACCTTTTTTTAAGCTTAAGTCAGATGAGAAATGGCTGAGAATTTTGCACTGATGTGCGACCTGTGAGAAATTGTTTAAAGTTATCTAAATCTGTACTTCATTCTAATGCTGGCCCACAAAGAATTATTAGCCCTATGAAGAACTCTTGTTGAGTTGAGAGAAACTGCTTGTCAAAGGCCACGTAGGATGCTACAAAGATAGGATTTCTGCTAAGGAAGTTAAAAACAAACAGAAATATAAATAATGTAGAATGCACAACTCTGCTTCAGTTTGAATTTAGTTCTAAGCTATTGCCTGTGTCTAATACTTAGAGGGATGGATACGATAAGCCAATAATAGAGAGAAACATATATTTGAGTTTTACACCTCTGTGTGTTAATCCCAACCAGAAAGACATCAGTTTCAATAAAATGCCACGTGTTTTAGAAGTGAAACGTTTGTGAAAAATGTTTTGAAACAAATCTGGTAAACCTCATTACATTATTAATCACTGCTCCTACACAGATACAAAAATACAATACTTCAAGACTTCTGTTCAAAGAATGGCAATATAAACCTAAGTTCCTCCTACACGTATAATTGGGGCAGCCAATGTAAGGTTAATGTAGGACCAGACATTTTCTAGTCACAAATGTAAATTTTAATTTAGTGTAGCATTTAGACCTATAGCGTGTAAACGAATGCTACTTGCAAGAATACCAGAGCATGTGCTGTTGACGTTGACACACACACACACACACACACTCACACACCCCACACACACAGAGAGAGAGACGTGCATACACGCGCAATGAAAGTACAGCAAAAGTTGCCAATGATAATGTTAACACAAATGTTGATAGGAAAGAATATCCCACTTACAAATCCACAATTACTTTAAAGTCATAATTTAAAAAAGATGATTTATAAAAGTTTGTGAGCGTCTGATATGATATAAAATCAAAAGAAACAACTTCACACTATTTAAGAAATCCTTGATTTCTGAAACAATGATAATTTCTAACATGTGTAATCTAGATTCACAAGGCAATTTAGTTAGATTTTCATGACATTTTATTTATCATTAATATTTCAAATGTAGTATTATTAATAAATACCTGGTGGCATTGGCAAATCCTTTATTCCAAGTGCCTTCTGTTTCACTGGCTCTGGAGTAGGTGATCTACTTGGAGGTGAATCAATACTCTCAAAGTCACTTTGGTTAATACCAGGTGGCATTGGAAGTTTTGTGAGATCCTTATGTTTTGCTTGTTGAGTCTGACCAACATCTGCCATAACAGGTTTGCTTACTTGCCCTGCTCCGCTGGCCGAGCTACTGACGTCAGATGAGACAGGCTTTGTCTGCACTAATGGTACCTCATTCACTAACTTCAACACTTTCTGGTCCTTAATAACTTGGGTAGGATCCTGTGGCAGCTGACTTGTGGCATGACTTACTGAAGGAGGAGCAGTGGCAGCAGGAGTAGGAATCTGCAACACAGTCGAGTTTCTTGGTGAAGCTGTCACAACAGCAAGCTCCTGCCCGTGGAGAGGTAAATAACCAGAAGGTGCCACATTAAGAGATACAGTATCTGAAGGAGGACACACTGCCTGCTGCTCTGACTGCACATTGGCATCAGAAGTTTTCTGTGCAGGGAGTACTGCCAAACTACCACCAAGTCCTGTGCCAGCATCCTGCAATGCCTGACCAACATTAGCATTTCCAGATTGCTGTGTACCAGTAGGGGTGTTACGAATGGGGTCAGTCTGTGGAAACTGTGATATTTTTACTGCATCATTTGAAGGTACAGGAATAGTATTAACATCTAACTGTGATGCTGCAGGGACATAAGGAACATTTGGCAGCTGAGTGTGCACTGGTAGTGGCAGCTGAGTAATCTGGACTTGTGGAGGAATTTGTGTTTGATGAGGAACCTGCTGTTGCTGCTGTGGCAGTGGTGGCAAAGACACTTGTGATGTCACAACTGAGAGAGTTGATGGTGTCATCTGTTGCGCTTGAGAAGTCTGTGAAGTCTGAGTGACTGGAGCAGTCTGTGCAGTCTGGTTGCTCTGTGAGGAAACAGATTTTGTTATTTCTACAGTATCAGTGCTTGATTCATCTTTGTCCAAGATGATTATCTCTTCAACTTCACTGTCCCTATTAGCAGTCTTTTCCTTTAACTGTGCAAGTCTCTTCATAGCTAACTCACGAGTGTTTTTGTCTTTCACAAGTTCTGCAAAAAGGCTAGTTTCACTCATTTTTGCATCACGCAGGTCCTTCACACTTGCACCAGATGAAGAAATAGGACTTCTCGGAGTCCTAGGGCTTTTCGTCATTGGACTCCTGGTCTTGTACGATTTTCGTGGCGGTGTCATAGGCCTCGGCGAGCGTGAGCGCGGTCTCTTAGAGCCACGCACATTACGTGTGTGGTAGCTTGGTGAACGACTCCAGCGGCGCAAACGAGGTGGAGTACGTGATCGAGACCTCGAAGGACGCCGTCGTCGGTGCATACTGCGACTGCGTGACCGTGACGGCGTCCAACGTACCCTGTGAAAAAAAAAAGCGACATCTGAAACAACAAAACCAAACACTTTAAGCTCCACCTGTATCAGATCAAGTTCAAGGCTGCAAATTAAAATAGATTTAAAAAAAAAATCTGCCTGCACTGCTTCACGATATTTTATTTCTTAAAATGTTTTGGTTCATGCCATCAAACATACAATAGTAAGCGTAAATTTTATCAACAGAGAAAGAATGTAGTTCCACCAACCAAAACATACAACTCCCTAAACAAAGTTCCATGTCAATGAACAGGCATCTCATGTAGGAAGGCAAAGGTAGCTATGCTAGTAATGTATGCACATTTTCTCTCATTGTATTTCTTTTTATTTTGTTTACAGCATCTAACAAACATTGTACACAAACATGTCATATAGAATAAAAAATATCTTAAAGAATCTACGTGGAAATTACTTACATAGCAAAACAGTTGCAGAATCATACCTAGAATTTGTTTTCTGTGGCTCTGGTAATCTGGAAGCATACACACAATTTACCCCAATCTGGTAACTGCAGGTATCTTTCTTCACACCCTGAACTTCACTCCCGCAGTCTCTGCCTGTCTACATTTCTATTCTCTGCTTTACCATTCTCCACTCCATCTATTAAAATTTGCAGTATCTTAATTATTACGATTTAGTTTACTCTTCATAGTCATTTCCTTCTTATTTCCTTACTGCTTAGTTAAGAAGAATTGTGTTCTATCTACAACAGTAGTTCCAATCAAGAACCTCACCTCATTTAGGTACCTCAACGGATTACAAAAGTATCATGAAATATTAAGCAATGTAACTAAGAACTACTGAAAGCTTTATTTCAGCTTCAAAGTCAACTAATTTTGTAATAAAATCATAACAACTTGATATAATGAGATACGAGAGTCAACTGTACAAACAGAAATGGAGATATTACTTCAACGCTGATAAGAAACACAGGCAAAACCAAAAGATGATTACGGGAATGTTCAGTGGCAATTTTTTATTTGTTGCTGACTTCTTATATCCTTTTCCAAAAATGTCAAGTTTACTGATAATTCGAACACTGTGATAGAGCACCAAATCTTCCATCTACCTGAAGGTCAACTTGTTTAAGCAATCCTGAACCGGTCTGAAACCAGGTCATTGGCAATAAACCTGAGCAAAACTAATCACATACATTTTCCTTCTTATTATAACACACAGCATTCAAAGAGCTTTACTGTCCATGACAACTAGCATATACAAGTAATATATTGCACAAAATTCTTACAAAATCGTGTGAACAGCATGCTTATCTGTAAACATAAGATCCTCCACACCTTACAAAGGCTCTGCTTGATTGCATTTGCCATTATGGTAATTTACTATATTGGAGACTTCAATGTGATGAAATGCATTTACTTCAGATGCTTATTTTGTGTCACAGAATTTCATGCTGGGACTAACCGACTCACATCAGAAGAAAAAAAAATTTTTTTAAGCACTGTTCATTATTCCTTACTTGTTTTTATTTTTCCCTTTCACTTTTTCAATTACACTGTCTCTGATCAGAATACAAATCTAAATTTTGAATAATTCTAAATTTTTTTCCCGCACAGGCATAAACTAAACAACACAATGTACTCCTAAATAAGTAAAGAACATTAACATTTATATTCACATACCTTGCTATTGGTGATCTGCTTCTAGACCTTCGACTCCTCGTCTTGTGGGAACTACGATCCCGATCCTTCTCTCGCCGATGAGATCTGGTTTTCTCTCTCTCCCTTTGTGAAGATTTTCTTCTCTTGTGGTATGATGGACTAACACTTCTACGACTAGGATGATGACTTGGAGTACGGGAATGACCCATAGTTCTCGGTGAACTGGCATGGGAGTGGGAAGGCCAATGTTCACGTCTATCATCGTCATCAATCATAACTGGCTTCGATCTTGTATGTGAGCGTTCCGTTGGAGATAAAGTGCATCTTGAATGAGTGTTCAACCGTCTATCAGTTATGCTGGGGGACTGCCTACAACTTGTATTATCACTATCTGCTAACCTTGAAGATGTTAATTTCTCATATGCTTTTGGTGGCAAGGGAGGTGTATGTGGGGATGAGATAGGAGTCCGAGCTCGTCTCATTACCCTTGGTGTCGTATGTGATGGCGTTACAGACCGTCGGGATGGGCTACGTTCAGAATCTGATGGATCGATATCCATGTCACTGCATTCCTTATTCCGCGGACTGGTAGGACTTCTAATAAAAGGAGGAGATTCAGGTGAACACACTGTGTTCTTTGCTTTCCTTGGAGGTGATATAGCTCCTTCCATTTCATTTGGAGGCAGTCGTGTCCAAGATGGTTGCCTTCGCTGTATTAGATCTTCATCAGGAGAGCCAAAGCTTCCTTCCCTTCTTGTAGGTGAGTGTGAAAGGATCCTTTCACGATGGAACACCTCAGGGCTAGATTTTCTGTATCGTTTCTTCTTTTTCTTCCTTCCAGTGCTTGATGCTGGACTCCTGCTCGATTTTCGGCTTCCTCTTCGTTTATCAACTTTATCACGTTTGTGCCTCTTTTCTTTTTTTCTTGTAGAACTAGGAGATCGATGCCTACCACTTGAGCTGCGCATTTCATCTTTTATCTTTCTATACACTTCTAACGCTGATGAGGGGGAAATGTCTCTAACACCATCTACACGTTTATCTAATACAGGGGATTGTTCTTGACGTTTACAATGCCGCAATTCTTTCATTGCCAATGGTGAAAGAGAACGCTGGTGGTCCCTTCTTTTAACACTCTTAAGTGTCTGGGGTGAAGGTGAATGGGGTGTTGAAGCTTTTCTACTGGGGCTCCGTCTCGAGGGAGATGCACGTGACTGTGTGATTTTGTGCTCCGAGTGGTGCTTATAAGATTTCGAAGCATCATCTTTACTTCCCCTCCTGCTGTGCTTGCGGCGGTGGGAGGACTTACCAGTGGGAGGACTTACTTCACCTTCACTTAAACTGACACGAGCACTATCGTCACTTTGAATTTCACCGGCTTCTGGTCCAGATAGAGCTTCTGATGATACATCTGAATATTCCACTAATGGTTTTACCACAGACGATGCCACAGACAAAATAGTATTGTCAACAGACACTGATTTTTCACGAGAACGTCGTCTTTTATGGCTCTTCTTCACTGAAGCTTTTGCTTTGCTGTAATGTTTTGAATGCTTGTTACGTGATACTGTGTCTGCAGTGTTCTCCATATTTCCTCCTTCTATGTCACTCCCAGAGCCATCAGACCTAGTATATGATGCATTTGAATGTCTTCTATGATCCCCAATCTTTCCATTGCGTTCTAATGTTCGGCCACTGGGCATGTCAGCTGAAAATAAGGGAAAAAATGTGATAATGGTACAAGTTAAGAAATTTAAACATGGTTACATAACAATGATACTCCACTGGTCACAATAGAACACTATGCAAGGAAAAAATGCAAAATTTTACTATTGATAATTTTTGCCAGCAGAGGTGAATCCATGACAATTTTTAACCAATTTATGAGTACTTAAAAGTAAAAAGGATCAAATAAGATAAACTTCCTCCACAAAGTAAGATAAACTTGTAACTTAAATGCTATGAAAACCATAATGCCATAAATTCGTAGCAAAACTATTGATTCTACATTACCTGTCTATGTATATAAAAGTTATCTATTATTTTGAATAAGCATATACAACGCTTGAGAGGATAGACCAGAAACACAGTCTCTGATGATGAGTGTGAAACGATTCTAATAATAAAACATAACAATAAAAATTCATGCAGCAGAAAATTGATTACATAAATGATCATGTGTGAAAACAAATATTGCTGCTGAAGTTCAAAAGATGCTGTATAACCTATAGTGTGTTTAAAATAAGTTGCGACTTCTGATAGTTCAGCAGGGAGCGAGTGGAGGGTAGCGTAGTTGCCAGCATGTGTAACGCACATCAGCAGATGAACACAGGATAATGCCAGTCCCACTCGGTGCGGAACCTGGCATGGTCACTCGACTGCATTAACAGCAAGCTGGTCGATCTGCACTCTTTCTCAAACAAACTATTCGGTAATAAACTCTCATTCTCACACATCCTACAGTTTAAGTCGTCAGCTTCATGAAGAACCACATATCATTTCATTAATAGTCACAGTTATTGTGATATTTTGGTAGTAGGTACATTACTGCAAGAAATTCTTAGTTTGCAGTGAAAAATGGATGCCTCTATGAATTTGTGTTTGACGTATGTTAGGTTACATGTTGCTGTGTATTGAATGTAGATAATATATTGAATTACTCTTTAAACTTGCCAGGATATCACTGTCTGTTTCCAATCTTGAGAAAATTAAATGTGCATACAGGGCTCCAACATTACTAAAATGAAATATTCATCAATTCCTCATATCTCATAAATGTTTTGTGATATCAAAACAAGATTTTGGCAAATGATAACTAAAACGAGACTGTTTTGCCAAACGATTAATATGCGGAATTTCCATATCTACAGCAATTTTCAAGAGACTACAGATTTTTCCAAATAAATAATGTAATTGAAGGCCATGGTGAAATGATAACTGCTGTGGGTTTTGTAACGTTACAAGTGAAGAAGTTACATCTTTACTTTTATACTTAGAATTTTCTGTTTCATAAATATTGACCTGACTTGCACTCGGTTGTTAGTTTAATAATACACTATTTCAGGATTCTGTTGCCATTTCAACTGCATTACAGTGTTAGTGAGGTGAATATTTCCAAACTCGGCTGTGTTTTAACAAGAGAAGCAGATTTTAACATGACAACAGGAAATATTACATATTCTTCAAAACTCGTCACAGTCCTTAACGAATCAGTGTCTCCTCAGCCAACTTCTTGGTATTGGCTGACCAGCACTGTTGTGTAACATTTGCAGTGGCTCCTTTTATCAGCATTTCAATCTCACTGAGTGTAAACTTGTTTCTGTTTCTTGACACATTACTTTTCACCTAGGCCGATATACTCTGTCAGATTTAAACGAGCATGATACGGATGAAGCCTGATTAAACTTTGTCCTATTAGCCACTTCGTCGACACGGTAGATGAAGTTTCGGCTTATACATGCTAGGTTAAACTTTTATCTCATGGAACATTTCTTTGTGCCCAGAGAAAACATCCGCTTCATCCACTGCATTGTTGGAGCATTATGCATCACAACAGAGTGGTATGGAGTTTTGTCCATTACTATTGTCGAATTCCGAAGAATCCCTTGCAGCAGAACATTATCTTCCTGGCCAATGAACGTGTTCTTGGACGACACTTTTACTGCAAATCTCGTATTCAGATGTACTGCACTGTTGTCATTACTGCACTGCCAACACAAAACACATGTTCACAATACCTGACGAATACAGAACACTTCAACAGCAGAAATACTTTACTATGAGAGCTGACAAACGTTGATTCATTTGTGTGTGACACCACATGGTTTTGTTTACACACAGTGTGGCAACAGGGGCGCTTTACCAGCCGAATAGCTGGCGGCGTGGCAGGGAAAGCCAGCTTGCAATTGGTGTTACCCAGGCAACGGCATCACGTCCCCCTCCAGGTAGCCAAACGCCAGAAGTCGCAACTAATTTTTAACACACACTAACTGACATCATGTGAATGTAGAGTTTCCCCACAGTAACATAAGTTTCAATGTAATTAGACAAATCATCTTAAAGTGCGTAATATGACAGAGTGGTCCACATCATGCACAAATTTAACAAGTTGACAAGTGATAAAGGAGCAAGATTCATTCTCATCTTGCCAAGCTGATTTAAAGTCTTACTTTGCACCCTAATTCACTTCAAGCAAATGCTAAATCAAGGTGTTTTGTTCAACACAGGTACAAGTGATGCCTGCACCCATCTTAGTCCAATCTATGACTGTGAAGTCAGTAGACGGTTAAGATATAATTTCCTGTCATTGCACCACCCCTCACCCTCATAGATTGAATAGTCTTTTTTTTTTTGTTTTTTTTTTTTTTTTATCATCAAAAACGCACTTCTTAATAATCTTTTGACCATAGGAAATTGCTGTGTAACAGAAATAAAAGTGAACCTGAATCCTCATAACAATTCAGTAAAATTGTGTACTGTGTTTCCCAGTATGAATGGGACAATGTGACTTGTGTACAACGTTCAGGGTGTAGTTTGCTGACACAAGACATTGCCTGCCAAATTCGTACAGTGGCATAATTAAAACATTCAACCACTATTGATGAGGCAAAACCAACTGAATGGAATGGTCTGTTGTATATGCTAACATGAATCCAACTGGGCATCGACTGGACTAACTGGAATATGCACTGCGACACCAAGAAATCTCCTTACACTATGGATAACCTCAGGATGACTCCTGACAAAGAATGGGACAGGCTTCACAATTTTGTGGATAGCATGTTAGAACGCAAGGGCTGCAGTAACGTAGTATTAAATGTTTCCATCAGCAGATTTTGATTTCACTTATATTCAAAGGTCTGTACTTTCTGCTGATTGTGCTCATTTTGGTTATTGTCTTGTTTTTATTTCATAGTAATTTATTTTTCTTTGCTTTTGTAAGCATTGTTGTTTCATTCTCTGCCCTCCTTGAGCCTAATCCCACACAAATTGAGATATATACAAGCAGTACAAAACTTTTTTTGAGCAGTTCATGTTTATATTCTGGATGTGTGAATCATCCATTTACTTTGCATAACACAGACAACACTGTAACATGATTCAAGGAGAGAAACTGCTCCTGCTGCTGCTGCTGCTACTACTACTACCTCTACAAAAACAACCAATAATGCTCTGCATAATCAGGCCTTCAGAAGTCTCAAGCTCAATTACATTACAACTGTGGCCCTTACACCAAGATTTTTAGGAGAAAGATTTGAATCTGACTCTTACTACGTGTTACTCTGCTGTGTAAAAAATTGCACCACATGGCTTCATGCTTTTACTTTGTTGCTGACATTACATACAAGCAACACGGCAGAAATATACTCGCATCCACAAGCCACCAAAGTACTATGTTACTTCAGCTCCTGCATCGTAATATGCTTGGATTCTCCTGTGCATGCTTTCCACAAGATGGTGGAGACAATACTGCCCAAGCCTGTCACATTCTTCAACAGGAGTTGTCCCGAGGATATCCACAGTGTAAGGAGACTTCTTGCAATGTCACAGAGCATGTTCCAGTTAGTCCAGTCTGCACCCAAAATGACTTAACTATGGTAATGCTCCGTGGTCAAGAATATCATGCTTAGTGAATTATATACAGCGCTGTTAGTAGTGTTAATCAATGGATTACTCACCATGGAAAATATTAGGACAAGAGAAGGCCAATACAACTATGTAACAACCTCTCATCAACAAACTTAAGTAACAAATGAATTCACAAAACACGATCAGAATTCCAAAATGTGGCAAATAACAGTGTTTGAAATGAAAGAACAGAGGGTATTAAAAACAAATACTGTCCAAAAAATTACATGTTAATAACTTCACCACTAGACATACCGTAAATGGCAGAAATATTTACCAAACACAAAAGTGAAAGTAATGTAGTCGAAGGCAAAAAATATGACAATGGAATTAACAGCAAACTCAGTTAAGCGCTATATTTTTTTTAAAAAAAACTTAATTGCCTTGATTGCAATAATACATTACTTTACAATTGGTCATAAATTGTAAATTAATGCATTATTTATATTTTTATAAATTGTAAATTAGTATATTATTGTAATCAAGACAGTTAAAAAGCTTTACCAAATATATCAGATGGCTTACCTCTGCAACATGACGATGTCAGGTCTTACATATAAGCAACATACAATCATATATCAACAATTTAAACTGGAAATTACACACCGAATTGAATAAAATATAGAACAACTATGGCACTGTATTACTCCATCACTATACAGTGCAGACGTTAATAAAACCGACAAACTGCAGGGACAGATTCCTGACTGGAAATGGAGGAAAGATCCTATGAACAAGTGTCCAGAAATGCATTGTTGCCATAGTACACGGCACTGTCAAATGACAATTCGCCTCGGCTTGTTCCCAACATGAATACCAGACCATTCTGCTACTTAAAGTAAACTGCATCAAACACACAATTTGCAATGCACAAGGAACACATGGCATGTGGTCAGGGAAACAGTCTTTCATCAGCAACGATGCAAATCCAGACACATCTTCATAGGACCTTTTACACCTCCATTTCCAGTCAGGAACCTGTCCCTGCAATTTGTTGGTTTTATTCATGTTCACCTATATACTCTATGGAGGCACAATCAGATGTCCTCACATGCATTAAAAATATAAACAATAACTGATTAAATATTCATAAATAAGGAGAGATAAGAAATTTTTTAAAAAAATGGCAGCAACAAAAAATTTTAGGTAGTCAACGAATCACACTCCAAACAGTACTCATATTACAGAGGGTATATGACAAATAACACAAGGAACTGGGAAATCACGAATTAGGACTGATATCGCAAACAACTCTAGCCTACATTAAAACAAGGTGTTTTACACGTGAAGCACTTCTGGTAAAAAAGAAAAGGACAGGAAAGATCATTAGAGCTGACGGTAAGGTTTGAGGAATTATTCTAAAATTAAACTAAGACATTTAAAATATCAGGAAAAATCCAATGACTTAATAAATGTGCCAACTTACTATAGTGAAATAATCAACCAGCATGACTTTTAACTCTGGTAATGCTCCGTGATCAAGAATATCAAGCTTAGTAAATCATAGTGGTATTTGTATTCATCAAGAATTACTTTTAATGGTTTCACAGCATACGGCTGCCTTGCAGTCTTGGGTAGAGAAATGTGTACAAAGTGTTAACACCAACTACTATAACATGGTTGCATAAAACGTTAGTTTAAATTAGTCATCACAAGCAAGAAATTGGTGAAGTGACACCCATGGCCTGTTGTTAGAAACTATCCTGATATATACCTGGAATTATTTTGGAAATCTAATCAGGATAGCTGGTCTGGACACACTTCATTTAAGTAATAATAATAGCAATAGTAATAATAATATTAATAATAGTATCATCATTAAGTAGCTTGTAGATATGTCTACAATGAATAATAGTTTTCCAAGGCAAACATCTTCAACTACGCTTGGAAATGTGGCTCCTCACTACTTGAACGTGTTTGCTGTTTGTCACGATTTACCTTCTGTTACTGGGTCGCCTTACAAAGACATATGCTGCAGCAAATTTTTCTGAACAACTAATGATGACTTGCCACCACTGGACTGTCTGCTAATTCATGCATATGTGGCTTTTATTTCAATTCCGCAGTCAGATAACCTTCATGGCATCATTAACCATCATGAATAAAGTCACGTGCACCACCTGCAGCTGAACTCAACCTATTAATATTTTTGATTTTGTATTGTGCATCTAGGTGGAGACAGCCAAATATATAGGCATTTGGTTACAAACCTGTGAACTATCATCTTAAAACCATGCTATGGAATGGCCATTAATCAGGCACTTGAATTTAATACAGGTCAGGCTCACATTTCCTTGTCACAAGTTTGTGGACTGCACATTTAACTACAATAAGCAAATCAAAACTGTTGTTGTGGTCTTCAATCCGAAGACTGGTTTATCATTACAGCGACTTACATCCTTGAATCTACTTACTGCAGTCATCTCTTGTTCTCCCTCTGCAATTTTTAACACCCTCCCCAAACACACACACACACACACACACACACACACACACACACACACGCTCTTCCCTGCAATACTAAACTGCTAATTCCTCGATTTCTCAGAATGTGTCCTATCAACTGACCCCTTCTTCTAATCAGGTTGACAGACAAATTTCTTTTCACCTCCCCATTAGTCATGTGATCTACTCGTCTACCTATCATTCCCATCTTCAGCACTCTTCTGTAGCACGACATATCGAAAGATTCTATTCTCTCCTTGTTTAAACTGCTTATAGCCCAGGTTTCACTACCATACATGGCAAGACTATATACAAATACAGAGTGTACATGAAGTCTGGGAACACTTTCAATTATTTATTGCACAAGAACTAAACATTGTACAGATGTCATACATATTGCATTTTGAAGAGAAATTCTGGAAGTTTTTTTTACAAACAGTCAATATGCAAACCATGAGTGACCCGGCAGACGTCAGTACAGTAATCAAATTCTTGCCATATCCATCCCAGCATGGCATCGTCGACTGTGGCAGTTGCTTCCCACATTCTCTACCAGAGCTCTGCTACATCACGTGGTAGAGGGAGTACACACACCAGATCTTTAATGTGTCCCCACAGAAAAAAGTCACACGGCGTGACATCTGGTGATGGGGAAGGCCATTTCATGAAACAGCTGTCCCCTTCTGTAGCACAGCCAATGCGCCGATGTGCCAGCTCCGTGTTCAGGTACCAACAAACTTCATGATGAAAACGGGGTGAGCCCCATCCTGCTGAAAGATGAACGGAGAGTCCACCTGCATTTGAGGCATCAGCCATTGCTGCAAGATGTCCAAGTAGGAATATCCAGTGACAGTGCTCTCAGAGAAGAAGAATGGCCCGTACAGTTTTCAACGTGAAAAGGCACAAAAAACATTTACCTTTGGGGAATCACGCTCAAATTCAATGCATTCATGTGGATGCTTTGTATCCTGGATTCAACAATTACATGTATGATATTTGTACAAAGTTTGGTTCTCATTCAGTAGATAACTGAAAGTGTTCCTGGGCTTCATGTACACACTGTACTTCCAGACAAGACTTATTGCCAGTCTACATCTTATATTCTCAATAATTCTGCCAGTATCAGTTATTCTTCTGCCCAAATAATGAAACTCATCCACTCCTTTAAGTGTCTCTTCCCTAATCGAATTCTCTTAGCATCACCTGATTTAATTTGGTTGGTTTCCATTATTTCAGTTTTGCTTTTGCTGGTGTTCATCTGATGAGCTCCTTTCAGGACATTCATTCCATTCAACTTATGGAAAGTGCCTTGCTGTCTCTGACAGAATTACAATGTTGTCATCAAACCTCAAAGTTTTTATTTCTTCTTCCTGTACTTTAATTCCCACTCCAAATTTTTCTTTGGTTTCCTTTACTGCCCGCTCAATGTACAGACTGAATAACTTTGGTGACAAGCTACAGCCCTGCCTCACTCCCTTCCCAAAGCCTGCTTCCTTTACATGTCTCTTGACTGATGTCTGGTTTCTCTACACGCTGCGAACAGCCTTTTGCTTCCTGTATTTTGCCCCTGCTACCTTCAGAATTTAAAAGAGAGTATTTCAGTCAACATGGTTAAACGCTTTCTCTGAATCTACAAATGCTATAAACATAGGTTTGTCTTTCCTTAGCCTATTTCCGAAGATAAGTCATAGGTATAGTACTTCCTCACATTCCTAAATTTCTCCAGAATCCTAACTGATCTTCCCCGAAGTTGGAAGTCGGCCTCTACTGTTTTTTTTTTTTTTTCATTCTTCTGTACATAATTCATGTCTGTATTTTTCAACCATGGCTTATTACACTGAGAGGTCAGTTTTCCATCCGAGCTCTTGATATTCATACAGCTGCTTTTTCTCAAAAGCCCTCTTTAATTTGCCTGTAGGTGATATCTAACTTTCCCCTAGTGAAATGTGCTTCTAAATCCTTATGTTTGCCCTCTAGCCATTCCTGCTTAGCCATTTTGCACATCCTGGCCAGTCTAATTTTTTAGACGATTGTATTCTGTTTTGCCTGCTTCATTTGTTGCATTTTTATATTTTCTCTTTTCATCAATTAAATTCTCTCTCTCCTGTGTTATACAAGGATTTCTACTCGGCCTTGTCTTTTTACCCATTTCATCCTCCGCTGCCTTCAATATTTCATCTCTCAAAACTACCCGTTTGTCTTTTACTGCATTCTTTTCCCCAGCTCTAATCAATCATTGCCTAATACTCTTGTTGAAACACTCTACAACCTCTGGTTCCCTCAACTTATCAGGAGTCCATTTCCATAATTTCCTACCTTTTTGCAATTTCTTCAGTTTTAATCTACAGTTCATAACCAATAAACTGTGGTCAAAGGTCACATCTTCCCCTGGAAATGTCTTACAACTTAAAATTTGGTTCCAAAATCTCTACCTTACCATATTATATAATCAGTCTGAAAACTTCTGGTGTTCCACCTTCTCATGCATTAGCCCTATTTGATTTTGTACTTATAAACCTGTATTCACCTGTCTAGAAGTCTTATTCCTCCTGCCACCGAAATTCACTAGCTGTCACTATATCTAATTTCAATACATCCATTTCCCTTTTTAAATTTTCTAAACTATTTACTAATTAAGGGATTTAACATTCCATGACCTGATACAAAGAATGCCAGATTTGTTTCTCCTGATGACAATGTCATCCTTAGTAGTCCCTTCCTCGAGATCCAGAATATTTTACCCAGAAGAGTGCGAACATAACTTAATTATGCAGTAGTAGAGCTGCACGCCTTTGGGGAAAGTTACACCAGTACCAGCACAGCCAGGCCATTTTAGGTTGATATTAACAAGACCGCATCAGTCAGTCATTCAGACTGTTGCTCGGGCAACTACTGAAAAGGTTGCTTTCCCTTTTCAGAAACAACAAGTTAGTCTGCCCTTTCACTGTGGTTGAACCTATGGTATGGCTATTTGTATCACTGAGGCACGCAAGCCACCCCACCAATTTCAAGGTCTATGGTTCAAAAGTAGACAAAAATGTTATTTACTATCCAAATCCCAATAAAGGAGAAACTTCTGTGGAGTCATATGTTTCTAGCAAACTATCAAAAGCCTTTTCCTGCATACACGTGAATTATTTAGCAACTTGTGGAACATGTATCAGAAAGATAGATTAGATAACATTGGAGGGGGAACGTTTATTGCAGTTGACAAATATTGTCTCGTTTGAGGTGGAATTTGAGTGTGTGAAGTTATCCGGACACATACAACAGGCCTACATGAGACCAAGTTAACAGTTGGATGTTTTTAACAGCCACCCAATTCTGCCATAACAGTTCTAGACTCACTCAAAGGAAATCTATGGTCAGTAGCATGTAAATACACAGGTCATGCAATATTAGCTGGATGAGACTTTAACCTATCAAGTATAGACTAGGACATCTACGGACGCACGGCAGGGGCTATGGACAGGCAATCTTGTGAAGTTCTTCTGAAAGCATTTTCTGGAAACTGCCTTGAGCAGCTGGTTTGAGTCTCACATGCACTAGAAATATTTTAGGTCTCATAGCTACAAACAGGCCTGACATCATCAACAGAGTCATTATAAAGATTAAATTTAACAATACCACAGCGTCAATGGTCATTGAAGTTAACAAATCAATCAAGAAGGCTATGAGAGTAGTGTTGCTAGCAAGAGCAGATAAGTAGTTGTTAGCATCCCACTTAAACAACAAAGGTACATCATTTAGTTACAGTATGACAAATTTAGAGGAATTATGAGCAAAGTTTAATCAGATTATAAATTGAGCTCTGGAGAAGTATGAGGTCTTTTCGAAAAATACAAAATTTTTCTACGCTCGCCTTTTACTTGTTGTGCATGGTCTCTTCAAAAAACACTACTCCACATTTGATACATCCCTCCCAACATCTTTTCCATTTCCAAAAGCTGTATTAGTACACCTCTGGATTGCGCGAAGCACCAACTGTGAATTTCCTTTTATCTTGCCTATTGATGCAAATCTTCATCCATTCAGTGTGGCTTTCAACTTTGGAAATAAAAAAAAGGCTACAGAAGACAGGTCTGGAGAGTAAAGAGGATGAGGCAGCACAGTGCTTTCATTTTTTGCACAATAGCCTTGCACCAACAGGGATGAATGTGCGGGTGCATTATCTCACCACATTTCACACCATTTCCTTCTCACATTTTCTCGCGGGTGTCACAACATGTCCTAACGGTACAATCAATTAACAGTTTGTCCCTGTGGCTCAAATTCATGATGACTTTATACTTTAAATTCAAAGAAAACTATTAGCATGGCTGTGACATTTGACCTGACCTGACGAGCTTTTTTTTGTTCTTGGCCTTTCCCGACCCATTATGAAGAATGAACCTTTTTCTCAACTTTATAACTGTAGGCCCACATCTCATCACCAGTTTTGATTCTATTAAGGAACATCTTGTTCTCATTTGCAGGGTCCAAAAGTTCTTCACAGGTTGCAAGGTGAAAGTCTTTCTGGTCTTGACTCATGAGCCATGGGACAAACTTGCAGCAACACAGTGCATTCCAAGATGCTGTGTCAGGATTCCATGATATGATCCAACTGAAATGTTACATTCTCCTGCAATCTTTCGGATAGTCAGTCTTTGAATGACATGAACAGTTTTGTTGACATTCCTGACATGAGCGGTATCGGTAGCTGCTGGCGGGTGTCCTAAATGGGAGTGATCTTTAACTTCTGTTCGGACATTTTTAGACTGTGTGAACCATTCACAGCACCGAGAAAATGGCTTAAGCATTCATTACCATAGGCTTCCTGCACTCATTTGGTGTGTGTTTGTACAGCTTGTCTCGAGTTTCACGCAAAATTTAATGCAGATGCGTTGCTCCTCTCATTCTTCCCTCTCAAAATTCACAAACTGTGCAACAAAACATTCTACTCTATACAGCACTGAACAATAACTAAGAGAAATACAACAATGGAACTTATGACACACATTAAACACAGGTGTGTGCTGGGATGCCACCATATTTCGCTCCAACACACCACTGGGACGAAATTACAAATGTTGGAATTTTTTGAACAAACTTCGTGCGTGCCAAGCAAGTGGATTAAGGGCAGAAAAGACCCACCATGGTTTAACAACAAAATTTAGAAAACCCTGAGGAAGTAAAGACTGCTGCACTCTTGTTCCAAAGAGAACCCACAAATGTTGAAGGGAAAAAGTTATCAGAAATTCATGTGTCTGTAAAAAGATAGACGTGTGTAGCAAAAATCTTGCTGAGAATGCAAGAAAATTTTGGTCCTATGAAAATCGCTTAACAGTCGAAGAGTTCTATCGAGTCACTCTTAGACCAGGCTGGTGTGGCAATAGACGGAAATTTGAAGTTCTAAATTTCGTGTTAAAGATATTGTTCACATAGGAGGATCATACAAACATTCTGCAACTGACTGTTGCACAGACTCCCATACGGAGGACATAGTAATAGGCATCCTTGTCTTAAAGATGCAACTGAAAAAGTGGGGAAGAAGTGACCAGGTCTTATAAAGAATACTCTATGCAACTAGCATATTACTTAGCTTGCATTTATAGTGAATCTCTCACCCTGTGCAAAGTCCCAAGTGGTTGGAAAAAAGCACAGGTGACTCCTTCATATAAAGATAGTACAGGAATTGACCCCATGTCCTTAACATTGATTTGCTGCAGAATTCTTGAACACATGCTCAGTTTGAATATAATAAATTTCCTTGAGACAGAAAAGCTTCTGTCCAAAAATTAGCATGGATTTTGGAATATCCTGCAAACCACAGACGAAGCGCAAGAGGCAGATTACATGCTTCTAGATTTCCAAAAAGCATTAGACACAGTGCCCCACTGCACCACATTCTCTGAAAACTACCTACAACAGACAGTTCGGATCCCACTCATCATGGAAATGTACTGGATCAAAAGGCAACAAATGGATCTAACATCTTGGAGGACGCCCACATTGAAATTGGTACTAGTGACCATGATTTGGTTGGGGCAACAATGATTACCAAAGTACAAACAACTGAAACAAGCTGAAAGTTATACATGTTCAATAAACTATATAAAAACTCACTAGTGTCATAGCTCAATGAAGAACTTTAAACTTTCAGCACAGAACAGGAGCATGGAGAGGAACTATGGTTCAAGTTTAAAAGAATAGTTGACCATGCACTGGATAGAAATATACCCAGTAGAACAGTTCATAATGTCAGAGGCCCTCCACAGTATAAAGTCACTGTAAATAAACTTCTAAGGAAACAAAGATTACTGCATAACAGGTGAAAAACAAACCATAGGGCTATAGATAAAATGATGCTGAATGGAATTCGTTTGGATGTCACAAGAGTGATGCGTGAGGCCTTTGATGACTACCATAACAGGATACTGTCAAATGATCTTTCACAAAACCCAAAGAAATTCGGTCATATTTAAAGGCTATTAGTATCAAAAAAGTTATGAGACCTGTCACTAATGAGACAGGTACTGAAACTGAGGGTAGCAAGGAAGGAGCTGAAATGCTTAACTCTGTTTTCAAATGTTCCTTTACGAAGAAAAACCTGATGAATTGCCCCAATTTAACCCTTGTACCACTGAACAGATGAGTGAAATCAGTGTTAGTATCAATGGTGTTCATAAACAGCTAAAATCATTAAAACCGAACAGTGCCCACTGTAATCTCTACGAGATTCTATAATGAATTTGAGACTGAATTAGCTCCTTTTCTAACTAACGTCTATCGCAGTTCTTGGGAAAAAAGCACTGGTCACACCTGTCTACAAGACAGCTAATAGAAATGATTCTCAAAACTACCATTCAATATGCTTAACATCGATTTGTTGTAGAATTTTAGAACATATTCTCAGCTCAAACATAATGAGATATCTCTAACAGACAGACCTCCCCCACGTCAATTAGCATGGATTCCAAAAACAATGATCATGTGAAACCCAACTCACACTTTTCTCACATGAGATACTGAAAGTTTTGGATAAGGGCAGTCAGATAGATGCAACATTTCTCAATTTACGAAAAGCATTTGACTAGTACCACAACTACTGTTATTGTCAAAAGTATGATCATATGAGGTCTCAAGTGAAATCTGTGACTCGAGTAAGGACTTTTTGGCAGGGAGGACGCAGTATGTTATCATGGATGGAGAGTTCGGATGTGCCCCAGGGAAATGTGTTGGGACCCTTGCTCTTCACATTGTGTATCAATGACTCTGCAGACAATATTAATAGCAACCTGACTCTTTTTGCAGATGATGCAGTTATCCACAATGAAATACCATCTGAAAGAAACTGCGTAAATATACTCTCAGATCTTGCTAAGATTTCAGATAGGCAACTTGCTTCAAATGTTCGAAAATGTAAAATTGTGGGCTTTACAAAACAATAAATGCAGTATCATACAACTATAATATCAATGGGTCAGCATTGCAATCGGTTAACTCATACAAATGCCTGGGTGTAAAGGTGTATATGGTACATAAACAGAGAAGGGTAGCACGAATAGTCACAGGTTTGTTAGATCCTTGGGAGTGTGTTACAAACATACTGAAAAAAATTTCACTGACAGACTTGTGAATACAGACAAACTATCCTGAGAAAAACCACTGACAAAACTTCAAGATCCGGCTGTAAAAGATGACTAGGGATATATCACAACACCCCCCCCCCCCCCCCTGTATAGCTCACATAGGAATTGTAAAGATAAGATTAGAATAATTACAGCATGCACAGAGGCATTCAGTCATTCTTCCTATGCTCTATACACAAATGGAACGGGAGGAAACCCTAATAATTGGTACAAGGGACGTACCCTCCGCCATGCATTTCACAGTGGTTTACAGACAATAGACGTAGATGTAGATGAGTAGGTTCCCAGATGTGCGTGTGTGGCTCAAAATCTTCTTAACTAATGAATCCAATATGCTGCCCTTGACGGCAAGTATTCATCAGGAACAAGGGTATCATCAAGTGTGCCCCCAGAGGAAAGTATAATAGGACTGCAATTATTCTCTATGCACATAAATAATCTGATGGACAGGGTGAACAGCAATCTGTGGCTATTTTCCGATTCACAGACAGTCTGCTAGTTTGTTACCAGTAAATTCAATCAACATGCATGTCTCAACGGAGAAGCTTCGGAATTCAAATGGAAATCCCTGGAAGGAAGGAGACGTTCTTTTTGAGAAACACTATTGAGAAAATTTAGAGGACCAGCATTTGAAGCTGACTGCACAACAATTCTACTGATGCCAATGTACATTTGACGCGAGGAGCATGAAGATAAAAGAAATTACGACTCATATGAAGGCATATAGAGTCATGTTTCCCTTGCTCTATTTGCGAGTGGACCAGGAAAGAAAATAACTAATAGTGGTACAAGATACACTCCACCATGCAGTACTCTCCACCATGTACTGTACTGTGGCTTGCAGAGTACATATGTAGATGTAGATTCTGACTTATAGTTCACAACCTGGAAGTTATCTCCCCATGGAAGATGGGGAGGGGTTGGGGGTGGGTGGGGGAAGCATTCCATTTCTTGAGATGGCAGTGGAATGAAAAGTAGCAATAAGGATGGAAGGGTGAGGGGAGTGCAGCTATGAATTGGGGACACAGGAGGACAGTGCATGTTCTGCAATAACTTTGATTGATTGCTCTTTCCGTTACTAACAGAGAAAGGCAAGGGAATTTAATTTCCTAAACATTTTTTCAGTGACACATGAAAGATAAAGACAATACAATTGATCAAAATGATATTCCCTTTACCAGTTAGTTTAAAAATGAGAGACTAATTTATGCAAGATGTATAAAAGTGAAAATGCTTTCAAATACATTTTTGTTACAATTATGCTTCTACAAGCCAGTGTAACTACAAGTTCTCTGCCTTGGAGTCAATATGCGCACACACAAATTGCAAAAGCTCACAGACGGGCTCAGCTACAATAAGGGAAGTCCATGAACAAACTCTTCACCAGACAACCATTTTAAAAACGGTGATGTGTCAATAATGACATTACTGAAATTTTGTGTAAATTATAGTACATTATGTCTATATTCTTAGACCACTGTGAAAATATGAGGTGCCTTGCATTCAATTCATAGAAAAACACAAAATTTATACTCCAAATTGACAAATCAACAGCTACAGTTAATGAAGTATTACTATTCTCTTACATTTGTTTCATTAATCAGAATTACAAAGAACTAGAGGAACTGCTGTCTGCCAGGACTTTGATCAACCAACAAGCTTTACATGAGAAACTCGAAAAAAATTTCAAAGGAAGAAAAAATATTCCTTTAAATGGTAGTGTATTGGTGCAGCAGATATTTGTACTCAGGCGATTCATGTGAAAAGGTTTCTGACATGATTATGGCTGCACGAAAGGATTTAACAGACACTGAATGCAGAATGGTGATTGGAGCTAGAAGCATGGGAGATTCCATTTCAGAAATTGTTAGGGAATTCAATATTCCGAGATCCAAAGAATCAAAAGTGTGCCAAGAATACCAAATTTCAGCATTACCCCTCACTGCGGACAATGCTGTGGCCGAAGGCCTTCGCTTAACAACCAAGAGCAGCGGTGTTTTAGAGTTGTCAGTGCTAACAGACAAGCAACACTGTGAAATAATTGCAGAAATCCATGAATAATGTACAACAAACATATCCATTAGGACAGTGTAGCAAAAGTTGTCATTACCAGGCTACAGCAGCAGATGACAATGCAAGTGCTTTTGCTACCAGCATGAATTGCCTACAGCACCTTTCTCGGCTCATGACCATATCAGTTGAACCCTCGATGACTGGAAAGTCGTGACCTGGTCAGATGAGTCCCGATTTCAATTGGCATGAGCTGACAGTAGGGCTTGAGTGTGCCACAGACACCACAAAGCCACAGAGCCAAGTTCTCACTGTGCAAGTTGGTGGTGGCTCCATAATGGTGTGGGCTATGTTTACTAGGATGGACTGCTCCCATGGTCCAACTGAACCAAACACTGATTGGAAATGGTTATGTTCAGCTACTTTGAGACCATTTGCAGCCATTCTTGGACTTCACGTTCTCAAGCATCAATGGAATTTTAATGGATGGCAATGTGCCATGACATCAGTTTCAAGAACATTCTGGACAATTTGAACAAATGATTTGGCCACCCAGAAAGTCTGACGTTGAATCCCATAGAATATTTATAGGACATAATCTAGAGGTCAGTTCATGCACGAAATCTTACACCAGCAACACTTTCACATTTATGGGTGTCTGTGGCTCTATATTTCTGCAGGGAACTCCCAACAATTTGTTGAGTTTGTGCCATGCCAAGTTGCTGCACTACTTTGGGCAAAAGGAGGTCCAACACACTAGCAGGAGGTATCCCATGACTTTTGTCACCTCAGTGTAAATGTCATGACCTATATAGCTCAAATTACCAACATGAGTTTCAATCCAATTTCAATAGGCTAAGAAAAATATCATAAAGATGCTGCAAGAGGAGTCACTTGATTTGAAACACAACAAAGGCCCAAGTATTACTCCAATAATATGGCTACGAAGGTTTCTGGTCAAAAGTGAACAATTCCCATCCTCTTCTGTGGTGAAAGTTACAACTGTCATTTTAGCTTTTCTATGTATGTACGAGGGTTATTCCAAAAGTAAGGTCCGGTTATAAAACAAAAATCAAAACTAAAATGTTTTTTCAAAACAATTGTTTTATTTACATTCCTTACATCTTTATCTATTTTTCTACATAACTTCCATACTTATTTAAACATTTGTCACATCGTTCAACAAGCTTTTGAATGCCCATGTTATAGAAATCGGCCGCCTGTGACGATAACCAGTCCTTAACTGCTTCTTTCACTTCATCATCTGTGTCGAAGCGCTTGCCGCCGAGAAACTCCTTTAAGTAACGGAACAGGTGGAAATCACTTGGCGCCAGGTCCGGACTGTAAGGAGGATGGTCCATCTGTTCCCATCCAAATTTCTTGATCAGAGCTTGCGTTTCATTTGCAGTGTGGGGACTGGCATTGTCATGCAACAACAAGATTCCAGACGACAAAAGACCACGTCGCTTATTCTGGATTGCACGTCGAAGTTTAGTCAGGGTAGCGCAGTAGGCGGCTTTATTAATCGTTGTTCCTCTCTCCATAAAGTCGACTAACAATACTCCACGTCTATCCCAGAACACAGTCGCCATAACCTTACGTGTTGAGATTGTCTGCTTTGCCTTGACCTTGACTGGCGATGACGTGTGACGCCATTGCATTGACTGACGTTTAGACTCTGGAGTGATGTGAGAAACCCATGTCTCATCCCCTGTGACAACATTGTCTAAAAGACTGTCACCTTCCTTATGATATCGCTCCAAAAAATCAAGAGCAAAAGCCATTCTTTTCATTCGTTGGGGCTCAGTAAGCAGCCTGGGAACCCAACGGGCACACAATTTGTGAAACTTCAAATGTTCAGACACAATTCTGTACAAAGTTGTTCTACTCACATTCGGAAAAAGCATGTCTACGTCTGTAATAGTGAATCGGCGATCTTCACGATTTTTTTTGTCAACCGCATTGACCAAATTGTCTGAAATCACTGATGGTCGGCCACACCGTGGTTCATCGTGCACATTATCCCGTCCTTCATTAAAAGCTCGCACCCACTTGCGCACTTTACTGTCGCTCATTATGTTAGGACCGTACACTTCAGTAATCTGCCGATGGATTTCCGCCGCTGAATTGTTTCTTGCAGACAAAAACCGTATCACTGCCCTTACTTCACAATCGGCGGGCTGATCAATTGTCTTAAACATTGTAAAGTGACACTGTGAACTACACTCAGCGACAGTAACAAAGCGAATGGCGGCGTTTGACGCGCAAGGCTTGCCGGGAGTCGGCGCGCATGCGTGTTTTGTTATTGGCGCCAAATTTCAATAGTTACGGCGAATCGGACCTTACTTTTGGAATAACCCTCGTATTTAGGAGAAACAGCTTTCAGTGTGGTGCAGCAGTTTCTGATAAAAACAACAAACGAAGTGTTATCATGTGAAAGGGACCATATAAGATTCCTGTTGAAGGAGATGGACCGAGGTACTGCAAAGATGAAATCTGTTCATCAGCCTTCATCAATATGGATCTATGTGATGATTATTATTTCATTTAATTATATTTCATTATCGTTGCAGTTTACATCCATCTTATATTCATTCCTGAGTAATAGGTGCCTTCCATTTTCATTTTAAGCTTTATGTTAGTATGCTTCTATCAAAAAGTAATTAAAGTTTGAATTATTCGTACTTCAAAAAAGTATCTTTCGCATAGTTTGTACTTATTAAGAAGGCAAAATAAGTACAGTTTAAATGGAAAAATGCTGCCTTCATTTAATAACATTATGGCTTTTATGGATACTACAAAAAAGGTGGTAAAGAAAACCTACAGTCATTTTGGCAATCACTGCCAATCTTTTAAAAACAAGAAATTTTAGAAAATTTACATTCATTATCATGAAATATGTAGTGTTTTAAAATAGAAAAGTTTGAAAAATTTATCAATACTATTAAAAAGTATACATAAAATTAAAGTACATTTGATTTATTTTAAGATACAGTTACGTCTAATGTGATTATACTAATGGTAATTTGTAATAAGTTTTGCATCCAATGTAAACTTTTACTGTGCGGTTATACTAGGAAGACTCGTCATGGTAGTGTGGTAGCAGATGAAAGGGAATTGAGAGAATGGGGACAAATGGAAGAGTGTAAGACGACAATCAAATATTTCCATAAAAATGCAATTCTTAATCAGCAGCAATTTTGGTATCTCTGATGATCTTCACACTAAACGTACACCGTATTAATTCACCAACCACATCATACAACATTTTATTGGAAAATTATTACCAAATATGGTCTTAACTTAACCATACCTAACACTTGGTTCAAGAATCATGAAAGAAGGCTGTATACATGGAAGAATCCTGGAGATACTAGTAGGTATCAGATAGATTATATAATGGTAAGACAGATTTAGGAACCAGGTTTTAAATTGTAAGACATTTCCAAGGGCAGATGTGGAATCTGACCACAATCTATTGGTTATGAACTGTAGATTAAAACTGAAGAAACTGCAAAAAAGTGGGAATTTAAGGAGATGGGACCTGGATAAACTGACTAAACCAGAGGTTGTACAGAGTTTCAGGGAGAGCATAAGGGAACAATTGACAGGAATGGGGGAAAGTAATACAGTAGAAGAAGAATGGGTAGCTCTGAGGGATGAAGTAGTGAAGGCAGCAGAGGATCAAGTAGGTAAAAAGACGGGGGCTAGTAGAAATCCTTGGGTAACAGAAGAAATATGAATATAATTGATGAAAGGAGAAAATATAAAAATGCAGTAAATGAAGCAGGCAAAAATGAATACAAACGTCTCAAAAATGAGATCGACAGGAAGTGCAAAATGGTTAAGCAGGGATGGCTAGAGGACAAATGTAAGGATGTAGAGGCTTATCTCACTAGGGGTAAGATAGATACTGCCTACAGGAAAATTAAAGAGGCCTTTGGAGAGAAGAGAACCACTTGTATGAACATCAAGAGCTCAGATGGAAACCCAGTTCTAAGCAAAGAAGGGAAAGCAGAAAGGTGGAAGGAGTATATAGAGGGTCTATACAAGGGCGATGTACTTGAGGACAATATTATAGAAATGGAAGACGATGTAGATGAAGATGAAATAGGAGATACGATACTGCATGAAGAGTTTGACAGAGCACTGAAAGACCTAAGTCGAAACAAGGCCCCGGGAATAGACAACATTCCATTAGAATTACTGACGGCCTTGGGAGAGCCAGTCCTGACAAAACTCTACCATCTGGTGAGCAAGATGTATGAGACAGGCGAAATACCCTCAGACATCAAGAAGAATATAATAATTCGAATCCCAAAAAAAGCAGGTGTTGACAAATGTGAAAATTACCGAACTATCAGTTTAATAAGTCACAGCTGCAAAATACTAACGCGAATTCTTAACAGACGAATGGAAAAACTCGTAGAAGCCGACCTCAGGGAAGATTAGTTTGGATTTCATAGAAATGTTGGAACACGTGAGGCAATACTGACCTTACGACTTATCTTAGAACAAAGATTAAGGAAAGGCAAACCTACGTTTCTAGCATTTGTAGACTTAGAGAAAGCTTTTGACAATGTTGACTGGAATACTCTCTTCCAAATTCTGAAGGCGGCAAGGGTAAAATACAGGGAGCGAAAGGCTATTTACAATTTGTACAGAAACCAGATGGCAGTTATAAGAGCGAGGGGCACGAAAGGGAAGCAGTGGTTGGGAAGGGAGTGAGACAGGGATGTAGCCTCTCCCCGATGTTATTCAATCTGTATATTGAGAAAGCAGTAAAGGAAACAAAAGAAAAATTTGGTGTAGGTATTAAAACCCATGGAGAAGAAATAAAAACTTTGAGGTTCGCCAATGACATTGTAATTCTGTCAGAGACAGCACAGGACTTGGAAGAGCAGTTGAACGGAATGGACAGTGTCTTGAAACGGGGATATAAGATTAACATCAACAAAAGCAAAACGAGGATAATGGAATGTAGTTGAATTAAATCGGGTGATGCTGAGGGAATTAGATTAGGAAATGAGACACTTAAAGTAGTAAAGGAGTTTTGCTATTTGAGGAGCAAAATAACTGATGACGGTCGAAGTAGAGAGGATATAAAATGTAGACTGGTAATGCCAAGGAAAGCATTTCTGAAGAAGAAAAATTTGTTAACATCGAGTATAGATTTAAGTGTCAGGAAGTCGTTTCTGAAAGTATTTGTATGGAGTGTAGCCATGTATGGAAGTGAAACATGGACGATAAATAGTTTGGACAAGAAGAGAATAGAAGCTTTCGAAATGTGGTGCTACAGAAGAATGCTGAAGATTAGATGGGTAGATCACATAACTAATGAGGAGGTATTGAATAGAATTGGGAAGAAGAGGAGTTTGTGGCACAAGTTGACAAGAAGAAGGGACCGGTTGGTAGGACATGTTCTGAGGCATCAGGGGATCACAAATTTAGTATCATAGAGGGAGACCAAGATATGAATACACTAAGCAGATTCACAAGGATGTAGGCTGCAGTACGTACTGGGAGATAGCTTGCACAAGATAGAGTAGCAAGGAGAGCTGCATCAAACCAGTCTCAGGACTGAAGACAACAACAACAACAACAACAACAACATGGTCTGTAACTCACCTCATGCTCATGATTATGATTATCATTATCATTATTGTCATTTTACAGAATTAACCTCTTTCAATAGCCACTATCTGTGCCAGAAAACTAGACTCTGAGGGGAGATTTTGAAGCAGGTCCATTGAGGACAGTTGTGTAGGATGACTGGTTTCCTGAAGCACTGTGGTGTTTGTGCATTTTATGTGGTGTTGGTGCATTTTAGTGTGTCAGGGAGGGGCAAGTAGAGTAGGAATAAGCCACTAGGGCATCCTATACCACTCTTTGGCTTTGATCAACGATGTAACAGCCAGCCCCACGATACAACACAATGATTTCACAATGGTACCCAATAACTTGGTGTGAAATACAGCCAACAAGCACAAAACCATACAAATTATTTATATTAAATACAGAAGCTAATGGGACTACTGTAAAAAGCGTGATTTTTGGGTAGGGCTAACCATCGCAAAAACACATGATTAGAAAACTATACAAAACACAAAAGAAATACCATACAGTGGAAAATCGGTACAGAAATCCTAAAATAAATCACACTATACAACTAGCAATAATTCATCAAACTAACAAAATGTGGTAGTGATAACCAGATGATAATGATGATGATGATGATGATGATGTCTGGTTTTTGGGAGACTCAACTGAGTTGTTACCAGCGCCCGCACAAATTCCCAATCTTTACTCAGTCCAATCCCACCACTTTCATGAATGATGATGAAATGATGAGGGCAACACAAACATCCAGTCCCCAGGTGGAGGAAATCCCCAACCCGGCCGGGAATTGAACCTGGTACCCCTTGTTACCAGAGTTGAGCTATAGTTCTACTTGAAAGATCAATACCACTGCAAAAATCCTACAGCAGACTGGACTAGAAAATGCCAAAAGGAAGACCAATATACATAGCAAAAAATCATGAAAGCTATCAGACTGTATCAACAACATCGATAAGCCTAACCACAGTACCACAAAACTATATGCTCATATGGCAAATGTCAAAAACATAACTTCACCAATGTAGGTAAAATGAACTACACGATATCTACCAGTCACAATCCAATATAATTACAAAAACTACCAACACAACAAAAACCTACAATAAATAAATTTTAAAATACAAGATCCACACAATTACACAGATAAACACACATCGTACATATTACAACAAAAAAAGAGATAAAACCATAAAAACATAATTAGCAATTAAAGTGAGTTGACATACAAATCCTGAAATCTAGAAACAGCAACACGAACCAGCCTAGACATCTCAAACCAGGAACCCCTCTAGGCAGAACACCATCTATTGTCCTGAAGACAACACCAAATGTACTGGTCCCTGGTCTGAGTTGCAGCAACTTTAGAAAATCTCACGCATCCTCCACAAATGTAATACATACTCAGCAGTTAAACTGAGCAACATTAGAAATTTAATCTTGTTCAACATTTTGTCCCCATTGTGACATGCAGACTCTTACTCGTGACCTTCACCGTCACATCCATAACTAACAAAAAATGAAACATAAAACTCAACCTCTTATCAAACAATGCACCTCAATCGTAATCCCAAACCTGAAAATGAATCTATTGCTCGTAACTGTCAACATCAAAATAACTTACTAACAAACTGTCACAAAGTCTTCTAATATTATTATCACAAACAGCACTCATGGAGTCCAGTGTCACTAACACCACTGCCAATGAATTAAAAAAAATAAAAAAATAAAAATCCCATACTAGAGCATGCCACAGCATACTGCAACACGCCCTCTGCAAACACTACACACAACAAACACGCTGTGCCACTGTGACATCACATAAAACAATACAGTTACATCATGGGTCAAAGAAAGTTACATCATGGGTCAAAGAAAACAACTGGTATTGAATGCCTGAGTTGACCCGAGATTAGTTGTTAATTGAGGGAGGGGTGGAAAAATGGGGAAAGGGGCAACAGCAATTTCGAAAATTTCACTAATAATCTTTTCTCTTATAAATTTTGTACAAACAACCGGAGGTGTCAATTTGGCCACACTAATGTCATCTCTGAATACAGGAGTGAAGCGTATCCTTTATTGGAAGTAACTCCATACAAGCTGTCAGCTATCAGTGTACAGTCAAAAAACAATCATTTTAGTTTCCAGAGACCTAAAGATTTCATTTTATGACAGTTCATATTCAAATATAGAAGTGATTTTCTTCGCATGAGTAATATTATTCACTAATGTAAAACCAGAGTACACTTACTTATATGCTGAGGTCATACTTATTTTAAACTTTGAACACCATGATTGGAACCTAAATTCTAGAAGATAACCGATTTAGTTCCAGAGACAAGCAAGTAGGCCTATTAACATCATGAATAAAATGTAATTGCAAGAACACAATGAAACTGCTGACCCATGTCAGGACAAATGATTCACAGGCTGGTAATTAGACATGAAACAGCGTGAGATATTATTGCCTGTTCATTATTTCCCAAGTGGAAGAAAATCAGTTGTGAACATCCTGAATGTCTGTCAATGAGCTGATGATACCATTATATGTTTTTATATTATTTGTGTGCTGCTTTAACTGATACAGACACACGAAGAACCAAATGGTGAAAAACTGACTCAAGAAAAAGGAATAGACCTTATCTTGAGAAGGTACAATGAATGAAAGAAAGAACAAGGGAAAGAACAGACTGTTGTCATTTTAGGCTGCACAACTGCGAGCCTGTATTTACAAAGAAAACTAAGTGCTAACACATACTTTATCAAACAATTCTCTGATCGCTCTAATTCATTAGGTTGAGTTTAAGTTTTAGCATAAGTTTGTAGGTAATTCCTTTTTGGTGATCACCTAGGAGAAAAAAAAATCTTAGATGAATAGTTAACACAAAGCATGTTCAAAAAGCCAGTATACTGTGACCAGAACAAGCTGTGGTTTTTTGAAAGTTGGCAACACTTTAGTGGTAGAGGGGAATCCCCTGACCACAATCAGCATCCTATGAAAAAAGTAGAACACAAACTCTCACTGTAGTGTCCAGTTGCATGAAAAATGTTAATAAGAATCCCGCCAAGTGCAAGCCACATGCTATGATCCACTTCACACTCATGGAAGAAACACCACCTACCAATTTTTTTCATAAATAATTAATGCGTTTAAATGGTGCAGGGAGATTACTGGATCAGAACAAATGTCCATGGCGAACAGAGCAGTGGATAACCCATTTTGACTGATGAGTTTGTGCAAAAAAAAAAATCAAGGAAACACTTCGTGACGACTGTTGATTGTCAGTGGATGAAATTTCTGCAGTGCCTCTACAACTCTCTTATATGAGACACTAAAAGGATGCTAGGATTTCGGAAACAGTGCACAAGATGAGTCCCAAAACAGCTGACAGAGCAGCACAAGAAAAACTGGGTCAATAGTGCGCACAAGTTTCTTGAGTTTCTTTAATTACAGGGCAAGGATTGTCTGAGCTCTAGAATGACTGGAGATGAAATGTATCTGATATGAAAAGACAGTTGTCACAGTGGCATCACACCAATTCCCTACCTGCCAAAAAATTCACAACCACAATCTTTAGGGAGGGGGTGGGGGGGAGGGGGAAATCATGACCTTACTGTATACGGGCCTATTTCATTTGAATTTCTGCCTCAGGAGAACATCAATGCACAACATTATTTTGAGACCCTAAAAAAATTTAAAAAGGAGTGTTAAAAGCAAAAGAGGAGCGTGCTTGTTGCACAACAATCCCCATCTTCACACAGCCTTAGCCAACACGGCACCCTTAGACCCATTTGGTCGGGATGTTCTTAATCACCCCCTATGTTTCCCTGATTTGGCACCTCCAGATTATCAGTTTTTCACCTCCCTGAAAGCACACATCGGTGGAATTGAATTTTAAATTGACGAGCAGGTACAAAAAGTGGTTTCAAAGTGGAAGAAGGAAATGGTGGAAAGAGTTCTTCAAGGAGAGCAGAAGCAGCTCATACCAAAGCTCACCACATGCACTGAATGGGAGAGTGATTATGTGAAAAAATAGTCAACAAGTGTATCAACAATATCCAGTAATTTTTTTCAAATACACTTTTCTACGAACAATATAAAAATCGAGTACTCTTATTTTTTGTGCTTGCCTCATACAAAGGAAAAAAATGTCCAGGTTCATTTAGTTCTTTCCCAATAAAATAGAGACATCAACAGCTTCAGTTTCTTAGTACTGTTGACATAAAAGTAAAGTATGTTTGGGAAGCATTCCCACACCTCTATACAGAGAATATACATTTATGTAATCACCTGTTTGGAAGGTACATTTTCTGTGCCTCTCACTGAAATTTCTGAAGAAAGGAAGAAATTTGATGACAGACATCTTCATTCCTACTCTTCAACTTGCTTATGAGTTCCAAGTGAAGGAAGCATTGTAAATAATAAAAACAAACAAGATCCATCATACAACCCCAAAGAAGAGAAACTTATCCACAAGGTACACTCCAACGTACTGTGAATAGAATGGAGGCAGATGTTCAGTTCGATCATCCACATTTAGGATTTTCATAATTTTCATAAATCATTTCAGGCAAATTCCATGTTTCCTTAGATAAGACTACAGCAAATCACCTGACCTCTCATCACAAAACATATGTATAGTCGTAAGTCTGTATGTATATCTAGCTTATGTTTCTCCCTGTATTAAGCTGACAAATCCTGTATCGTTATGAAATGATCTTTGGATGAATAAATTACTAAAACTAACACTGTAAATTACAGTTGCAATCAACTGTTCATCGTGGCCAGGAAATCAGATATCACTGCACGAAATATTGTTTCTTTGGGGGAATCTAGTAAACATCATACAGTGACAACATTCAAATTACAGAAAGGGACACAGGAATATCAACCAAAAACAGTAATTGCAGTCACTGTAAAAATCCACTGACAGTTCTATTTATTATCATGGAGCAAATGCCAAATCTAACTTAAACATATCAAAAAAACTTAAAATTGTGTGTTCCACAAGGAAATTAAACTATATAATGAGTTGTCAAAGAAACAATAGGGGTGGTTAAAACAAACATCTTTAAAAGTTCACCTAAAGCATACATCTTTTAAGGTGAGGCCACAGTGTTGGGCTCACAGATTTACTTCAAACTTTGCACACCTCTAGTAGGTCATTAAAAACAAAATAATGTACAAGTAGTATGGTGCACTACTCTGACAAAGCAGAGAAAATCGCATGAGAATTTTTACACGTCTATTATGTGCCTTATATATCAATGCATAGTAGCCGAAAATCGGAGTTCATTAGTCATCAAGTGATTAGCGTTCGAGCTTCGTCAGACATACATGTTTGAGGTGACGGTTCGACTCCCACTCAAACTTAATTATTAATCTATTTTTTCATTCATCACTAGTCATTTAATTTAATTTATATGACATTTGAGATGTAATATAATGAGAACAAAAGAAAAACGATGTGTATTTGTATGAAGTTTCAGTTTATGTTTTAGCTCATGAAAAATACCATCCTGCAACATGTGACATCGAGAGCACATCTGACAATGAATTTTACACTAGTCTTGTTGTCTGGCACATTGTTACTTACTGTATTACTGATTGTGAATAGCGTCGTTCACATCATTATTTATCGAGGTTTGATTTGGCTTTTCAAGCCTGTCCCTCAACCCTGAAAATTTTATTAGAAATAGTAAATAATCAAATAACACATGAAATTCACGGCGACTTCATGAAAATGCACGTAGTTTTTTTGTCCCCGTTATATTACCTCTCAAAACTCATATAAATTCAATAATGTGACCAGTGATGGAAAAAAATATCGATTAAAAAATAAGTGATGGCAGGATTTGAACCATAGCCTCATCCACAAGTCTTTCGCTATGCGCCAACAGTAACCGCTTGATAACAATGACTTCTTACTGCCGGCACCTTCACATAGATAGACCAGTTACATAATAAGCAGCATAAAATTTCCCTTGTGATTTTCTTGGAATTGCCTGAGTAGTGCACCTTACTAATTGCACATTATAGTGTTTTTTATGGCCTAATAAAAGAGTACACAGTTTGTAGTGAATCTGTGATCCCAATGTCGTGGCCTCCCCTTCTTAAATAAAATACCAAACAGCATAGGTTTACCCTAAATAAAAGAAAGTAAGAAATGGTGAAACAAGAACACATCTCTGCCATACACTTTCGTATTATACTGCTTAATATTAGGTAACTCTCTGCCAAAGATTTGAGATGTAAAATGTTAACCGTATTGAGTTCAACATCATCTTATTACACACAGGTGCTAAATCATTTTTTTTTTCCCCGGACAGAAGTGCAGAAAGAATGTAATTGAGAGGCAGGAATATGTACACGGCCCTGATATCGACCAGAAGTCATGTGGGCAATATGTGCAGGGACCTGTAAGTAATTATAAATATCTGCATGTTTGTTAACATTTGATTATTTTCATTGTTGTATTACGGAAATATGACTACTATACACAAAATCTAACTTGAAACTGTTGCAGTAGTTGGTGGAAGTGTAAGCACATGATCGTCCCCTGGTTTGTATGCTGCTATGAGAGAAAGAGAGGAGTTGGGAAACAAGCCCACACCTCTTTCTCACAGAGAGGGCAGCACACTGGAATAAACAGCATCAACAGTGCTTGCTAAAATGCTACGGTATGTTGTGTTGTGTAATAGGTAAGGCTGGCAATGGGCGGTAACATTCCACACCATCTGAAAGTCATTCAATTTTCACAGATTTATTCGCTCTCAGAAAAGGGTCAGGTTACACTATGTAATTTCCCTCCACCATGAATTGCTGGTGACTTAATAACTAAGTTTGAATACTCCCACTCTACTGCACTGCTCACTGAAACTTCCACTCATGGGTATCTCACCAGGTCTCTACATATAGGTACAGCTACCATTCTGCTAAGTAATTAGGCCTATAGATAAGTAAATGAACAAGGCGGATATATAATCAATTTGCAAAAAGGCACAACTAATGCCACTTCATATGTTTGTAACATTTCCTGAGAACACAATCCTGCAACTAGTTTCAACACAACATTCAAATATACTGTGGATATAAAATATGCACTACGATTCAAAAAACACTGAGGGGTCAGTTCACAGGGCTGCACACCAAAAATAATTGTTAAATGCATGGGCTAAACACTCAGAAAGCTAATGACGCAATTTGGAGGCTAAAACAATACAAATAAGATTAACCACTCAGCTGATTCTCAACAAACCTTTTGCCACAATTTGACCATGTCAATATGACACTCTACAAACCGTAAAACGTAGTCCATAACTGTAACAGTTAATAAAAATAAACTCACACGAAATAAATTTCTTCCATACAAGAAAACATACAATGTTTTCTGTATAATCAAACGTAAACACCCAGCTGACATCACTGAGAAACGGACAACTGGCACCAAAAGTAATTTATCGTAATTTAGAATCCGGATAACATTTTTAAGGCGCCTTTTAGAAAATTTATCTCTTTACACCGGAGATACAGCCAGTGATCTACCCTTGCCATTGTAACAGCACCGCTGCACAACTGTTTCACCACAATGACACTAGATATGACTTCCACAAGGCCCAAAAATACGAAAAGACATTTACCTGCAAACAAAACACATAATAACTGAAGTGCTAGGTGTTCAACTTTTCGTCACTGTGCAACGGTGTTTTATCATTCCAGGAAAACAAAACCTAATTTGTAGATACACAATGTAGCCCACAAAGACATCATAACCTTACCGTTACTGTTTACGGCCACAAAAACACTACACTTATTTTAGAATTTGTGTTTACAAATGTCAGTCACGTAATGATCACTACTGAAAACTTTGAAAATGATTTCAAAACACGCAGCAAAATAATTTCAGGAACTACCTGTCCGCCATCTTGTTCAGAAGTGGTTACACGGTACATTCGCTGGAATTAGTATCGTAAATTGATATTTACACAGAAACTATCATTAAATATATTAAGTAAAGCGAACGGTGCGTACTCACCAGAGCTGATGGGTAGCACTATTCAGTCAGACAGTACATATTTGCGTATTCTTCATCAAGGCGATCCGATTAGTACACAGGGCATCAGTCCATTGAGCCCGACGTAAATTGAGGATAAAAAGGAAGATATATATATATTCTCAGGTATCGTTCTTTATTTATGCAAAATTATCTAGACTTTTGAAGTCAGTTTTTCTTGCTAGTCAGCTATTCGATTCTGGAGCTATGTTCGTAATTTACATTATTCTTTACTCATGTTTCAGCTTCATCATCTACGTGAACTTAGATACAGCCATTTGGTCACTTTGGTGACGTCAACATTATTGCCAACCTTGTGAATGCACCGAGAGCTAAGTCTTCTGAAAAATGAACAGTGCATGTTTGTGGCCACTTTTCACCCAACTGTGTTGCTCACACAGTTGACCTATCGATGTTTTACGTTTTAAAAATATCTTTTTCAATATTAAAACTTTGTGTTGTGTCCATTTCCACACCAATTAAAAACGTTGCATGCACTGGATAAACGTGAAGGAAGTGTAGCGGTAAGGGTAGGGGAAACGAAACAAGTCAATGTGGGTGGGTGTTTGCACGCTGGAAGACAAGGGGAATATATGCCCATAATTATTAAATGTTTTGGAAAAATTTAATGCCCATCTTGCACTTTATTACAGTCCGTAGCAAAACTCAGTCTAGGCACTTATGCGTCGTGTGCATATGACGACGAAATACACAGTTAAAATAGCGTCAGCAAAACACACTAGTGGTAAATAGTAAATGTCCAGGGATAATTATTTTAATTGTAGACCTTCCTGCGTCGTAACTAATAACATCTATAATGTAGATATGTTTGTTACATATTTAGAATTATTCTAGTTGTACGCTTTAGTAGGGTTCTTTAGGCCTCTGCACAAATTTTATGCTGTCGAGTAACTTAATTCTTATGTTCAATTGCTATCCTTGAAAAGAAAGAAAAACCATAGCTGTTCAGATCACACAGTTGTATTCACCCTTGACGGGAGGTAATTTTGTGCAAAAACCCGTGAGGAAAAGCCCCAGAAATTAGTTCGCCCTTTACAAGAAGTCAATAGTTACAGAAATAACGTTACAGGGGAGAAAAGGGGTAGGGGAGGATGTACAGAACTCCTAATGTGCGATATACAATACACACACTGTTTCCTGACTGCTATATTAATGGTTTTTGACAACCAATAGTGGCACTTGTTAAAATTAATCTCTAAGATCTCATAAACAGATGGCTACCAGCAAACACACAATTGTAGTTTAATTATTAGTGACTTGGTATCCAGGATGTACATAGAGCACCCAGAACACAAGAAATGTACTCAGTTGGTTAGGCAAGTAGAGTATTAGTGATAAACTTCACATTCATTAACAGCATTAACAGGTTTGCTGTGTTTCTTAAAAGCTGTTCCTGGTACTTCAGCAAAAACATCGAGTGTAGAAGATTTATTTATTTATTTATTCTTTGCCCATGGACTCCAGCTGAAAATCCAGCTGAGAGTATTGGGTGTGTCATATAATAGGCTATTAACATCAAACTTGATTTCATTATATATAAATGAAACAAATAATTAAACAGAAATAGTCCATAATCATACAAAGGTATTACATGTTTCACATTATATGTACACACAAATCCAAACAACATACAGAAATGATAATTTTTAAAGGTACATTTCAGTAACGATATAACATATTTAAACACCATCTTAGTATTCACTCAAACTGTATATACATTTCTCTGTGAGATATAGTTTCAAATGATTTTTAAAACATTTTAGGTCTGTTTCTTTTTTAATGATGTTGGGGAGTTGATTAATAAACCTTTTGCCTGCTTCTTCTGGGGCAGTCATAGACAGTTTTAGATTTCTGTTTATCATGTAGTAATTTTCATTTCCTTTTGTACCGTGTTTGTGTACATCTTTATTTAGGAGGTGTTTATCACTTGACCTTACCACCATTATGCTTTGGTATATGTACAGTGAATATACTGTCATAATATTATAGTGTACAAAAGCTTGCCTACAGGTCTGTCTTGGTGGTATTTTTGCAATGCATCTCACTGCCCTTTTCTGAATTGTGAATATTCTTTTTAGGTAGCCAGCTTGTGCACTTCCCCATATATGAACTGAATAAGACAAATGTGGGAAGACAAGTCCATAATACATTGATTGAGGACTTCATCATCCACAGTCTTAGCTGTTTTATGCATGATGAAGATCTGTTTGTTTATCTTTTTACACAGTGCATCTATGTGCTCCCTCCATGCCAAATGTTTGTCTATTGTAGTTCCTAGAAAATTTGTGCTGGTTACTTCTTTAATAGTCTTTCCATTTATATTAACATTTATATATAATTTTCACTATGCTTGGTCTGAAATACTACATTTATTGTTTTAGACTGATTCATAAACAGGTTGTTTTGTGTTAAATATTTATTTGCATTTTCGATAGTTAGGAGTGCTTCCTTCTCAAGCTCCTCCTTTGTGTCAGCTGTGCAAATGATTGTTGTGTCATCAGCATACATTATAAGTTTCTGATTTATATAGCTAGGGAAGTCATTTACGTAGAGTATAAATAGTATTGTCCCAAGCACAGACCCTTGCGGCACACCGTGTTTAACTGTTTGTAATTCTGATCTGTAGTTTGTTATGTTTCCCCCACTAGTATGTCTGATTTCTGTGCATTGTTTCCTATTTGTAATGTATGATTTAAGTATGTCATAGCACGTGGAGACAAGGGTCGCTGGGTGTGACATCCGTTTTTAACTGTAATTTATCACTATTGTTAGTTGGAAAACAGTTTTTCATATCCATCAGCAAAAAGGCATCCTTAACTACTGTATCGAAAACCATTGACTCTGTGAAATAAAATACTTTCCCAGAGAAACTGGGGTGGAATAGAATTGATTGTACAGTAAACCAGAGGGTAATGTCTTATCTAACTAATATAATGCTGAAAGTTACATCTAAAAATTCAACCAATGTAAGCAGGAGAGATTCTTGAGTGGAGAAATCACTTACGGGGTCCACAAGTCTGAATCATAGGTACTCTATTGTTTCTCAGACATGTAAACAACCTTCCATCTAACATACAAGAAGAAGGATTACTTTTTTTGTGGATGACACTAGGACTGTAATCAATCCAAACATATATATGGCAACAGAGTAAATGGTAAATAAGATGCTTAAAAGTGTTATTGAGTGGTTCTCTGTAAATAGTCTCACTCTCAATTTCAAAAAGATACAAAAGATTCAGTTCTGCCCATAAAAAGGTAATAGTGCTACACCAAATACAAGTGTTAACACATGGTGAGGAAATAATAACTAGGATGGAAATGTAAAATTTTGTAACAATTAATTTAGCCACATTTGGACACTGAATGATTGAAAATATTGGGGAGAGACATATCAGTGTGTTGAAATATTTTGTGTATTTTATTCAATAATATTTCTGGGGTGAATCAACTTTAAGAACGAAAGTGTTTATTGCTCAAAAATGTGCATTAAGAATAATATATGGAGCTCGCCGATGAACATTTTGTAGACATCTGTGTAAGGTAGACATTTAGATTACTGCCTCCCATTGTATTTATTCCTACAGGAAGTTTGTTGTAAATAATCTGCTATAGTTCAAGAGGATCAATGATGTATATATTACAATATCAAAAAAAATTATATTTGTTACTCCACATTAAGGTCATCTTTAGCACAAAAAGGGGTGCACAATGCTGCCACCAAAATTTTTCATCACTTACCCAGGGATAAAAAATATATGACATACAACTAAGTTAAATTTTAAAACAAACTGAAAAAGTTTCTTCTTGATGCCTCCATCCATTCCATAGGAGAATTTCTAATTTTATAATGTGTTCAAGGTGACAGGCAAGAATAATTAGTTAGCAAAAGTACTGAAGGAAAAAAAAGTAGATGAACATTTGTATCATATTACATGTGAATGCAAAATGACTTGTTCCACTTCATAACAGTTAATTGTACAAATGATGTACGGAGCATACAAATAGCTACCTAAATTATCAGTACCATACTTTATGAACATTCCCAGTTCAAACATAATAACTTACCTGTAGCAAAAAGACAAACTCCATTGCAGCCAAGATGGAATCTGTAAACTCCAATAGTGAAAAATGATAGTCCCACATTTCATGTCCTATATGATGGTCTAGAAACTACGGGCAGAAGTAACCAGATGCTTTTGCTGTTTCTAGACTTACAAAAGTATTTGATTCAGCACTAAGTTGACATCTACTAAAGTAAAAACATCATAATGGATAACGAGCTAGATTTTTGACTAAACTGATAACTTCTTCACTGGCAGAATGCAATAAATTGTCTTTGATGGTTAATGCGTTAATAAAAAGCAGTGGAGCTCATGTAATACAGCAAATGGACTGAAACCTGAAATTGAAAACTATGAATTATTTAGGAATAAAGGAGATGTCTCGCTGAAAAGCGGAAGTGCTGCGTCGTCGACATATGCACAAAGAAAGGTAAAGAGCTTTGCTAGCTTTTGGAATGAAATTCCTTTTCATGCTTGTAGGAGAAAACACACACACAGAGTTACCTTAGGTTTAGGCTAGGGAGGTTACATGAGTAAGGATGTGCTATAAGGATAGCTCCCATCTTTGCAGCTCAGAAAAGCTGTTGGTGGTGGGGAGGATCCAGATGGCACAGGTTCTGAAGTACCCATTGAAATCTCTCATGTTGTGCTCTGCTGCATGTTTTACCACTAGGTGGTCCACCTTGTGTTTGGCAACAGTTTGGCAGTGACCATTCATCATTGTTGACAACTGGTTGGTTGTCATACCAATATAAAACAGAGCACAATGGTTGCAGCACAGCTGGTATATAACATGGCTGCTTTCATAAGTGGTCTTGTTTTCGATGGGGTAGGATAAGCCTGTGACGGGGACTGGAGTAAGAGGTGCTGGGTGGGTGGATTGCACAGGTCACGCACCTGGGTCTTCCACAAGGATATGATCCTCATGGCAGGGGATTTGGGGTGGGAGTGGCATAGGAATGGACTAGGATGTTGTCGAGGTTGGGTGGGTGGCAGAACACCACCTTGGGAGGGGACAGAACTATCTTGGGTATGATGTCCCTCATTTCAGGGCATGATAATAGATAATCAAATCCCTGACAAAGGACACAGTTCCGTCATTCCAGTCCCGGGCAGTGTCCAGTGACAAGGGGGACACTGCTTTGTGACTGGTTTTTGGGATAGATGTGAGGATCAGGTGTATGTGGGGATATATGGCATGGGAAATCTTTTTGTGTATTAGGTTTGGAGGGTATTGCCTGTCTGTAAAGGCCACCTTCAGCATACTGGGCAAGGGAGTTCTCATCACTGCAGATGCGTCAGGTGGCCACGCTGTATGGGAGTGATTTTTTGGGGTGGAAGAGGTGGCAGCTGTCAAACTGCAGGTACTGCTAGTGATTGGTGGGTTTGATGTGAACTGACATGGATGGAGCCATCTGAGAGAAGAAGATAGACATCTAGGAAGGTGGCACGATGGGTGGAGGAGGACCAGATGAAGTGAATGGGAGAGATGGTGTTGAGATTGCGGAGGAATGAGGATAAAGTGTCCTGGCTTTGGGTCAGATTATAAAGATGTCATCAATAAACATGAACCAGACCAGGTGTTTGGGGTTTTGGGAAGCTATGAATGCTTCCTCTAACTGGCCCATGAAGAGGTTGGCATAAGAGCATGACATGCAGGTGCCCATGGTTGTGCCACAAATTTCAGACATGAAGTAGTTATGGGACAGGAAGTACTTGGTTAGGTGTATGAGGAATGAAGTGGTGGGTTTGGAATCTGCAGGGTGTTGGGAGAGGTGGTGTTCAATCGTACAAATGCCATGGGCATTAGGGATATTGGTGTATAAGGAGGCTGCATGTAAAGTGACGCGTAGGAACACGGGAGGTAAGGGTGTGCACAGTGGAGAGCTGGTGCAGGAATTGGTTGGTATCAGCAGTGTGGGAGGCTAGGTTTTGGACAATTGGTTGCAGATTTTGGTCAAAAAGGGTCAATATTTTTTCACTGGGGGCACTGTAATCAGCTACAATGGGGCACCCAGGATTGTTTGGTTTGTGGATTTTGGGGAGCATGTAGAAGGTTGGTGTGCAGGCTGTTGTTCGGGTGAGTAGGGAGATGAATTTAGGGGAGAGGTTCTGGGAAGGGCCTAAAGATTTCATCAGTGATTGGAGGTTACGTTGGACTTCTGGGATGGGGTCACTTTGGCAGAGCTTGCAGGTGGAGGTGACAGAGGTCTCTGCCAGGTAGTCACTCCAGTTCATCACAATAATGTTGGCCATTTTTAGGTTGTATGGGGCAGTCCTTTCTTCTGCAGAATCGTTGTTGTTCTCAGGGAGGGACCTGGGAAAGGATGGTGAGGCCGGGTTGGAAGTTGGGAATTCCTGGAAGGTGACCAGGAGATGGTTAGAATGGAGTGTGGGAAGGTCACAGTTGGATGTTGGTCAGAATTGGGACTGACTGGATTCCTGCCCCAATTTGTACCACCATCCAACCACCCTGCACCCCACCTCACCTCAATACACTCACTGTGGGGCAGTAAAGAGCTGGCAGCTGACTGAGCACAATGTAGGGAGCCAGGAGTATGCATGAGTGTGAGTGTGTTTCTGTGCACGTTTCTCCTACAAGCGTGAAAAAGGAATTTTATTCCAAAAGCTAGTGAGCTCTTTCCCTTTTGTTTGTATACCTGTCGATGATGCAGCGCTTCTGCCTTTTGGTGAGTCGCCTCCTTTATTCCTAAATAATTCGAAATTCTTGGCCAGAACTTTCTGTACATTATGAAATTGAAAACTGTGATTTTGTTATGAATCTAAGTGGATATTAAAAGAATAGGCTAATCGGAAATGGAGCTGTTTGATTTTTCACAATAGGCAAGAAACTCAAATCCACCAAGATAAAAATTGATACTGCATGCCATATTGTTTCGACAAGACTCAGTATCAAGAGTGGACAACTTGTAATTATGTCTTTCTATCAATCATCATCAAAATCGTAGAGGGAGACCAAGAGATGAATACACTAAGCAGATTCAGAAGGATGTAGGTTGCAGTAGGTACTGGGAATGAAGAAGCTTGCACAGGATAGAGTAGCATGAAGAGCTGCATCAACCCAGTCTCAGGACTGAAGAACCACAACAACAACAACAATCAATCATCAGACTCTCCCACTGATCTAACCAAATACTATAGTGAAAAACTCAAGTTCATTAGTATGTTTCCCCCTATCATACTGTCATCACTGAAGCAGACTTCAGTCATCTGACAATCAATTGGGATATTTACAGTTTCATGAGCAGTGTGCCCAATGAGGCTACCTGCAAATTAATGGTAACGGCACCCTCTGGAATCTACTTTGACCTGATAGTTCAAAGAAAGTTAGTGAAACTTTGTAAGTAGGCTCCGTCAGGATAGTTTGCATCTGTCTTCAAATATCTACAAAGCCAGTTTCTTTAACCTCTCTGTGACAATTTCCCATGTGTCAAAAAAAGCTGTGATCATCCGTAATACATCCAATATCCCCCGTCAGACGAGTGGTTTGTAAGCAATCTCCTTTGTAGACCAATTGCATTTCCCCCATTTTCTGCCAATAAATTGAAATGTTTTACCCACAACTGGGAGCATATCTGTTCCATTTTATATTCCTACTGATTGTTACAAACAGGTATTTCATTGTACATCAACACAAATGAACATGCATTTTTGAGAATTTCCAGAAGTTACCATTGTCCTATGCATAATCTAATTTCTAGTAAATCAGCGTTTGTGATTTAGTTACTGTAGCAGATATAGTAACTAACATATTGTGTTACATCTAGTTTTCCCTTAAATATGGGTACTGTACATATGATCTATATTTTTCATACATTAACTCCATTTTCGAGTTTGTTAACAACTATAACTAAAATCAAAAAGTTTTAGGAAACTATTTATTTTTACCATAGGTTTTTCTGTTGCCTTAACAGAAATCTTGTTTTGTTCTTTGTTCAGTTCATATAGGCAATTAGTATTTTTCTAGCTCAACAGATTAAAAGAAAATCAGCAGGGGGATGTTTCCAGAATGAGATTTTCACTCTGCAGCGGAATGTGTGCCGACATGAAACTTCCTGGCAGATGAAAACCGTGTGTCGTGCCAAGACTCAAACTCATGACCTTCGCCATTCGTGGGCAAGTGCTCTACCATCTGAGCTACCCGAGCATGACTCACGCCCCATCTTCACAGCTTTACTTCCACCAGTAGAGCACTTGCCCGCGAAAGACCAAGGTCCCGAGTTCGAGCCTCAGTCCGGCACACAGTTTTAATCTGACAGGAAGTTTCATAATCAGCAGGCCTAGTCTAAAATTATTTGCTCACTGCCCTGTAATACATTGCACCAGCCAAAATGCAGCCCCACTGTGGATGCCCTTCTTGAACACAGAATGAGTTGTTTGATGTTTGTAAGCAATTGGAAATCACCCTGACTACTATCAAACAATTGGCAGCTGCTGCAAATCAGTGTGTTCAAAGAACTCCTGAGAGTCAAGTACCAGTGGTACAGGTACCAAAGGCACCTCAGACACTATCCTTACCTGTGGATCCTGTCTCCTCTGCAGGAAGTGAGGGATCTGACATTGCTCATCCTTTTGGCAGCAGGTAGTGTCTCAATTATTGATCTAGTAGTTCTATACAGGATGGATGGGGTCCAGGACTCAGGGTGTTACACGGATCATCCTAACCAACAAGTTCATGGTGCTGTCGTTCACTGAAGCTGTGTCAGTGGGACTCACATCTTCTGGGGAAACCTGTTTTCTCTGCTGTCAAGAGGGGGCAAATGCCAAAGGGTAGAGGATTATTAATTGTCAGCAGTTCAGACATATAGCAAATGATGGCAGCAATGGATAGGAAAAGACACCAGAGGCACTAAGTGTATGTGCGCCTGGGAGTTTCATGTGACATGTTGAAGAGACTATTCTGGCAGCCATTGATGGAACAGGGTACAACCAATTGCAAGACTGTGGTGCACATTGGAACAAATGATTCATGTCATCTTGGCTCCAAGGTCATACTTTGATCATTCCAGCGACTGGCAGAGAAAGTTCAGAAGACCAGACTTGCAGAAGGGGTTTCAATGAAGCTCATAATTTGCAGCATCATCCCCAGGCCTGATCATGGCCCTTTGGTTCTGAGTTAAGTGGAAGAACTGAACCACAGACATCAAAGGTTCTGTGTCAAGCTAGGCTGTACATCCTATATTTGCGCTATAGGGTTGAGGGCTGTAGGGTGCCCCTAAAAGTGTCAGGTATATAGTACACATCAGAGGCTGCTACCCAAGTACCGTATTTACTCGAATCTAAGCCGCACTTTTTTCCGCTTTTTTTAATCCAAAAAACCGCCTGCGGCTTAGAATCAAGTGCAAAGGAAGCGGAAGTTCTGAAAAATGTTGGTAGGTGCCGCTACAACTATAACTTCTTCTGTCGAATATATGTAGCGCTACACAGGTATGCTTTGTAGGCACAAAGATAAATACTTTCGCCAAAACCTCTGTGTCAGTAAATAAATTTAAAAAAAAAGGTGGAAGACGAGCTTTTTTTTTTTCTCCGCCCCGAGTTTCGACCACTGCATTTTCATACATTACCCAACGAAGTAAATACAAATTCCGTATTGTTCATCTTCGAATGTAACAGAATTTCAATGTACTACGAAAATCCGACTGGCAAGACTGTTTAGGATGTTTGTCAATATGCCCAACTCTACGTTCTGAATTTTTTCCTACCAGTGAGAAGAGTTGGTTGCTAATAGGAACCTGATGAAATGTGAATCACATGCAGTATTCTCTTCACCATAAGAATAATCGAATATAAACATTTTGCCATGTATTCTTTCGCGTTTGCTGCTATCTCATTTAAATCCTGCCTAATAAACTACGAAACTAGAGTGAGACAACAGCAAACGCGGAAGAATATACGTATCGTGTCATGTTTATATTCGTATTATTCTTATGCCTAATGTGATACAGTCAGAAATGAAGTATGGCAACTGACTAGATTTTTAAATCTAAGATGACTCTAATTTCTGTGCAGAATTTGATGTACTACAGAAACGGCCGCAAAGATTTTCAAACGGAGAAAAATTTTCGCCGAACTCTCGTTCAGAACATGTTCTGAAATACGCAGTCTATTATTTGGTTCTTGTTGATCATTATCAAAGAAAGCAGCAGTGTAAGTAACAACAAATAGCAGTCTCTTGCCATTGTTTCGCTAATGAGACGATTCCCCCCTCTCTTTTTTTTTAAATTGTAAGCGGCGGTAGCGCGCACAAAAGAAAGCCGTGCAGCGAGAGGCGACAGGCCGTAAACAGTTAAACACGCACTGTCAGAATGCGACAAACAATCCATGACAGTACAGTAATGCATTTTCAGCTTAGGATGACACCTATAACAAAGAAAACGGCACTTATCAGATCAAAGCAAAATAAGCAATCGATTCAAACCAGACAGAGCACGTGAAAAAGGAATGGTACTCGCATAAATACGGACGGAGCGCCTGACGCATAGCAATGGCTACCTGGTAAAGCTTAACTGCTAAGCTTACGACTCAAACCAAACTACTGTCGCTGTATCGTCATTCATTCGACGTAAATTGTGTCTCATATTACAATGGACCAACTTTGTTTCGATTTGGAGGTGCGGCCTAAAACTTTTCTCTCCCCTTGAATTTCGAGTCGCAAATTTCAGGTGCGGCTTAGATTCGGGAATTTTTTTTTTTGCTTTATTTCGAGTCTCATTTTTCAGGTGCGGCTTAGATTCGAGTGCGGCTTAGATTCGAGATTCGAGTAAATACGGTAGTTGATTGTGTGCGGAGTGCACACAAGGTTGTTTTTTTTTTTTTTTTTTTTTTTTTTTTTTTTTTTTTTTTTTTTTTTTTTTTTTTTTTTTTTTTTAGATTAAGTGACTCTCCGTTCAGTCCAAATAACGATAGCTGTAAGAAATCAAGGAGTATCAGTGTAAGATCGAAATAAATTCCTCTCACAAGCGAGAGTATTAAAATCCTAGTGATTAACTGCTAAAGCACTAACAACAAAGTGCCAGAATTTGAAGAGCTCCAGAAAAGCAGTGAAGCTCACATGATACTAGGTACAGAAAGCTGGTTGAAACCTGTTGCAGTATTCAAGAAACTCAAATCCAACGAGATAGAAATTGGAGCTGCATGTGAGATTGTTTGTGCAAGACTCAGTATCAGGGGTGGGCCTAAAATGGTATCTGCATCCTTGTATTACCCACCAGACTCATCTCCTGACATAACCAAAAACTTCAGACGAAGCCTCAGTTCTCCAATCAAGCTGTGATCATTGGTGGAGACATTAATAACCCAACAATCAAGTGGGAAAATTACAGTATTGTTAGTGGTGGGGTGGGCATGATAAGAAATCCTGTGAAACCTTGCCAAATGCCTTCTCTGAAAACTACCTAGAACACATAGCTCAGAACCCCACTCATGAAGGAAATTCACTGGATCTGATGGCAACAAATAGACATGACTTCTTTGACAATGTTCACATTGAAACTGATATGAACAAATATGTTCTCTTTCGTTGCGTACTGTCCCATTCCAGCTCCCATCAAAATTAAATTTTCGCCACCCTTAATTTCTAAATAATTTCTTTTATCTCATTATTTATTTCTTCAATATCTTTCAGTTCTATAGTTTTCATATAAACCCGTACTGCTGTGGTTGGTGGGAACTTTGTGTTTATCATGACAACAATAATGTTTTCACTATGCTGTTCATAGCAACTTACCCACATTCCTATTTTCTTATTCATTATTAAACGTACTCATGCATTACCCCTATTTGAGTTTGTACTTATAACCCTGTATTCACCTGACCAGAAGTCCTGTTCCTCCTGCCACCGAAATTCACTGTCACTATAACTTCAGTCTATCCATGGCCCTTTTTAAATTTTCTAAACTACCTATTCAATTAAGTGACCTAACATTCCATGGTCCACTAAGTTGTATGCCAGTTTTGTTCCTCTTCATGATGATGTCATCCTTAGTAGTCCCTTCCTCGAGATCCAGAATATTTTACCCAGAAGGTTGCCCATTTCACTTAACCATACAGTAGAGCTGCACTCTCTCGGGAACAGTTACACCAGTACCAGCACAGCCAGGCCATTTTGGTTGATGTTACAAGGCCAGATCAGTCAGTCATACAGACTGTTGCCTGTGCAGCTACTGAAAAGGGTGCTTCCTCTCTTCAGAAATCACAGGTTTGTTTAGCCTAACAATAGATAGCCTTTCATTGTGGTTGCACCTATGGTATGGCTATTTGTATCGCTGGGGCATGCAAGCCACCCCACCAACTTCAAGGTTTATGGTTCAAAAGTAGAAAAATATTATTTACTAACCAAATCCCTATAAAGGAGAAACTTCTGTAGAGTCATTTGATTCTAGCAACCTATCAAAAGTCTTTTCCTACCCCCAAATGAATTATTAGCAATTCATGGTACATATATCAGAAAGACGGATTAGATACCATTGGAGTGGGAACGTTCATTGCTGTCAACAAATATTATCTCCATTGAGGTAGAATTTGAGTGTGACTGTGAAGTTATCTACACATACAACAGGTCTATGTGAAAACAAGTTAACTGTCGGATGTTTTTAACAGCCACCCAATTCTGCTATAACAGTATTAGAATCAATCAAAGGAAATCTATGGTCAGTAGCATGTAAAGACACAGATTGTGCAATATTAGTTGGATGAGACTTTAAGCTACAGAGTATGGACTGGGATATCTACGGATGCACTGCAGGGGATATGGACAGGCAGTCTTGTGAAGTACTTCTGAATGCATTTTCTGAATATTGTCTTGAGCAGCTGGTTCGAGTGCCCACATGCAATGGAAATATTTCAGACCTTGTAGCTAGAGACAGGCCTGACGTTATCAACAGTGTTAGTATAGCTACTGAGATTAATAATATCATAGTGATGATAGTTATTAATATTAACGAATCAACCAAGAAGACAAGGAGAGTAATTTTGCTAGAAGGAGTGAATAAGCAGTTGTTAGAATCCCAGTCAGAGAATTAATGGACATCATTTACTTACAGTATGCTGGATGTAGAGGAATTATGGGCAAAGTTTAACCAAACTATAAATCGGGCTCTGGAGAAATGTGAGACAAGTAGAAGAGCAATGACAGAAAAGACCCATCGTGGTTTAATACAAAATTCAGAAAATTCTGAGGAAGCAGAGATGGTTGCACTCACATTCAAAAGAAAATCACAAATGATGACAGGCAAAAGTTAGTAGGGATTCATGCGTCTATAAAAGGATCAATACTGAAGCGTACTACCACCATCATACCTTAGCAAAAGATCCTTCTGAGAATGCAAGAAAATTTTGGTCCCACATAAAATCAATAACCAGATCAAAGGCTTCTATCCAGTTACTAACAGACCTGTCTGGTGTCATAATAAAAGGAAAGCTGAAGTTTTAAATTTTGAGTTTAAAATATTGTTTACACACCTGGATGATACAGACATACTGCAACTGACCATCGGATAGATTCCCATATTGAGGACATAGTAATAGGCATCCTTGTCTTAAAGATGCATCTGAAAGAGCAGAAAACTAGTAAGTCACCATATCCATATGGAATCCCAATTCTTTTTTATAAAGAATACTCTATATCATTGGCCTTTTACATAGCTTGCACTTATAGTGAATCTGTCACCCAACACAAAATCCCAAGTGACTGGAATAAAGCACAGATAACTCTTGCATATAAAAACAGCAAAAGAATGGACCCTGCATCCTTAACATTGTTTTGCTGCAGAATTCATGAACTTCTTATGAGTCTGAATGTGACAAATTTCCTGGAGACAGAAAAGCTTCTGTCCACAAATCAGCATGGATTTAGAAAGCATCATTCATGTCAAATTCTCTATACCCTTTTCTCACATGATACTCTGCAAATCATAGATGAAGAACAAGAGGCACATTCCATGTTTCTAGATTTCCAAAAAGCATTTGACATTGTGCCCCACTACAGAATATTAACAAAGGTATGAGCATACGGAATACCTAAATTACTAAATGCCTTCTCTGAAAACTACATAGAACGAACAGTTCAGAACCCCACCCACGATGGAAATATACTAGATCTAATGGCAACAAATGGACCTGACTTCTTTGAGGATGTCCACATTGAAATTGATATCGGTGACCCTGACGCGGTTTTGCAACAATGGTTACCAAAGTGCAAAGGACAACTAAAATGAACAGAACAGTGGAAACTCCACGTGGGAATATCAACAATGTATTACACATTCAATAAAAAAATGGAAAATCCAGGATGGAATGTAACAATATTATGAAAAGGATAGTTGCTACTCAGCATATAGCGGAGGTGCTGAGTCGCAGATAGGCACAACGAAAAGACTGTTACACAATAAGCTTTCGGCCAACAAGGCCTTTGTCAAAAGTAGACAACACACACACACACACACAAAATCAAAAAACAAAAAAACAAAAAACACAGTCTCTAGCAGCTGACAAGACTGTGACCGTGTGTGTGTGAGTTGCTTGTGTTAGGTTGTGAGAGTGTATCTGTCTATTGCCTATTTTTGGCAAAGGCCTTGTTGGCCGAAAGCTTAGTTTGTGACAGTCTTTTTGTTGCACCTATCTGTGACTCACCATCTCCACTATACGGTGAGTAGCAACTGTCCTTTTCATAATATTGATATATTCAGTAAACTAGATACGAGGTCAGTAGTGTTATATCTCAATGAGGATCTTGAAACTTTCAGCACAGGCCTGGAGTATGAAGAGGATCTAAGGATTAGGTTGAAAACAAGAGTTGACCATGTCTTGGTTAGATACATACCCATTAGAATAGTTCATTATGGGAGGGACCCTCCCCAGTATACAGTAACTATTAAATAAACTTCTAGAGAGACAGAGACTACTGCATAATAGACATAAAACAAAACATAGGGTTATAGATATAGATACACTAAATGAAACACATTTGGCTGTTAAGAGAGCAATGTTGAAGCCTTCAATGACTACCATAACAGAATATTGTCAAATAATCTTTCTTAAAACACAAACAAATTCTGGACATATGGAAAGGCTAAGATTGTCGATGGAAGTTAGTGTCCAGCCCCTAGTGTATCAGACAGGAACTGAAATTGAGGGTAGGAAAGCAAAAGCTGAAATGCTTAACTCTGTTTACAAATGTTTGTTTATATAGGAAAACCCAAGACAACTGCCCCAACTTAATCACCGTACCACTGAAAAAAATGAGTGAAATCTGTATTAGTGTCAGTGGTGTTGAGAAACCAGGGCCCAATGAATCAGTATCAGATTCTACACTGAATTTGTGGCTGAGTTAGCTTGTGTTGCAACTATAAGCTATCAAGATCACTTGAACGAAAAACCATACCCACTAGTTGGAAGAAAGTGCAGGTCTCATCCATCTACAAGAAGGATAGTGGAAATGATCACAAAACTATTGTCCAGTATCCTTGACATCGTTTGTTTTAGTATCTTAGACCATATTCTGAGCTGACACACAATGAAGTATCTTGAATGTAATGACCTCCTCCATGCCAACCAGCATGGATTCTGGAAACACTGATCATGTAAAACCCAATTGCACTTTTCTCACATGGCATACAAAAGCTTTGGAACTAGGGAGCAGATAATGCAGTAATCCTTGACTTCCGAAAAGTATTTGACTCAGTGCCACACCTATGATTATTGTCAAAAGTATAATTATATGGTGCATCATATTAACTTTGTGACTGAATTGAGAATGGTAGGGAGGACACAGCAAGTTATCTCGAATGAAGAGTCATTGGCAGATGTAGAATTAACTTCAGATGTGCACCAGAAATGTGTGTTTGTGATCCTTGCTGTTTATGTTCTTGTGGACAATATTAATAGGAACCTTAAACTTTTTGCAGTTGATGCAGTTACCTATAATGAAGTACTGTATGAAAGAAGCTGCATAAATATTCAGTCAGATCTTGATAAGATTTCAAAATGATACAAATATAATAGAGGGAAACATTCCACGCGGGAAAAATATATTTAAAAACAAAGATGATGTGACTTACCATACGAAAGCGCTGGCAGGTCGATAGAAACACAAACAGACACATACATACACACAAAATTCAAGCTTTCGCAACAAACTGTTGCCTCATCAGGAAAGAGGGAAGGAGAGGGAAAGACGAAAGGAAGTGGGTTTTAAGGGAGAGGGTAAGGAGTCATTCCAATCCCGGGAGCGGAAAGACTTACCTTAGGGGGAAAAAAGGACGGGTATACACTCGCACACACACACATATCCATCCACACATATACAGACACAAGCTTAAATATGTCTGCTTGTGTCTGTATATGTGTGGATGGATATGTGTGTGTGTGCGAGTGTATACCCGTCCTTTTTTCCCCCTAAGGTAAGTCTTTCCGCTCCCGGGATTGGAATGACTCCTTACCCTCTCCCTTAAAACCCACTTCCTTTCGTCTTTCCCTCTCCTCCCCTCTTTCCTGATGAGGCAACAGTTTGTTGCAAAAGCTTGAATTTTGTGTGTATGTATGTGTCTGTTTGTGTTTCTATCGACCTGCCAGCGCTTTCGTATGGTAAGTCACAAAATGATACAAAGATTGATAGCTTCCTTCAAATGTTCAGAAATGAAAAAAATGTAGTATCCTATGATTATAATATCAAAGATCCACGGTTAGAATCGGCCAACTTATATAAATACTTGGATGTAACACTTGGTGGGGACATGAAGTGAAACAATAACACAGGCTCAGTCTTGGATAAAGCAGGCGGTAGACTTCAGTTTATTGGTAGAATACTGGGGAATTACAATCACTCTATGAAGGAGATTGCTTACAAATCACTCATGTGACCCCTTCTAGAATGTTGCCCAAGTATGTGGGGCTTGTACCAAATAGAATTAACAGGAGATATCGGATGTATACAGAGAAAGGGAGCTCAAATGGTCACAGGTTTGTTTGATCTATGGGAGAGTGTCTCAGAGATGCTGTAGAAACTGAACTGACAGATTCATGAAGAATGATGTACACTATCCCAAGAAAGTCTACTGACAAAGTTTCAAGAACTGACTTTTATTGATGACTCTAGGACTATATTACAATCCCCTGTGTATCACTGACATAGGGATTTTCAGGACAAGATTAGAATAATTATAGCATGCACAGAAGCATTCAATTAGTCATTCCTCCTGTGCTCCACACATGAATAGAATGGGAAGAAACCCTGATAACTGACACAATGGGATGTACCCTCAGCCATGCATTTCACGATGGCTTGCAGTGATAAATGTAGTTGTAGACATTAGTATGAGCTTTGAGATTCCAGTTGTGACTTGTTGATATAGTAGCCATATGATACTATGCATACTCATTTTTGAATTGCAAAATTTTACATTCATGAACATTTATAGCAAATTGCTATTATTGGCACCACTTCAGAATCTTATCAAGATCCAACTGAGTACTTGTACAGCTTTTTTCAGCAAGTAGTTTATTACAGATAACTGCATCATCTGTCAAGAGTCTGAGGTTACTGTAGTCTTGCAAAGTCGTTAATATACAATGTGAATAGCAAGGATCTGAACATATTTCCCTGTAACACACCCTATGTTAACTCAACATTTGTCATTGTCTCTCCACCTAAGATAACATACTGTGTCCTGCCTACTAAGAAATCCTTAATACAGTCACAAATTTTGTTTGATTGCCCTTATGATTGTACTTTCGATAGTAAGCACAGGTATGTTCCTGAATCAAATGGTTTTCAGAAATTTTGAAATACTACTTGTAGCTCACTCCTTTGATCCATGACTTTTGAGATTTAATGAAAAGTACAAGTTGTGTTTCACATGACTTATATATTAGGAATTCATGCTGGTTGGCATGGAGGAGGTGATCTCTGGCTCAGGGTATATTCTAAGTTTCTACAACAAATGGACATCAAGGGCACTAGATGGTGGTTTTGTGGATCACTTCTGCTGCCTTTCTTGTAGATTGTTATGTAGAGTCTTATGTTTGAGGGAGGTACAGCAGATTATGATTAAAAGATGGGCTTACTCAGCCGCAAATTCAGTATATAATCAGATAGGGATTTCCTCAGCGGTTGGAGCTTTGTTCAGTTTTAGCGATTTCAGCATTTTCTCAACACCATTGACAGTAATACTGCCACTGGAATAAATCCATGAACTAACATGAATTGCAGTTCTTGTCTCATTCATGAGTTCTGAACACTAACTCTAGTATCACTAACGGCCATTACTTGTGACCATAATTTCTTCGGGTTTTATGAAAGATCCTTCTGCCATATTCTGCTACGATAGTCATTGAAGGCTTCATGCATAGCTGTTTGGACAGCCAAACTCATTTCATTCAACATCTCCCTGTCTATAACCCTTAGCTATGATTTTACACCTATTATGCAGTAGTCTGTGTTTTTGTAGATGTTTCTTTATGATGATTGTACACCATTGAGGGTCCTTCCCATCGTGAACTGCTGTATTGTGTACATATCTATCAAGTGCATGGTCAGCTCTTATTCTAAATCTGTGCCACAGATCTTCTTCTTGCTTCTCTCCAGAGCTAAATGTTTCAGTTTCGTAACTGATATGCGACACTACTGGCTCCTTATCTAGTTTGCTGAACCTATAAATCATTCAGCATGTTTTAGTAAGACTTTTTTACTTCATAAATCATTGTTGCTACAGCTGCCTCATGGTCACTGATACCAGTTATGCTGTGGGCATCATCAAAGGGGGCTGGCAATTTGTTGCTATTAAACAAAAAAAGACTCCTCCCGAACAGGCCATGAAGGCCCAATGCTACCAACCGGCTGCTGTGTCATCCTCAGCCCACAGGCATCACTGGATGCGGATATGAAGGGGCATGTAGTCAGCTCACCACTCTCTCAGCTGTATGTCAGTTTCCGAGACTAATTTGTTGCTATTAGATCCAACATAATTCCATCCCTCCCCATGGACCTTGCCGTTGGTGGGGAGGCTTGCGTGCCTCAGTGACAGAGATAGCCATACCGTAGGTGCAACCACAATGGAGGGGTATCTGTTGAGAGGCCAGACACATGTGTGGTTCCTGAAGAGAGGCAGCAGCCTTTTCAGTAGTTGCAGGGGCAAGAGTCTGGATGATTGACTGATCGGGCCTTGTAACACTAACCTAAACGGTCTTGCTGTGCTGGTACTGAGAATGGCTGAAAGCAAGGGGAAACTACAGATGTAATTTTTCCCGAGGCCATCCAGCTTTACTGAATGGTTAAATGATGATGGCGTCCTCTTGGGTAAAATATTCCGGAGGTAAAATAGTCCCCCATTCAGATCTCCGGGTGGGGACTACTCAGGAGGACGTTATTATCAGGAGAAAGAAAATTGGCATTCTACAGATCAGAGCATGGAATGTCAGATCCCTTAATTGGGCAAGTAGGTTAGAAAATTTAAAAAGGAAAATGGATAGGTTAAAGTTAGATGTAGTGGGAATTAGTCAAGTTCGGTGGTAGGAGGAAGAAGACTTCTGGTCAGGTGAATACAGGGTTATAAATACAAAATCAAATAGGGGTAATGCAGGAGTAGGTTTAATAATGAATAGGAAAATAGGAATGCATGTAAGCTACTACAAACAGCATAGTGAACGGATTATTAAGGCCAAGATAGATATGAAGCCCACGCCTACCACGGTAGTACAAGTTTATATGCCAACTAGCGCCGCAGATGATGAAGAGATTGGTGAAATGTATGATGAGATAAAAGAAATTATTCAGATAGTGAAGGGAGACGAAAATTTAATAGTCATGGGTGACTGGAACTCGATAGTAGGAAAAGAAAGAGAAGGAAACGTAGTAAGTGAATACGGAATGGGAGTAAGGAATGAAAGGGGAAGCCGCCTGGTAGAATTTTGCACAGAGCATAACTTAATCATAGCTAACACTTGGTTCAATATTCATGAAAGAAGGTTGTATACATGGAAGAAGCCTGGAGATACTGGAAGGTTGCAGATATATTATATAATGGTAAGACAGAGATACAGGAACCAGGATTTAAATTGTAAGACATTTCCAGGGGCAGATGTGGATTCTGACCACAATCTATTGGTTATGAACTGTAGATTAAAACTGAAGAAACTGCAAAAAGGTGGGAAACTCAGGAGATAGGGTCTGGATACACTGAAAAAACCAGAGGTTGTAGAGATTTTCAGGGAGAGCATTAGGAAACGATTGACAAGGATGGGGGAAAGAAATACAGTAGAAGAAGAATGGGTAGCTCTGAGAGATGAAATACTCAAGGCAGCAGAGCATCAAGTAGGTAAAAATACGAGGGCTAATAGAAATCCTTGGGTAACACAAGAGATATTGAATTTAATTGATGAAAGGTGAAAATACAAAATGCAGTAAATGAAGCAGGAGGAATACAAATGTCTCAAAAATGAGATCGACAGGAAGTGCAAAATGGCTAAGCAGGGACAAATTTAGGGATATAGAGGCGCATATCACTAGGGTTAAGATAGATACTGCCTACAGGAAAATTAAAGAGACCTTTGGAGATAAGAGAACGACTTGCATTAATATCAAGAGGTCAGATGGAAACCCCGTTCTAAGCAAAGAAGGGAAAGCAGAAAGGTGGAAGGAGTATATAGAGGGTCTATACAAGGGCGATGTTCTTGAGGATAATATTATGGAAATGGAAGAGGATGTAGACGAAGATGAAGATGAAATAGGAAATATGATACTGCGTGAAGAGTTTGACAGAGCACTGAAAGACCTAAGTGAAACAAGGCCCTGGGAGTAGACAACATTCCATTAGAACTACTGACAACCTTGGGAAAGCCATGCCTAACAAAACTCTACCATCTGGTGAGCAAGATGTATGAGATAGGTGAAATACCCTCAGACTTCAAGAAGAATATAATAATTCCAATCTCAAAGAAAGCAGGTGTTGACAGATATGAAAATTACCGAACTATCAGTTTAATAAGCCACAGCTGCAAAATACTAACATGAATTCTTTACAGATGAATGGAAAAACTGATAGAAGCCGACCTTGGGGAAGATCAGTTTGGATTCCATAGAAATGTTGGAACACGTGAAGCAATACTGGCACTACGACTTATCTTAGAAAATAAATTAAGGAAAGGCAAACCTACGTTTCTAGCATTTGTAGACTTAGAGAAAGCTTTTGACAATGTTGACTGTAATACTCTCTTTCAAATTCTGAAGGTGGCAGGGGTAAAATACAGGGAGCAAGGCTATTTACAATTTGTATAGAAACCAGATGGCAGTTATAGGAGTCGAGGGACATGAGAGGGAAGCAGTGGTTGGGAAGTGAGTGAGACAGGGTTGTAGCCTCTCCCCAATGTTGTTCAAGCTGTATATTGAGCAAGCAGTAAAGGAAACAAAAGAAAAATTCGGAGTAGGTATTAAAATCCATGGAGAAGAAATAAAAACTTTGAGGTTCGCCGATGACATTGTAATTCTGTCAGAGACAGCAAAGGACGTGGAAGAGCAGCTGAACGGAATGGACAGTGTCTTGAAAGGAAGATATAAGATTAACATCAACAAAAGCAAAACAAAGATAGTGGAATGTAGTCGAATTAAATCAGGTGATGCTGCGCTGCGGGAATTAGATTAGGAAATGAGACCCTTAAAGTTGTAAATGAGTTTTGCTATTTGGGAAGCAAAATAACTAAAGATGATCGAAGTAGAGAGAATATAAAATGTAGACTGGCAATGGCAAGGAAAGCGTTTCTGAAGAAGAGAAATTTGTTAACATCAAGTATAGATTTAAGTGTCAGGAAGTCGTTTCTGAAAGTATTTGTATGGAATGTAGCCATGTATGGAAGTGAAATGTGGACGATAAATAGTTTAGACAAGAAGAGAATACTGAAGCTTTCGAAATGTGGTGCTACAGAAGAATGCTGAAGATTAGATGGGTAGATCACATAACTAATGAGGAGGTATTGAACAGAATTGGAGAGAAGAGTAACTTGTGGCACAGCTTGACTAGAAGAAGGGATCGGTTGTTAGGGCATATTCTGAGGCATCAAGGGATTACCAATTTAGTATTGGAGGGGGAGGGTAAAAATCGTAGAGGGAGACCAAGAGTTGAATAGACTAAACAGATTCAGAATTCAGAAGGATGCAGGTTGCAGTAGGTACTGGGAGATGAAGAAGCTGGAACAGGATAGAGTAGCATGGAGAGCTGCATCAAACCAGTCTCTGGACTGAACATCACAACTACAACATATTTCCATTGTGAGTGGGCTTCCAAACAATCTGTACTAAGTAGTTAAACAACAAAAATAATCAATTATTGACTAAATAATGTAAATGGATAGATAAAAGAAACTATTCACCAAGTGGCGGCAGGAGAACACATACACAAAAAGGCTTAACCTTCACAATCTTTCAGAGCCAGTGGCTCCTTCCCCTGGCAGAAGAGTTGAAGGGGAATGAAGATGCATGAAAGAAAAAGGACTGGAGGAAAGTCACCCAGAAATCTCATCTATTGTAGTCCTCAAGAATCAGTCTTTTCTTCTCATCCCATCTGGTAAGTCTCCCCTGATCTATAGAGGCTAAGTAAATTTGGCTGCATGGCAAAACATCTCTATTTACTCTTGCGCTACAATGATCAAAGTGCTGCGATGCCACAGACGTGCCCCTGCAGGTGCTTGGTCTGCGCTCTGCATCAGCAGCAGCAGAAGGCTCTGCTGGTTGTACCTCCCTGGTTGTGAACCACTGTCCTCCAAGGCAAAAGTTCAGTTGCTGCTGCTGTAAAGCCTGGAAAAGGCTCATCCATTGTACTTCTCCGAGTGCACAGGTGTGGACCTAACCCTGTGAGCTGGTCTGCTGGAGATGGCTGCCAGACCGGCATCAGCTGCTCACTAGCCCGTAATGTGTGGAGACTTGCATGGCTATGGTGTCATGAGGGTGCTGCAAGACTGTGCATAACTGTGTTAGATTGAGTGAGTGTTTATAGTGGTTAATGGCATGTTTGTTGTGCTGATGCATTGCTTCCAAGCTTTCGCAGAGCAACAGCTCTGTAGCCCAACTGTGTGGGAACTCCCCTCAGGCCGGTTTGTAGTTGCACTGCTTTTTTGTGACATTGCTAAGATTGCACAGCTTGATGTGACCGTCGTGTGGTAGGCAAACAGGCTCATTTATGAAATCACATACCAATGCCTCAGCGCTTGTCTGCTCACCTCACAAACTGCAACAGTGGCACTGCTTTTCTCACAGTAATGCCCAGAATTAGCAATACCATTACGTGCTTCCCCTCTTTGGAAAGACCTGGACCCCGGGTTTGAACCTATGACCAGTCTGCAACAAAAGACTTCAGATACATAATTATGATATAAGCAATTTACAGTTTCCCTCTTAATATTAAGCAGCATGGGCTACAAAGTTCAGAGGTCCCACACTCACTCTGCTATTCTCAGCTCATCGACTCATCCATCCTTCCTTACATTAATACACAAAACGTCTGTTCTTGTTTAAGTTACCCCATAAGCATTAACAATTCAAAAACATTTAATAACAATTTACATCAATATCCACTAATTGTTCCCTTATGGTGTCTCATACTATAAGCAACAGTACTTGTCCCAACATCACTCAGTGCCCTCACCCCCACCCCTAGTTACAAGCAATCATTAACATTACAACAAATTTCTCTCATTACTATTCAGTTTCTTGCACCCCTTGTACTATTTCATGTTTGCACAGTTAACCACTGTGTTGGTATTTTATGTACTGGTGGGTCACACTGACAAGCAGCCCTCTGCCTGAGGTAGATGAAGGCTACACAAAACTGAATCAGAATCAACACAGTGCTTCTGCTGTGACAGCCATAATTGTGATCATGTGTTGCTACTCCTTCCGATATTGCTCTACATGTGAAAATATTTGCCATACTGAAATCCATCCCTCTTCCATGTCTATTAGTTGGTTTAAGGATAGGATTAGGTTAGGCTCCTATGTTTTATTTAGGCAAGTCAAATTTCTTACTGTAAGTATCCCTAGTGGCTTCGCTGGCCAGTGCAAGTACAGCTGCGTAATGTTCAATTTAGATTCTCCTGTAACAGAGGCTGGCAGGTCAGCCCTGTCATGTCACAGTCTTTTCTGTTAATAATTACTCCACTCACATGTAATTCTAACTGTTTAGCTCCTGCAAGCCTGCCCTGCAAGTTGCAGTTTGCAGGAAGTCAAATGGGCAATCCTGACCTTCTATCCTACCGAAGCACATCTGAATCTCATGTGTGCCAGTGTCTGGATGCACCACCTGGGTTGAGCAGATTGTAACCCTCTGTCTTTGACAGTGTTGCAGTTTGGTTAGTGACATCACCGCATGCCTGTCACCATCCTCTGAGATCAGCAATATCTCTTTTGTTTTGAGTTGGACAAACTTCCCCAAGGTCCACCACTGTAATAGGTATGGGTGTAACTCATGAACTGGGTTGACACACTGCTAACCAGAATTGACCTAATATGTACAATCACTTTAGATCCCTTCTAATCTCAATCACTGCTATGGGGTAACACAGTGGTAGGTTTGATTCATCTGGCTTGGGAACAAGTTCTAATTCTGGTGACAATTCCTTCTACACATTCCGCAAGCCTACGAAGAACTGATCCGGCATAAACAGAGCTGGACACAGCTGCCCACACTGGCATTATACTGAGTGCACTATCCGAAAATTACCTCGAGCAATTAAACCGAGAACTGACTCGTGGAGATAACATCTTGCACCTACTGATAACAAACAGACACGAACTTTTTGACTCTGTAAATGCAGAACAGGGAATCAGTGATCATAAGGCCATCGCAGCATCCCTGAATATGGAAGTAAATAGGAATATAAAAAAAGGGAGAAAGGTTTATCTGTTTAGCAAGCATAATAGAAATCAGATTTCAGACTACTTAACAGATCAAAAAGAAAATTTCTGTTCCGACACTGACAATGTTGAGTGTTTATGGAAAAAGTTCAAGGCAATCGTAAAATGCGTTTTAGACAGGCATGTGCCAAGTAAAACTGTGAGAGATGGGAAAAACCCACCGTGGTACAACAACAAAGTTAGGAAACTACTGCAAAAGCAAAGAGAGCATCACTGCAAGTTTAAACGCAGGCAAAACCTCTCAGACAAACAGAAGCTAAACAATGTCAAAGTTAGCGTAAGGAGGGCTATGTGTGAAGCGTTCAGTGAATTCGAAAGTAAAATTCTATGTACCGACTTGACAGAAAATCCTACGAAGTTCTGGTCTTAACGTTAAATCAATAAGTGGCTCGAAACAGCATATCCAGACACTCCGGGATGATGATGGCATTGAAACAGAGGATGACACGCGTAAAGCTGAAATACTAAACACCTTTTTCCAAAGCTGTTTCACAGGGGAAGACCGCACTGCAGTTCCTTCTCTAAATCCTCGCACAAACGAAAAAATGGCTGACATCGAAATAAGTGTCCAAGGAATAGAAAAGCAACTGGAATCACTCAACAGAGGAAAGTCCACTGGACCTGACGGGATACCAATTCGATTCTACACAGAGTACGCGAAAGATCTTGCCCCCCTTCTAACAGCCGTGTACCGCAAGTCTCTAGAGGAACAGAAGGTTCCAAATGATTGGAAAAGAGCACAGGTAATCCCAGTCTTCAAGAAGGGTCATCGAGCAGATGCGCTAAACTATAGACCTATATATCTGACGTCAATCTGTTGTAGAATTTTAGAACATGTTTTTAGTTCGTGTATCATGTCGTTTCTGGAAACCCAGAATCTACTCTGTAGGAATCAACATGAATTCTGGAAACAGTGATCGTGTGAGACCCAACTCGCTTTATTTGTTCATGAGACCCAGAAAATATTAGAAACAGGCTCCCAGGTAGATGCCATTTTCCTTGACTTTTGGAAAGCGTTCGATACAGTTCTGCACTGCCTCCTGATAAACAAAGTAAGAGCTTACGGAATATCAGACCAGCTGTGTGGCTGGATTGAAGAGTTTTTAGCAAACAGAACACAGCATGTTGTTCTCAATGGAGAGACGTCTACAGACGTTAAAGTAACCTCTGGCGTGCCACAGGGGAGTGTTATGGGATCATTGCTTTTCACAATATATATAAATGACCTAGTAGATAGTGTCGGAAGTTCCATGCGGCTTTTCACGGATGATGCTGTAGTATACAGAGAAGTTGCAGCATTAGAAAATTGCAGCGAAATGCAGGAAGATCTGCAGCGGATAGGCACTTGATGCAGGGAGTGGCAACTGACCCTTAACATAGACAAATGTAATGTATTGCGAATACATAGAAAGAAGGATCCTTTATTGTATGATTATATGATGGTGGAACAAACACTGAAAGCAGTTACTTCTGTAAAATATCTGGTAGTATGCATGCGGAACGATTTGAAGTGGAATGATCATATAAAATTAATTGTTGATAAGGTGGGTACCAGGTTGAGATTCATTGGGAGAGTCCTTAGAAAATGTAGTCCATCAACAAAGGAGGTGGCTTACAAAACACTCGTTCGACCTATACTTGAGTATTGCTCATCAGTGTGGGATCCATACCAGATTGGGTTGACGGAGGAGATAGAGGAGATCCAAAGAAGAGCGGCACGTTTCGTCACAGGGTTATTTGGTAAGCATGATAGCGTTACGGAGATGTTCAGCAAACTCGTGGCAGACTCTGCAAGAGAAACACTCTGCATCACGGTGTAGCTTGCTGTCCAGGTTTTGAGAGGGTGCGTTTCTGGATGAGGTATTGAATATATTGCTTTCCCCTACTTATACCTCCCGAGGAGATCACGAATGTAAAATTAGAGAGATTCGAGTGCGCACGGAGGCTTTCCAGCAGTCGTTCTTCCCACAAACCATACGCGATTGGAACAGAAAAAGGAGGTAATGACAGTGGCACGTAAAGTGCCCCCCGTCACACACCGTTGGGTGCCTTGCGGAGTATAAATGTAGATGTAGATGTAGATGTAGCTAATGTAAAACTGTTTACTGCAACTCTGTCACCACTACCCAAGCACACCACAGGCTGTTACTACTGCCATTCATGTATCTAAAGTACCCCTCAGGTCTTCCACATCTCAGTTTACTCTATTTACCATCCTCTTCATAGGCTATGTTACCTACATTGCTAATCTCTGTAATGTGTGTGCGTTATTCAATACCTCTTGTTCAAACTGGTTAACTGTGTAGTGTGCCATTCCATGATGGCTTTATTCCTCCTCACCACAACATTCACTCTCTTCCTCTTGTACCATTTAATTCCCAGATGTCACCAATATCCATAGTCCCAAAAAGAATTTTCAGTATTCTTCCCACTGCCTCTAACCACCCTTTTTTTCATTGCCATCCATGTGCTGTACCACTTCCACCATCTGCTGCATCTGCACTTGCAGTTGTTCATACATCTGCTGCAACTTACTGTACTCACTTGTCACCCTTTCAACACATCTTCACCTTTTATCTTTGGCTGTAACTCCACAAATCCATCTTCTCACCATCTCGCCTCATAACACAGCCCAAGTATTCAGTGTCAGGTTCAGTGCGCGATGATGGCTTTTGACTAGCACATACTTCAGTCTTGGGAAGAGTATCCCAGGGCACCCACTTCATGCCTGGTAAGGAGGTGGTACACTACCAAAACAAGGACTACTCTCATCTCTACATCAACCCACAGCAACCTGGGAACAAGGAATTCCCATCACTCACCTCCCCCCTTTGAAAGGTCTGTCATCATGTAGATATACAAGAGAAAATATAACCCTAAAATACCTAATATGCATACAAATGAACACAGAAGTGTGACTATAGGTATAACATGAGACACAACTCATTCTCTCTATCTCACAACCACTCGATACATTAATCATTTATGCTTTACATTAACCCCTAAATGCCTTAATCCAAACTGAATCTCTGCTGCAGTTTGCAAAATGTTTTTGCACTTCCCCTTCTTCCTATTCTCTGTACGTAATTTTACCCTTGACTAATGACGACATTTGCTTCAACACATCTGGAGCACCTTGAAACTGCTTTATGTGGCCAACATAAACGTCCATGTTACTATTCAGTAATTGGAGTTTGATGTTAACTGGCGATGTTGTTTCAATTATATGATATGGCCCTTGATATCTAGAAGTAAAAACTTCTCATTCTTTTCCTTGGGGATAACATCATCCACTGACTAACTTTATACTGTGGTAATCTGTCCACATAATTTCCAAACTGATCTTGACATTCCAGAGCTCTGGCATTTGGTACCTGAGCATACTTCCATATTGTCCTTAATTCTTTAGCAAAATTCTTGACAGACTCCCCATCTTTGCCAACCTTTGGTCTTATCCAGTCCAACAGCTACTGCTTGCACCTCATTTAAACTAACTCATAAGGTGGCAACCCTGATCCAAAATAGGTCTGTGAACTGCACAAGGCCACAACAAATGATAGATACATGTCCCATCATTATGGTATGAGTTCCCATAATGACTCAACATCCTGCCAATAGTGCAATGCACCCTCTTTATCCTAGCACTAGCCTGTGGGTGCAGGAGACTAATACTTAGCTTTCTAGCCTTTAACAAATTACACAGTTGCTTTAACAAATCCGAGTAAACATTGTCCATTGATCAATGATTATCATTTATGGCACTCCAAATGTGAGCACCCAGCTGTCGACCAATTCTTGTGCTATGATTGCACCTTTTTGGTTAGAGATTGCAACCTTTTCTACATATTGGGAAAAATTATCAATAGTAGTCAACACAAATCAACCCCTGCTAGAGTCCACTTAAATGGTCCAAGGATATATAACCCAATCATTTGGAAATTTTCCGTCACTTCTGGTAATCCTTGCAAAAGTATTAACTTATGACTTATATCTGCACATTGTGTACATCATCTCACATATAGATCCACATCTTCTTTCCTTGACTTCCTGCAGTAGCATTCCACTATTCTCCTATTCACTGTTCAAGAATCCTCATGTCCTGACAATATGTGATCATGCACTTCTTTCAATTTCAAAGCAGTCCCAAGCTCATTGTCTTACACAACAACTCATCACACACAGTGAATTGCAACTGTGATGCATATAGTTTACATTCTGCAGCAGTGCATTGTGCTGCTCGTCAGTATGCAAGGCGATGACCCAGTGACTCTATAACCAGTACCTTTTGCTTTAAACCATCCACATCTGTAGTTCTTGTTACCAGGCTTGTATAAGACTTCATACGTGAACTCGCTCAGTCTCAATGACCATCTGATCAGTCTACTAGAAGAGCCTTTAAGTACCAGCAGCCACCTAAGAGTTGCATGGTCAGTTACTACTTGGAACTTATTTCCATACAAATAACATCAGAAATATGTGATTCCATACTTCATACTACTCTGTTTAAATGCCTAGAGCCATATGCTACTGGATGCTCCTCTCCATTTACTATTTGACTGAGAACACATCCTACGACTTGATTAGGAGCATCATACAAGACAAATTCTTTCAGAGAGTTCAGAAAAATTAGTGCTAGACTTGTTGTTAATGTTCTCTTTAACTCCTCAAACATGTTTTAGCATTCCTTCATTCATTGAACTTCGCCCCCTTTCTTAACAGTGGTCCCACCACATCTGCAAACACTTTTATGAATTTTGTTTAATAATTTGCTAAACACAAAGAACGCCATAAATCCTTAGTACTACTAGGAATTGGAAATTCCCATACTGCCTGTACCAACCTCTGATCCATCTGAACTCCTTCACTGCTAGTCACACATGCCCTAAATGTGCTACTTCTTCTAAAGTGAAGTGACATTTTTCCATGCTCAGCTTGTAACCTTCTATAAACCTTTGACAAATGTGTATATTCTGCCATATCCTTCATGACACCAATTATAACATTTAGGTATACCATGCACTGGTGAGGTCTCAGTCCCTTCAGCACTCCATCTAACAAATGCAGAAGCATTGCCAAAGCATTCTTCGAACCAAATGGCATTCTACGATATTGGTAGTGGGCCCAGGGATTGATAGTGCTGTATTGCGGTGGTTCTCAGGAAATACCTCTATCTGATGGTAGCCTGTCCTCAGATCCATGGTAGAGAAGTATTTGCACTGCCCTAAGCTGTCAGTAGTCACAGTGATGTTCGGTATTGGACATGCATCCAATACAGTTTGGTTACAGTTTTACTGTTAAGATGTCTGTAGTCACAACAAAATCTATATCTCTTATGCTGATCTGGTGACTTCTTTGGCACAACCCTCACAGCTGCTCCCTTGACTATTACTCTGTACTATATCATTCTACTGGCTAGTTGATCAATCAATTTCTCCAACACTGGTTGCAAATATTAAGGTATGCAGTAAGGTGTATGATGCCCTGGTGACTCATTTCCTGTAGGGGTAAGATGTGTTATAGGTGTCAAAGGTAAAGGCCCTCGGAAAAAAAAAATCTCAAACTCAAATTATAACATCTACATATCCAGTCTGTTTGTACCCTTAAGGTGCTCTACTTTTGCGTATTACCCTGTTGCACTCTGACTAAGTCCCTGTCAACATATCCAGGACTTTCAGATTAGCTACCAGCATTCATTTGGTCAGCTCTGCTCTGTAAACACTAAAATTATCAAAATCGTGGGTACTACTTTCCCATCCAACCTCTCCTGTATGCTTACAATACTTCTCCTTACAAAGCAGTGTTATTTATCTAATACATCATTTTCTGCAGTTGATCCTATCAAACACAATACGTTAATAGGCTGTTCTGGTTCCACATTTACCCAGACCATCTTCCCTGTGTCTTGAGGCACAATAACATGCAAATTAATCCTTAATGTTGTTGACTGCAATTCAAGTAGTTCTCCCCTTTAGACTGATGCACCTTGCAATATTACTTCACTGGCAACAGCATCCCCTAGCTGAAACATTATTCCTCTAAGTTCAACTATACATCACCTAAGGTTGATTTTGGTATGCTGGATTATCAGAAAATGTAACCCTAAGATCATTCAGTAACTTTCACTTAACTGGGGCATTACTTCTAGACACTGCTTAAATTTCTGCACCCAATTTGAAAATTTACTATTTCTAGACCCAAAGACTCCACATCGCTATCTCCAATACCATGAAAATTATAGTTTGGGGGGGGTTCAAACACCGCTGACCCATGAGGTCCCTATTTACTACCAACACATGCACTCCTGTGTCCAGTAAGCCCCTTACGATCCCTACAATTGCATTGGTGGTGTCCAGCCACACCACATCTATCACAATGGGACTGGCGACATTGCCTCTGCACATATCTTGCCATCTCAGATCTGCAGCACTTCATGTTAACAGAAAATACTCCCCTCTTATCCTGCATTCCTGTTGCTTTATCAGTTTCATCAAACTCTGTGGCTAATCTGACTGCAGAGTATAAATCCTTTGTGGTATCCTTTTTCACTGTTCTTGACATATCAACCAGCAAACCCTTTAAAATGCATCCAATGTTTTCTGTTTCACTTCCTGAAGTATGACTTTTTTTGTCTTATCACACTCCCCTAATTGATTTGTTAGCACATTCACCTTAAGTATCCTATCTGCAAAATTCTCAAGTGACTTATTGTATTTCTTTGACAGACTACTCAATTGTTTGTGAAAAAAATCTCGCACTTTTTTGCTTCTTGTACTTTTGTAGCAGCTCTTATTTCAATTTATCAAATGTTTCCACACCATTTAGTCCTTCCGTACATCTGACATGCATCTCAGGTTTCCCTACCAATTGTAACTTCATCACCAGTAGTAACTGATCCTTTGACAATTCTCACTATTAACTGCAGGTCATCAAAAAAGGACATTACATTGGCTGTTAACTTTCCAGAGAAAGACATGATCAAACTGATGATGTCTAAATCTAGTAAAGTGCTAGGTTGCTTGGATAATTCTAACTGTTCATTTCTAGCTGAAAGCTCATTACTCAAGTTTGTATTATATGCCCTCAGTAGCACTATCTAATTAATGAACACCTGAACTGCCTCCCAACCAGTGACATCTTGTATCTGAGACTATGTCACTGTGAAATCTGAATCTCCAAAATGCACCACATAACAGAGAATACACTTATAACAGGTTGCTTACCTCAATATAATGTTTACATCTTATGTCTTATCATTGATCATCTTGACTCTGTTCACTGACTAGCCATATGCCATTCCTATGAAAATTAACACAAATTACCAGTACTGATTCTGCATGTGGTGAAAAATGCCCTAGAAAATTATTCTGACCACATCTCACAAACTGTAAATATTGCTCCTTCGTATTACCTTGGAAGTGAGAAATATCAGCCTGTTCCAATGGCTATACAAGTGTAGCCCTTAAATTTCTGTGGAACTCCCATTTAGACTCCATGCCATCTACCCAGAAACAGGAAAAACAACCACAAAAACCAACATTCTGCTCACTCACCCTACTGTGTGACAAAACTGTGTGCTGTGGTTGCAAAGCCATGCTGCATGGAGGTAGACTGTGTAGCACCAGCTGCCAGTCGAGGTCTACTGATACCAAAATACTTCTGACACCAATTTGTAGAGACCTGGGGAGAGCAGGGCTGATACAGTGTAGAGGTGGTGGAGTGGTGGGATGTTGAGTGTTGAGGCAATGTTGCTGGCTATAGCAACTTGGCTACAAGGCAAAACATCTTAATTGGGACTTTTGTTACAATGTTCGAAATTCTTTGATACCACAGACACCCTCCTTGCAGCCGTTTGTTCTGCCAGCTGCCATCAGCTGCAGAAGGCTGTGGCAGTATGCTGGATGTCTGACATCAGTGTCCTACTTTACTGGCATTGCTTGCTTCACTCAGCAGTGCATGCTCCAGTTAGCACTGTGTGGCAGTGAGTAAGAAGTGCCAGTGATGCAAACGTCTGCCCTGATTCTCATAGACGTCTACACCTACTGGAAGAGAAGCTTGTCCCATTGCAAGTGGATGGCAGTGGTACTGCCCTGGTTATGAACTGCTGCTCTCCAAGGCAGAAGTTCAACTGCTGGTGTAGAACCTGGAGTCAACTCATGTGTTATACTGCTCCAATTCCATGGGTGCAAACTTAGCCCCAAGAGCTAGTCTGGTGGAGATGGCTGCCCAGATCGAAATCGGCTGCTCACTGGCCCATAACACGGTCCAGACTTGTCTGGCCATGGTGTCATGGACGGTACTGCCAGACTGCGCATACTGTGCTAGACTCAATGGTATTTATAGTGATTAATGGCATGTTTGTTGGGCAGATGCCTTGCTTCCGAGCTTGTACAGATCATCACTTTCATGGCCGAAGAATGTGGAAACTCCTCTCTGGCCATTGGTAGTAGCACTGTTTTTCTGTGAAGTCGTCAAAATTGCATGTCTCAGCCTAGCTACCTTGAGGTAGGTATACAGGCTTGTTTATGAAATCACATACTGCTGCAGTGGAGCTGCTTTTCTCATAATAATTCACAAAATTAGCAATCATGTTACATAGTGAACTAGTATGTAGCAGAACAGCTCATGGCAGGAGGGACCCTCCATGGTACACATTTCATGTAAAAAAAGCTTCTAAGGAAACAAGAAAGCACAGGGCAATAGAAAAAAGAGATGCTGAATGAATCCTGTTTAGTTGTGAAAGGGGCAGTGAGTGAATCCTTAAATATCTACCATAGAAGATTTTTATTGACTGACTTCTCCCAAAACCTCATGAAATTCTGGTCATATGTAAAGCCATAAATGCTTAACATTTTCAAAAAGTCCTTTACAAAAGAAGGAGCAGGATTAGTTCCACAATTAATGGTCCACAATTAATCCTCACACCACTGTAAAGATAAGTCATGTACGTATTAGAGTCAGTTGTGTTGAGAAACTGCTGATTTTATAAAAATTAAATAAGGTGTCATTGGAATCCTTGTCAGATTCAGTACAGATTTTGTAGCAGGATTGGCACCTTTGTTACCTATAATACACCATACATCCTTCAGACAAAAAACTATGCTCAGTAGGCACCATAGAATATTACCACATATATTTTGGTAATAAGGCATCTCATATGGACTCACCTCCACCATGCTGTTCAGCACAGGTTCCAAAAACATCAGTCAAGTGAAATCCAGCTCAACCTTTTTACACATTTTGGCATATTTCTTTACTTCCAAAAAGCATTCAGAAAGCATCTGATGCAGTACCACACCAGTACTTGTTAATAAAAGTATGGTCACATAGGGTATCAATTAAATTTGTAACTATTTGGAGGATTTCTCCATTGGGGGATTGCAGTATCTTATCTTGGATGGAAAGTCAGCAGCTACATAGAAGTAATTTCAAGTGTTTCCCAGGGAAATGTCTTGGGACCCTTGCTTGTCATTCATGTTAATATCTTGACAGACACTATTGATAGTAACCTCAGATTATTTGCAAATGATGTAGTTATTGATAATGAAGAACTATCTGAAAACACCACACAAATATCCAGCCATGTGATCTATCTAAGCCATTTGACTATGTTGACCACTATGTGCTCCTAGACAAACTGAAATTCTATGGAATTAATGGTATAGCCAACCAATGGGTAATGACACCTAACCAAAAGAATGCAGAAAGCTGTACTTAGTAATTAAAACAATGTAATCTGGGGAAAGTATAAAAGGCTTTTTCCAAGCCATAGAAAACTAAATATAGCGGCTTTCGTTGCTCTCCACATTTTTCCTGGAGTTGTCTTGCACAAAAAGTCATATCTGTTGTGCCTCTGGAGATCTGGAAACAACATTGAGATTTGGGCAAAATCCTCTCTGAAATAATCAGGAGCTGATTTAATAGAATCCTTGCAAGAATTTTACTTACAACTGACAATAGCGATATACCACGGTAGTTCCCACTTACAATACTGTTGCCCTTGTTGAAGTAGTGATGATGGTAGCATTCTTCAAGTCATCAGGTGCTTCTAAAATTTCCTAAATTAAGAGGATCAGTGTAAAAAGTCTATTCTTCAGGGGTTTACCTTCATTATGTATCAGTTCCAGAGGAATGTTATCAGGACCATGAGTCTTTCTTGGTCTTAGTTGATTGAGTACTTTGATAAAGCCTCTGGATGTGAATGGATGTGACATCCATGGTTGTTGGGTTTGCTGACCGATAATCTGAAGAAAGTCCTCAGCAACACTGGAGCCATGATTTAGAAGCCCAGAGAAATGTTCCTTCCAATGCTCTAAGATTTTCGCATTCTTAGTTAAAGTGATGAAATTGTCAGCAGTCTTCAGTGTTACTGAAGAGGATGGGAGTGAGCCATATATCTCCTTTATGGCTGCATAGAAGTTTTGCAGGTCAGATAATCTTTGTGGTTCTCCAGCTTTTTGTTGCCACCAGTTATTCTTTATTTTCGTGATTTGTGCCTGGCATTTCCCCTTAAGTTCCATGATATGTGATTTATTCGCACTGGAAGACGGATCATGAAGTAAGGATAGATAGCCTTCCTGTTTACCACTGATCGATCAGATGCATATTTTCTCCATTATTTTCATCAAACCAGTCTTGTCTTTTTTCTTCACAAAACCAGTTGTTTCTTTAGCTGATTCGGTAATGACCTTCTGAAGTGTGGCCTATTCCTGATTAGCACTGTTAGCACTGTTAGTGCTGACTGGATGACTAGCCAGGTTATTTGAGATTGTGTTTTGTAATCTGTACCTGTGGATTTAATTTGAAGTTTAGACGTATCGAATTTCAGCCTGGGCAGATTGTGGATGGATTCTTTTGGTTTGCGACAGACTAAATCCTCCACCAGCAGTAAAGAAGCTTATGATCTGCCCAGCAGTCATCAATGCATCTTGCAGTCCTGGTGACAAGGACATCCTTCTCATCACATTTTCTAGGGCCTTCCCCATTCAGAGTGGGCAGCAGTAATCCTAAACAGGCCTGCCCAAACACAGATGCAGGACCAAATTCCTGAGTAGTCATGGGATCTCAGAAAGATGATCATCACACATCTGCTGCCAACATGCAGATCTAAACTGGAGGCTTCCAGTTTCATCTGAAAATCTCCCTCCACTATCCTTACCCATCACCGTTGGACTTGAGTTGAAGGTGTGACAGCAGGAAAAAGTCCCACAAGCAGGATTTTGGTTAAGGTGGATCACAGCTTGCAAGGAAGTGACCCACACACTAGGATCTTTGGTCTAGACTCTACAGTTCAGATTAAATGTGACATGCAGGTTCTAGTACTGCAACTGCAACTGCAACAGAGTGTCACTGACTCAAAATGCCACTGAGTTGCGCTCTCACAGCTGGTCCATCTGGCATGATATCATCCACCTCGACAACCACTGAGAACCACAAAAAGGAGGTTCCTCCTCTATCCATTTTGGTGTTGGCTCAGAAACACAGGACTGCTTCATCCACTAGCTCCACCATTCTGATGGTCTCCATTTCCATCTTCGCTGTTGTTGAAGTCTTCACCATACCACCCTCATAAGGTAGTATCACCCGGGCCTGGTGAACCAAGGTGTTACTCCGCCCCCCAAATTTTTCTCAACTGGTCTTGTGTCTGACTATGGCAGTTCTTGTGTTCTGTACATTTAGAGATACTATACAAATGATAAGTGTAACACATGGTGAGGAAATAATAAATAGGGTGGAAATTTCAAAATTTTTGGATGTCCATACTGGTGAGAATGTAAACCAGAAAAAGCCTATTTTGGAACTCCTAAATCAATTTAGTTCAGCCACAGTTGCACTTAGAAAAATTACAAATCTTGTGGAGAGAAATCAGTAGGTTGACATATTTTTCTTATTGTCATTCAGTTATGTCATATGGTATAATATTCTGGGGTGACTTATCTCTAAGAAAGGAAGTCTTCATTGCCTGAAAATGTGCTGCAAGAATAATATGTGGTGCTCATCCATGATCATCTTGTACACAGCTGTTGGGCATTCTGACTACAGGTGCACAGTATATTTTACTCCCCCTTGAAGTTTGTTGTAAATAATCCACTGCAGTTCAAAAGAAACAATGATGTACTACATAATTACAATACCAAAAAAAAGACATTCATTATTGCACAGTAAGGTTGTCTGTAGGAGAAACAAGGTGCACATTGCTGCAACTAAAATTTTTGATGACTTACCCGGTGATATAAAGTCTCTGACAGACAGCATATGAAAATTTGAAAACAAACTGAAAATGTTTCTCCTTAACAATCCATCCTAATCCATAGAAGAATTTCTATCATTGTGATGTGTAAAAGGTGGTGGATAGGAATTACTAGCTCAGATCTTTATATTTAATAATAATAACAAATAATAATAATTATTATTATTATAAAATACTTATAAATGATTAGCATGTAGCCACATTTACAAATTAATTTGTGATGCAAATGTAAAATGACTCCTTCAACATCGTTATGATTTATTGTGCAAATGATACATGGAACCTGAAAGTAACTAACAACTTGGAAACTCCAGGCTGGAATGTCAACAATATAAGGAAAAACATAGATTGCTACTCATCACAAAGATGGCAGTCTTTCTTCGTGGCTGTCTGCAACTCATTGTGTTATATTTACTTTGAGTAGCAATCTATCATTTTACTTGTATTGTTGCTAACAACTTGACAGGTTTTCAAAGTTGTGCAAACATTGGGACCTTGCTTTACATGTTCACAAACACAAAACTGTGCTCTTCACAAAATGCAAAAACTTAGTGTCTTAAAATTACAGCATCACTAAGTCACAACTGGAATCAGTCAACTCATACAAACATCAAAGTAACAATTTGTGCAGAAATGAAGTGGAATTATCACATAGTATCAATTGTAGGTAAAGCAGATTGTAGAGTTGGCTCATTGGTACTGGGAAAATACAGTCTGTCTACAAAGAAGATTGCTTTCAAAATTCTTATGCATCCATCCTGCAATATTCCTCAAGATTGAGGGAGTACAGAGGTGTCTCGTCCCCATTAGTTGCTGACAGGCCTTGAGCAAGAATAGCTCTAGAATTGGCTACATAAAGTTGCAGGAAGTTTGAGGGAGTAAAAGCCTTCCTCTGTTATTTAGGAAAGGAGATGAGAGTGGAGAGGGCTAATTTATCAGAACAAGTTACACTTGAATCATTTATTTAACAGATATTCCCACTACCGTGAGAGGTGTCTACTGTGGCTTCTCTCTTGTGGCCCACTGGCTTGATTAATGTTCCCACAAACAGTTTCAGTTACTTTGGCAGTCTTGGCTTCTAACTGCCACTAGAGAAGAGTGTTGTGTTATGATGCATTCTTATTTACAAAGGTGGTTTGAGTTGTTTCCAACCTCATCATAAGGAACCAGCACTTGTCAAGTTGGATAATTTGTTTACGCCTGCATATTAAGGCATACACCAAAATTACAGCCATTTTGGATGCACAGTTATTGTTTGACAGTCATTTTAGTGAGCCAAAGTGAGTGTTTTTTGTGAAAATGGACAAACTGATTATTGAACTATCATCATATTTTTATCTTTGAAAGGCAATAAGCCTACATGGATTAAACACGATTTGGATGCTGTGTATAGGGACTCTGCACCATTATTTTCCACCATGAAATTTTGGGCAGCTGAATTTAAAACTGGCTATACCAGTTCGGATGATGGTAAACATTTGGGACGGCCAAAAACAGCAACCACTGATGATAACATTGCTCAAGTTCACCAAATGGTGCTAGAGAAAAAGGGAAAACTATTATAGGCTCATACTGTGTGACATTACTTGACAAACTAAAAGCAGAGATTGAGGAAAAATGATCACAGTAGCAAAAGAAAAAAAATTGTTTCACCAAGACAATGCGCTGCCTCAAACCTAAGTGATTTCTGTAGTGAAAATCCACAAATTACAGTTTCAGCTGCTCACCGGATCTAATCCCAAGCAACTTTTTTTTATTACCTCAGCTAAAAGTTGAGCTCTGAGTATAGAAATTTTTGTCAAATGAAGAGGCAATCACCTTCGTAAACAACTATAGAGAAACACACTATTATTTGGACAGGTTAAAGAGATGGGAGCATTACTGGGAGAAGTGTATAGACTTACAAGGAGATAATGTTGAAAAATAAAAATAAATTTGATGAAAAAATGTATTTCTTTGTGAGGTCATAAACTTTACAGTCTACCCTCATATGTGCAGAAACTTAAAGAAACAAGTGCTGACTACCCTTGTTCTTCTAACCATTATCTGACACACAGAGACACTCAATATTTCTGGACTCTATTACCTAAGTCATTTGCTCCCCAAAATGGCACCTCAGTAGCTCCCCATCTTCCACTGTGATGTGATGGCTCCTTGTGCCTGACCAATTGTGAACTCCCTTGTCAGCTACATATTATGAATTACTTATAGTACAGTATTCTCTAATAATTCTGCATCTTGTCACTTATTCGTTACTGTCTCTGACTTTTTCCCAAAATTCTGCATCTGTGTTTCTTGTCACTTATTTGTCACTATCTCTGACTTTTTCCCAAGTTCCAAAAACCTTTCACTTATCGTTACAGAGATGATCAATCTGAATGGCTTATTATCTCTTCTGTGTTTCAGCTCCCAGCTATGCTAATGTGACATACATACTGTCTTCTTTCCATACCTGTATCAACAAGTGATGACTTATTTTCTCCTTGTAGTTCCTACCCTGTCACATCTGATTTCATGTCCTCTGGTTCTGCACTGGCTCAAGCGTTCATTTATACAAATGGAGTTGCACACTCATGACAATGACATTTAATAATTTAGTCAAATTGGATTGCCATGATAGCTCCTCCCCAGAATACTTAATGAGCAGTAAACAGAGTGCCATTAATACTAATATTCCCTTTTTAGGAAATTGACCTGGGAAAGAAATCATGTAGTCACTGCAAATTTTGCACAGTGTTAGGGGGGAGTGTCACAAACCTGACTGTTAGGGTGTGAGCATTGGAGTGGGGATGTGGGGGGCATTTAAAGGTCACTTCTTTATGTTTCGCTCGAATAACTAAAAAACCATGGCCTCTCGCAAAATTTTTCCCCATACAAAAGTGAACTACACTCCTGGAAATGGAAAAAAGAACACATTGACACCGGTGTGTCAGACCCACCATACTTGCTCCGGACACAGCGAGAGGGCTGTACAAGCAATGATCACACGCACGGCACAGCGGACACACCAGGAACCGCGGTGTTGGCCGTCGAATGGCGCTAGCTGCGCAGCATTTGTGCACCGCTGCCGTCAGTGTCAGCCAGTTTGCCGTGGCATACAGAGCTCCATCGCAGTCTTTAACACTGGTAGCATGCCGCGACAGCGTGGACGTGAACCGTATGTGCAGTTGACGGACTTTGAGCGAGGGCGTATAGTGGGCATGCGGGAGGCCGGGTGGACGTACCGCCGAATTGCTCAACACGTGGGGCGTGAGGTCTCCACAGTACATCGATGTTGTCGCCAGTGGTCGGCGGAAGGTGCACGTGCCCGTCGACCTGGGACCGGACCGCAGCGACGCACGGATGCACGCCAAGACCGTAGGATCCTACGCAGTGCCGTAGGGGACCGCACCGCCACTTCCCAGCAAATTAGGGACACTGTTGCTCCTGGGGTATCGGCGAGGACCATTCGCAACCGTCTCCATGGAGCTGGGCTACGGTCCCGCACACCGTTAGGCCGTCTTCCGCTCACACCCCAACATCGTGCAGCCCGCCTCCAGTGGTGTCGCGACAGGCGTGAATGGAGGGACGAATGGAGACGTGTCGTCTTCAGCGATGAGAGTCGCTTCTGCCTTGGTGCCAATGATGGTCGTATGCATGTTTGGCGCCGTGCAGGTGAGCGCCACAATCAGGACTGCATACGACCGAGGCACACAGGGCCAACACCCGGCATCATGGTGTGGGGAGCGATCTCCTACACTGGCCGTACACCACTGGTGATCGTCGAGGGGACACTGAATAGTGCACGGCACATCCAAACCGTCATCGAACCCATCGTTCTACCATTCCTAGACCGGCAAGGGAACTTGCTGTTCCAACAGGACAATGCACGTCCGCATGTATCCCGTGCCACCCAACGTGCTCTAGAAGGAGTAAGTCAACTACCCTGGCCAGCAAGATCTCCAGGTCTGTCCCCCATTGAGCATGTTTGGGACTGGATGAAGCGTCGCCTCACGCGGTCTGCACGTCCAGCACGAACGCTGGTCCAACTGAGGCGCCAGGTGGAAATGGCATGGCAAGCCGTTCCACAGGACTACATCCAGCATCTCTACGATCGTCTCCATGGGAGAATAGCAGCCTGCATTGCTGCGAAAGGTGGATATACACTGTACTAGTGCCGACATTGTGCATGCTCTGTTGCCTGTGTCTATGTGCCTGTGGTTCTGTCAGTGTGATCATGTGATGTATCTGACCCCAGGAATGTGTCAATGAAGTTTCCCCTTCCTGGGACAATGAATTCACGGTGTTCTTATTTCAATTTCCAGGAGTGTATATTAAATTTCCTACAGAGATTGTCCTATTCATTTTTTCTGTAGGGCTAATACTTTCCGCATTGCAAGGGGTGGAAAAATCACAAATTGTTAAAAATATTGTTCTAATTGTACCAAATTAATGTTTATCTTTAAATGATCTGCGTTAAAAACAAATATTAAATGTGTCTACCACATCTGAATTCAGTAGGGCTGTATTAAGAGTAAATTGTGTTAAGAGGGGATAGGGGGAGATGTGTCATGTAGAACTGCGAGGGAATGTAGGTCACCAGATTGTGTTCATGCTCTTCCCTCCTTCGTAAATCTACAAGCTGTCGGTCGACAGGTGATTCCCACTACATCACAATAAGTGACTATAAGATTTTTAGCAAGACGTACGGACAGCCCGCAGTGTGTCTTATGAACTACTGGTGATGTGCCTGAGGACTTGTTTATTTTCTGAAAAGTGCATTAATGATACTAGGAAAGCAGATATGAGTTTCTAATAGTACCAACACAAATGTATGAACAAAATCTGTGTAAATTTCTGCACACTGTTCTACACTGCTAGAGGGGAAATTCATTCTTAGTCATTATGTATGGCAGCTTTTCTGGGAGAGGTGACTTCATTCACAAGTACTACTCGGGTTTCAGTTTACTTAGAGACTGTATACATTCCCAACATTTCCTGTTCCGTTCTCTTATGTGAATACACAAAATAACTTCACTGAGCACATTCTTACATAGTGGAGTTACATTGAGTTAATTGAATGGCTACTTATTTGCAGTTGTTAAGTGAACTTTTATGTAAAACACATGTATTTAATTTGTAAGTGTGATGATGTTAGTAGCCTATATAGTGTTGGTGGGAAAGGTACTGTATTGGTATACACCTTGCTGCTGTCTATAGTAGTAGTAGTAGTAGTAGTAGTAATAGTAATAGTAATAGTAGTTTATTATCCAACAACAGTGTAGATTGTATGGATTTCGTCAAAGAACATAGTATAACAAAAATAAGATAGGACTGTACAGTTTCCTACACAATACAATGGTTCATTGTACCCATCACAATATTTTTGGGCAGTACAACTTTGATTACTGTAACAATATAAAAGTATGAGAAGGATCTTCCACATGAAATACATTACAAGTAAATAATTGATTTAACACTGTTGTTCAGAAAAATTACATTGAGGCTGTGGCAAGCATTTGATTTATGGTACTATTAACATATAGTAAATGAATGTAGTTACTTGCTACAAGGTTACTGCAGATACTCATTTACACTATAATAGCAGTTGGTCATTAAGAATTTAAATATTGCTTCTTGAATGTAGATAATGTTTATATTTCTTTTAGCCGAGTTGGAAGTTTGTTGTACAAAATAGTACCCTGAATGTTAGTTTGTTTTTGTGTTAAAGCCTTGTTTACTCTTTTTATGTGGATGTCATTGCACATTCTTGTATTGTACGAGTGAAGATCTGAGTTGTTTTGTAATTATCAATGTGCATTTTTTTTATACAGAGGCATGGTAAGGGTAGAATATTTAGATGTTGAAATAACTGTTTGGAAGGTGTTAGCCTTTTACTGTTTGTAATTATTCTAACAGCTCGTTTTTGTAAGGTGAAGATAGTTTTCATGTTTGCCTTATTATGACCCCAGCGGGTTAGGCCATAGGTGATGGCAGAATGTATGTAAGCAAAGTAGACAGTTCTGCTACACTCTCTACTACACACAGTACTAATTATGCGTAATGCAAAACAAGCAGAGCTTAACTTGTTAGTGAGGTAGAGAATGTGGGCTTTCCAGTCTAAATTTTCATCAATTTGCACACCTAAGAATTATGTGGCAGCTTCCCTTTCAGTTTGTTTATTTTGAATTTTGATGTTCACATCATGAAGAGACTTAGTTTTCCTGTAATGTATAAAATTAGTTTTTGAAATATTTAAGGTTAGCCTGTTCTGTTCAAACCAGTTTTGTATGTATTCCAAAACCCTGGTTGCAGATGTTGGCAATACCCTACTTATGTCTGTTACAACAATATTTGTGTCATCAGCAAACAAAGTTATGTGGGTACCACTGATTGGGATCTTGATTTCAAGAAAGGTCCTAAAACGCTGCCCTGAGGTACTCCGATTGGTACTGTCTGCATGTCCAATCTGTACATAATGCTTTGGTTTTTATTGTTTGCTGAGGTAATTTCTACTACCTGTTTTCTATTGTGGAGATATGACTGAAACCATTTTAATGCAACTCCTCGTATACCTATAGCTTCTAGTTTGTCCAACAAGATATCGTGATCAACAGTACTGAATGCCTTCGTTAAGTCCAAGTTTATTCCTATTGTACTGTTATTTCTGTCAAGTACTATTACAATGTTTTCAATGAATTGGGTGATTGCTGTTTCTGTACTCATGCCTTTGCAAAAACCAGTTTGGTTTAAAGACAAGAGATTGATTTTTTCGAGCACATTGTAAATATGCTTGGTGGTGAATTAGTGATTGACCAAAGAGTTACTGCACTTCTCTCACCATAAATTGCGTTTATGGTGGAGTGTATAACTCTTTCCCGTCGTCTTATTGCTTGACTTATGTTGAAGCATCTGAAGTTCTACAACATCTAGGTGACCTACTTCTGTTGGAAAGGGAGACAGTTTAAGCCTGTGGGCCTCTTCAGAATTTGGGAGAGCTGAGGTTAGAATGATGTGTTTTATATCCATCATGCTGTGAAAAACATTCTAAACAGTGATTGTGAAGACAATACAATTGACATTGTTGAATGCATATTGACAGCATGTTGCACTTGGAAAAGGCTCTTCAGTGTGGTAGACAGTTAACTGCTCCAGTTATTGAGCTCTTTAAATAATAGTTCACTTAACAACTGCAATTAAGTACCCACTTAATAAACTGAAAATAACTTCACTATATCAACATGAGCACAGTGAAGTTATTTTGTCTACCCACATAAGAGAACTGAACAGGAATGCAGGGGAGGTATAGTCCGCTTGTAAACTGAAAAGTGAGCAGCACTCATGGTGTGTGTAGTTGCCTTCCTGGAGGAATGTTACAGCTGCTATATAGGATAACTAAGAATCAATTTCTCCTCTAACAGTACACACCAGTGTGCAGAGATTGACGTAGATTCTGTCAATCTGCATTACATGCATCGATATTAGTAGTAACTCATATCTGCATTCCATGTAGTATTAATGCATTTTGTGCAAAATAAACATTCCCCAGACATGTCTGGGCGCTACATCAAAGGTGATTCATAAGGTGCTTTGTGAAATAAAGTCGGGTGGATAGAGCAGGGAATAACCTTCAGTTTGCAGACATGTGAAGGAGGGAAGGCATGAACACAATCCTGTGACCCACTTTCCCTCGCACTTCTTCCCTCCCCCCGTTACACTTCTATAATACAATTTATCCCCTAATATGGCTCTGCTGTACTTAGATGTTGTACACATATTTAATATTTGTTTTTAACCTAGTTCATTTAAAGATAAACATTAATTTTTTACCCTTTGAACAATATATTTAATGATTTGTGATTTTTCTATCCCCTGCAACATGGAAACTGTTAGTCCTACATAAAAAATGAATAGAACCTTTTTAGTAGGAAATTTAATTTAGTTTAATTTTGTCCATGGCGTGTTTTGAGTGAAGTAGTGCAAGGGACTGAGACTTTATCAGAGAGGACAATCAGTTAACTGTGTTTGTACACATACTGGCTAAAATACCACACGTTACACTAATAAGAATATGCAGGTTGGTATGTTCTTATGGCTTCTGCAACGGTAGTGCTTCTTCTGCTGTAGGAGAATATCATTGGCACTTCCCAACTAGTCCATTTCCTGATCACAGAGTGCTTATATCTGAGTTTTCAGCACACTATGAGAAACAGGTATCCTTTCAAGTTACCATTTTTCTTCTGAATCTGTAGTTCAACAACCTGTGCAGGAACAGCAACACGTTGTTGAAATGGTGCAGTATAGTCCTGCTACCAGCACATGGGGACTCTCTGCATGTATCGCTGTCCCACAAACGTGTGTGGTGAACATTACATGCAGAAAACTTGTTCCCATATCACACACAGTGCATCTATTATCTTTACATTGGTGACAGTACCACACAACTTGAATTTTGCCACTGGTTAAATGAAAATTGTCAACTGCTTCCATTAATACTGTTCACCGATGAAGCAGTTTTTAAATGGAATGGAGTCAACACCACACATAATAACCATCAATGTTCACAGCAAAAATCCACATACTATAGTGGAAACCAAATTCCAAGTTCACTTTTTAATCACTGTTTGATGTGGCATGATCAGTAACGTGCTGATAGGTCCAGTCATTTTAGAAAAGTACATGACAGGAAGAACAACTTGCATTTTTTGGAAAATTCTTTCGTTGAACACCTTGAGGATGTTCCACTGGCTACACAGATTGAAATGTGGTTCCAGCATGATGGAGTCCCTCGATAATTTACCAGGTGTGTGAAGGAACATCTCGACTGCACTTACCCTAATCGCTGGATTGGACGTGTTAATACGATTAACTTGCCACCAAGACCTTGTGCCACTAGATTTTTTTTTACAGGTTAGGATGAAGTCTGAGGTGTACAAATGATAGGTGAATATGTGAGATAAACCACTTGCTCGCATCATGGACACTGCCACCCTCATTAGGGAATGCACAGATGCATTCACACAAGCAACTCAATATGTTCTCCAAAGAATGCACAAATTCACTGAAGCTGATGACAGGATATTCAAACATTTATTGTGCACTGTACAACAGGAGTAAATGAGATGTGTATGAATGCTTAGAGGTGAACATGTTAAAAATACATATTTTTTGAACTGACACTTTGTAAAACACATGTAATGTTTACTAACTGTTGTACATGTTTAAATCTGACAGTGTATTTAATAATACAGAAAATAAATAACAATTGTTCATTAAATGTGTTCTATCTCAGAAACCATTTGGAATATGCCCTATCTCCATACAAATATTTTGCGTAAAACAATCATTCATGTCATATGCCTGAATATTGACTATTTCTCTTCAGCATTCCTGTATATATCATTTTAATAACAGGACTTCAGTCAGTTATCGTGTACTTTCATTCTCTTATTTCTGTGTACTTTGATCATTAAGTCTGCCAGATTCACTGCTGCCACTTAACACTTTCCTCTGAAGTGTGACTTGTTTCTCTGATCTACCTCTTCTAATGGTCCTTGTCTCCTGTTTCAAATGTGTTTGGTCTCTCTGTCCTATAAATCTCAGTTGATTCAATTGCCCCTTTAATTGTCTTGTGTATTACTCTGTGAACTTCTTGCATCTGTGTGTTGAGTTAGCATATGTATTTGTCATAATTGTACCCAACAGTCATCGTTTCTTTCTGAAAAACTCCTGGTATGTTCACCATTCTCACAAAAATAAGTTTGAATGGAGTGTATATGGCACTATTATGTGGTGTAGTGTTGAACATGGATGTACTGTATGATACACATAAATCCCAATTACTATTACTGTGGTCATCACCTATAAAATGCCCCAGATATTCTACCAATGTTCTGCAACTCCTTTCTAGTGTTCTGTTCATCTGTGGATGAAAAGCTCTCATTTGTATCTTTGTTACATGTAGTAGCTTGCATACTTGCTTAAATACATCGCTCAAAAAATTCAGCCCTTGGTCAGTTAGTAATTTTGACAGAATCCCATATCTCAGTACAATTTCTTCACACATTTTTGCACCTCTGTCTCAGCATCTTGACATTTGATCGCTACTGCTACCATAAACTTGCCTAATTCATCTTGGCATATCATGATATATCTGTTTCCTGCTATGTGACAACTAGTGGACCAGCTACGTATATATTACATTTCTCAAATACTGTATATACCATGTCTGTAATCACTAACAGCACATTCACTTTGTAAATTTCTTCTAATGACACTTGTCACTTCTCCTGATATATTCTTCCATGTCTTATTTCATGCCTTTCTATGTTTTATACTTCTTTATGCAGTCCAACATTCTGTAGATCCCTTGGTGTCTGCCTAATAGATTGTCATGCATCTCCTTCATAATCTTTGTCTTTTCTTCTGCACTAATTTCTTCAACCTTGGCATCTCATTCTTCTTCTTCTCTAACTATCCTTATGTGAGACAACTACTTTCTTCTGTGCTATTTGTCTTGTGTCCTGATGAAACTGCTTTCATCCGTCCATAACTGTGAGTTCTTTGATTGATCTGGGAGGAGGCTCATCAAACTATAACATGTGATATATTTGTTAACTTTATTATGCAAATGAGTAAAAGATTTACTGAACTTTGACCCACTTCTGTGCCAGAGGAGTACTGCATAATTCAAAACTTTCGTTGGCTAGCAAAGCATCACTTGGAGCACTAATTAACAAACTGTTCTCTTGAGGTACAATGTAGGACATTAACAACACTAAAGTTCATCTGAAACTTTAATTACTCGTTGGTCCTACACGATGATGGTAACTGCTGTAGCTGAGGTCTCAAATTGTGGTAGAGCTCTTGCTAGTTTGACACTATACCGACTTCAGTGTGAGGGTGCTGCTGAGCCGAGAGTGGGGACATGGTCTTCAGGAAAACCTCCTATTTGTTGTTGTGGATTGTAGCAAGCCCCCACTTATGTCTGTGATATCGATCCATGTTACCAACTTTGGTGTGGTAACGTAATCTCTGTGCAATACAACATTCCTCTTCCAGATCCAGATGCAGATGAGGAGGTAATGGAGGGGAACTGTGCCTGTTGGCACCTCCCTGCTCACACTCCAGTATCCACCAGAAGGGTATCTAGGAACACCAACCGAAAAACAGACACAGGGTGCATGCCGCATCCAGCAAGTGATCTTCTGGAGCAATGTGATGACCTTCCAGTGGCAACTGATCCATGGACATTGTTTTGGGTGGCTGGAATGCCGGTTATGTCAGCAGCAATGGTGAGGTGTCGATCTCCACAGGCACCACTGGGGAAGGTGCCCGCCATGACTGACCAAGAGATGACTGCGACTGCATATGGTGACCCTAGCAATGCACCGAGCCTGTGGACATACATTCGGTAGTGGAATCAGTAACGTGCTCGTATGTGTGGGGTGCAGTTGTTTGTGGTGGCACTGCAGTAGCCCAGCAAAACAGTGGATGATATAAGATGAGCTTGTGATTGCTTTGATAATAATGACTCAATTGCCCCAATGCTGTTTCTTGCCAAAGACTTTCTAAAAGACTTCATCCTGGGGCTGAAACTTGTCCATCCTGGTGGAATGAATGGTTTCCATGGCAGCCACAGAACATGGAACAGAGTATGGTGGCTTTGACCATATAACAATTTTGCCAGCAGCTTCCTATCATGTGGCAAGGAGCAGTGTGAAGACAGAAAAATTTATGATGCCTGGTCCCACCGCCAGCCGGAGTGGCCGTGCGGTTCTAGGCGCTACAGTCTGGAACCGAGCGACCGCTACGGTCGCAGGTTCGAATCCTGCCTCAGGCATTGATGTGTGTGATGTCCTTAGGTTAGTTAGGTTTAATTAGTTCTAAGTTCTAGGCGACTGATGACCTCAGAAGTTAAGTCGCATAGTGCTCAGAGCCATTTGAACCAACCTGGTCCCACATGTGGGAGGAACATGGTTTTTTATAAGTGATGTTCGAATGTTATAAACAAACCGTTCACCTTCACTATTAGACTGTTGGTGAAAAAGGTGCAGTGGTCACGTGGCACAAAACTGTTGGAAATCAGCTGATACGAATTGTGGACCATTGCCTGAGACAATGACCTTGGGAGACCTGCGAAGTGAAGCTGATACCTCACTTGCAGTAGTGGTGAATGTTGTGGGGACAACAAAAGGAAACTTACTGGAAGTAAGTGTTCCAAAACGGACCTGTGAAATCAATATGAATGTGCTGCCATGATCCTGATGGACATGGCCACTCAAACAAACGTTGTAGCAGAGCTGACTGATTTTCCACACAAACTTTGCAATGGGCAGTCAGTTGCTCAGTTTGATTGTCCATGCCCTGCCAAGTATAATGACAGCAGGCAAGTTGCTTCATGTGAACTATGCTCTAGTGGCCTTGGTGCAATAAAAACAAGAATTTCCGCTGTGTGAATTGAGGAATCACAACATGCACATCATTGTTCTGTGTGCATAGAAGCAGAATGCCTAATTGCACAGAAAGTGCGTGCTGACATGAAAACTGTGTGGCCATCCAACATGCACATATGGCAAAACAACCTACAAAGCTGCATCAGAAGCAGTTTGTGACGTTCACCTGCTTTATTTCTTCGTTGATAGTCCTCATTGTCAGTGTACTGCATTGTTATACTGGCTGAAAAACAGGAGATGGAAGTTCAACACTGACTACTGTAAATGATGTAGCCAACAATTGTGTTTCACAGTTCTTTACTTTCACTGTTTACAACCCACTAATATGATAACAGTTATATGGCCAGTTCACTATTGGTAACTTCTGATAAGGTTCATTAATAGTTTACAGACAAACATGAGCATACTGCTACAATAGTTTGCTGTTGAACATCTGTGAGCAGTAAATACCTAACCACACAGTTCACAGTTCTTGCAGAATAATAAGGTACATGTGACACCATATTTCAAATAAATTGAACAGAACTGTCATTGTTTTAACACATGGCCTATTTGTGTTACACTAATTCCACTGTTAAGTTAATGCATTATTGTTCCTCTAACTGATACAGACTTCCCATCTGAAAATCAGCAAGGACTGACTATTTCGAGACCAAAAATCCATCCTTTATATATCCTTACAATAATGGGCACTGAAACTATACATTGTTTGATTTTATTTGCAGAAATTACAATTAAAACATAACTTATTCAAATAACTGAATACATCAGAAAAATTCCTCCTTTTTAACAGTTTCTTCTACCACCAAGGTTAGGCCAAATTATTTGTTTAAATAATGAAATTAACAGATATAGTTATGCAAACAATGCTTTTGACATATCTGGTATTTATTTTGGAATTAAATAAGGGCTAGCTTTGATAACATGTTTTCGAAAAGAGTCAAAAAATACTAAAAGAATCCTAGTAGTTCTTCCAAAAGTTTATAATTAGTACAGAATTTATATCTGTTTATAAGTCAACAACAGAATCTAAGCCACAAAACAGTTACTGATATCATCCTACAACAAAATATATTAACTAGGAATGGTCAAAATAAATTAGGAAATTGATTATATACACAAAACTATGCACAAAGTTAGATCTGGTGCTATACTTCTTAAGACTGAGGGTCAACCTTTCTCTTTTGCAGAAATGCAGATAATACTCATGTATGTTCATGGTAATTAGGCAAAAATGGAAATAAAATGAATCCAGGGAGGCAGATGGCAAAACAAGAGAGGAAGTAAGGAGATCCCAGCTTGCTTCATCACAAGTTGCTGTGGCAACATGCCAAAAGTCGAGAGGAAAATTGTGAAGACAATCAATATCCTGAGAATTGATCTGAATACATGGTACCTCAGACAAATCAAATGCCATGTCATTACTGGCCAATAAGCAAGACAACATGTCAGTGTTCAAATGTTGGGCACTGTGCCTGTATGACATCTCATACTGATAATTAGACAATGTCAGAGCCCAACATTGTAATATTTGCACAATCCGAGGTCATACAGGCTTGAAAAGATCAAACTAGGCTGTTGAAGGCTGATGAGCTATCAACAAACAGAATTTCTGACCATACAAATACTGGTAAAAATTTGTAAGCACCTCTTTTTCAAGCTGACTCTAGTTACACTGTACTTTGTGAAGAGCTCTTGAAACAAAAGCAATAGGCCTGTCAGAATAACCAATCTGATGGGAGAACACAACTCCAATCCCATAAGAAGATGCATCCACAGCTAACACAACATAGCTGCATGAAAGTGAATCAAACATCTACAAATTAACAATGCCTCTTTCAACTGCTGAAGTGTGTTCTGGCATGAGCATTCCCATGACTGACTGAAGGTCCTTAATGTTAGGAGGTGCCGACATGTCAATAATTGCAGCCAAGTGCAATGTAGTTTGAGCATTATGACATGGACAATTTTTCCATTCATGTCTCGAAAAACACATACTGTGTTCCCTACAAGACAAAATGTTTACTTCTATTGTTCTTGCTGTTTGTCTGAGCACTATTCTTAATTACTTGAACACTATGTTATACATGAGACTGAGTGTCTGGTGCACTATGAACAACAGAAATACATGGAGCCTGAAAATCAACCTCTGCTGAGTTCACAATTGTTTGTGATTCCACTATAGACACTGTTTTTAAATCAGGGTCTGGCAGTTATAGAATTGCAGCATCGATGCATGCATCAGATACATTATGTATAAAAACCTCACATAACATTATTGCACTATTGTTAATTCCACACAAACATTTAAACTCGTAATGCTCAGTTTGACCTATAAGTTCTGGTATCCACTGTTTAACTGTCTGAGCAGGCTGCTGCTTCAGATGAAAAAATTTAAACAATCCAGCTGTTACATAGACTTGACAGTCAAAATAGTCTTCTAACAATTTCACAAGGTTCTCAAACATGATTTTGTCAAGAACAGTTGCAGCACATAATTTGACATAGAGGCAATACATGTCAGGGCCAATGGTGGACAAAAAGTAAGCATTGCATTCCATACCTGTTATTTTGTAGTGGTGAAATGAGGACTGCTACTTCCAGGTGGTCATGGAATATGAAAGCACAACCCCTGTGGCAGGATCATGCAATTCACATAGACAAATTTGATTCTGGTGTTACCTCAACAGGACTCTCAGTCCCTGCAGGAGAAACATAGAACATCCAAGAAAATTTACAGTGGTGCCTCGCTTCCAGAACCTCTGCCTGCCATACAATCTGTAAAAGACTGAATCGTTAGTGTGATACTTCACCTATCTGGAAAGAGTGGGTGCCGCACATTGTGGTGCAGCGGCTGAAGCGAGGTGCGGTGGCATCGTCAGTGTAACAACTCCACCGGTGATGGCCCGTTGCATGTGTGGGAGCAGTAGGAAGCCAAGAAGAGCGACAGAGCTTGATCCCATGTGTGGGAGGCATGAAGTTTGTCCATGTGTTGCTTTAAGTGTTTGTACATAGCATTCAGTTTTGGCAGTGGATTGGAGGTGGGGGGGGGGGGGGGGGGGGAGGGGACAGTCAGTGCACTCGTGATGTGGTTGATGCCATAGGCAGTGAAAAACTGTTCAAACTTGGCGGAAACAAATTGAAATCCTTTGTTAGTCACAATTGCTTAAGGCAATCTCTTGAGGCAAAATATCTGTGATAAGGCCTGGATCAAGGACTGAATCATAGCAGATTGCATAGGCGTCATGATGAAAGTGTCAATGACAAAGAGCCAACATGTATATCAGTAAGGGTCTCTGAAATCCAAGTGCAAGCATTGTCAAGGTGCTTGTGGTTTGGGCCATTCAAAGAACTGCTCAGGTGATGCTGACTGATGTTCAGTACAGGCTTGGCACTGAGAAGTCAACTGTTCAATTTGCTCATCCAGACCATGCCAGGTGCAATGACATTGTGCCAACTGCTTGGGGCGAACAACATCCCAGTGACCTTGGAGTTGCAAATAAAGCATGTCAGGCTGGGCTGTGGGGAACCACAAAATGAGACTGGTCACTATTGGTGTAAAGCAAAATGACATCTTGTTGCACTCAAGAGCGTGCCAACAGGCAAAATATCAGCAAACCACAGAGCTATGGATCTGTCTGGCTAATGCAGCCAAATATTTCAAATGTAGTGCAACAGAATCTTGTAAATCAGGATCCACTGCTATGGACTGCTATGGTCTGGGCAATTTTCCAGTGATTAAGTGGAAAACTGTGAAAGGCGTCTGTGTCTTGTACATGAATGTAGCAACAAGAAGCAGAGCACTCATCAGAAGTTGAATGTGGGACAACAGGGAGGCGAGAAAGGCCATCTGTGTTGACATGCTTAGAAGTGGGCTGATGCACAATCTCATATTGGTAATTTCACACAAGAAGAGCCCACTGTTGTAGCTTCTGTGCTGAGCGAGTTGCAACTGACTGAGAAAGGCTAAATAAAGATTATAGGGGTTTATGGTCAGACACCAGGTAAAATTTTCTGCCAATAAGATACTGGTGAAACTTGGTGACACCATAGACAATGGCAAGAGCCTCCTTTTCAGATTGCAAATAATTATGTTGAGCTTCTTTCAATAGCTTCGAAGCAAAGACAAATTCATAAGAGGAAACTGCACTGTTTCCATAAGAGGAAGCACGCACAGCCTAGACCACAGGTTTGACTGGATCAAAATGAACAAGGCATCGATTACCAAGCAAAGCCTCCTTCAACTTCTGGAAAGCAAACAGACCCTCATGTGACCAAACAGGAGAAACATACTCCTTGGACAGGCACTGGAATGGAACCATGATTTGTGAGCAGTGTTGGGGGTAATCAGATGTAATATGTGAGCTTCCATAATACAGACCGTAATTCCTGCACATTGTGTGAGGGTGGAAGGTCACAGACAGCAAGCAAATGTGATTGCAGTGGGTGAACACTCCGGCTATTAATGACACATCCTAAGTACTCAAGTTCAGTTTCAAGAAACATAAGCTTGTGTCTGTTACATTTGAGACCAGCTGCACCTAACACTTAAAACAGAGTGCAAAGATTGCTGATGTGTTCATCAGGAGTGTGACCTGAGATGACAATGGCATCAAAGTAATTCAAGCAAAAATAAACTTTTGCAGTCAGGTGCTACAGAAAGCATTGAAATATGGTGGGTGTGGAAACACTGCCAAATGGCAATCTCAAAAATTTGAAGAAACGTAGATGAGCATCAATGACAAGACCTCTAGTGACTGCTCATGCGGAGAGATTTGCAAGTAAGTGTCACACAAATCAATTTTGGAAAAGTAACTACTGGCACCTAATTTGTCCATCAGTTCTTCTGAGCATGGGAAGGGATAACTGTCAATGACTGACTGAGCATTCACTGTTTTCTTAAAATTGGTGCACAGCAGTCTGCCAAATAGATTATTTGGAAAAACAAGAGGGGACACCCACTGAATGGCAGTAATGGGTGCTAAGCCCCCACAATCTTGGAAAGCAGTAAGTTCCTGAAACATCTGTTCTCGAAGAGCCAGAGGGACAGGACAAGCTCTAACAAAACATGGCTGTGCATTGTGACACAGGAAACAAAATTATTGGCTTTGTCTAAACTCTCAGGAAACAAATCCTGAAATTCTACAAATAACTTAGCAACACTGCCCCAAGGATCAAAGAAAGAAATAGAAATTACATTGTCCTAAATACTTAACCCAAACAGATCAAAAGAGTCAAGACCAAATTATTAGCATTCTCACAGGAGAAAGTCATTGTGAATGTCAGTGTCTTCACCAAATTTCAGAAAGTTGCAGGAAGGCTACAAGTGTCCGGGACAGGCCATTATAAGCCATCAACATATGGCATGATATGCACAACTTAAATTTGCCAGGCAATTCATAAGTGCTACAGCTGAACAAACGCAAATGGACTGATTGTCCAACAACAGTAAGAGACACAAAAAGTTTATGGTCCTCATGTAGCGCTGAGATGAGTTGGGAGCCTTTCTAGAATGGCTATTACACTGTCATTTTTGACTAACAACACTTTGAGTCTTTGAAAACACATTATACACTGTTTGTGACTTAGATTTGCATGGAGGAGTAGCAGAAGGGAGTGCCTTGTGCTTTTGTAAGTACACAGTCTGCACATGTCCTCATTTGCCACAAAAAAGCAAGGCACTTCATGTGAGGGGCAAAATCAGCAATAATGTGACAACTTCATATCTTGCACTGGGCACGACATGTAGTTACACGAGCACTGTGTCCAGCCATGCCACTGTTTGCAAGCTGGCTGGAAGGCCTGTTTGCTGTGTCTATCTATCAAAGAAACAGGTACTTCCTCAAAACTTTCTGCTGTACTTTCACAGGAATCTTGATAATCTAGAATCTGCAGAACCTATTGCAATAAAGGATCCAGGTATTTAAGAATCTGTTCCCAATTTCGAGAGTCAGCTACACTGTGTGTGATGGCATAACAAACCATTGTATCACTGTAATATTTGCCACATTCACATTTGAGGTATAGTAAGGCCTTGCAATTCAGTCACCCACTGACAGTATGTTTGTCCTTGTTGCTTACACAAGGGGGAGATGAGGGAAATAACTTGGCGCACAGCTTATAAATAGTCACTCCTGTTGTAAGTAATGTGCTGCGATGTGTACATTGAATTGTGCGAGATATGCTGTCCAGTCTTCCTTCGCCATATAAAACTCATGAAATGGCGGCACATACACAGGTGGTGCAGTTGGTGGTACTGCCATTGGACCCAGCATCTTGTGTGAAGTCATCTGCACTGTCATGAAGTGATTTATTACTTCAAGCAGTTGTGCCTTTTGTTGACTCTGAAACTGAGTAAACTGAGTTAGATCAGTTGCAGGCAATGCAACAGGCGAAGACACAGAAGTGACACAGAAGACAATAACAGCAAAAAACAAGCAAAAAGTTGACAGAACAGGAAGAAGTCAACTTGAAAATGGCCACACATAGGCACAATCACTCATCGCCAGGTACATTGTGTGTGACTTCATACTCAATGGTAAGAAGAGTGGGCTGCAGAGTGGTGCGGCAACTGTCATTGTAGGAAAGCTGGACATTGCGGAATGGTTAGTGAAGTAGTTAACACCATAAACAGAAGATTTACTTAGCTTGTATTTCTCCACGCCTTTGAGAACTTGTTACAAATAATGCAACAAGAAACAGAGTCCAGCTCTCAATGTCAACAAGGATTAGGCTCTCTGAACTATAACACGAATGATGGTGTCACAGCTGTGACTGGGTGGCATCTGCATAGTGTCACATAGAGAAGAGACTGCAAGTGCAAGTGGGATTATCTGGTTGCTGCTGGCTGTCCTATATTGTAGTGGCAGTGGGTGCTCCTTGTACGGAGCCACTGGAGACATGGCTAAGTGTGCATGCTCCATTGGGTCTGCCAGATCCTGTACAACCACTAACGGCATTTGACAGAAACTTGCAATTCTGTTGCCAATTTTGACACCCATGGGGTGGTATCAATATGTGATACCACACTATTCTATATTCATCTGTTTGATTCTACCCCTTTATCCATTATTTTTTTGCCTTAAAAATATTATCCCCTTTCACTGGAATTCACAGTTGTCAGGTTGAAGTTTCAACCTGTGTTCCCTTAATCTCTCAAAGATTTCTTGAACTTCTCATTATTCTTATTTCACCAGATTCCATAACAAATAATATCATCTAGGCACACTAAACATCTTGTTACCAGCAGTCCTGACAATACTACGTTCATTAACCTTTGATGTATATGTATTTGGTGCAGTTTTTTGTCACATCACCATTTGTTTATCTATACCTTGGTTCCACCAAGATATGATGGTACCCACTTGTCAAGTCTAAAGTGGAAAAATACTTAACTTTTCCCATCTGGTCTAAGATCTCATTTACATTGGGTATTGAGAAAGGCTCTCCAACTGAAATTTCATTTAACTTCCTCTAATCTGTTGCAAAACTATACTTTATTAATACTCTGGTGTCTTTTGACACTAACAACACTGGTGCATTTTTGGGCTGTATTTTTTCTGCAGCACTTTCTTTGTACCTCTGGTAGTCTGTAAAAAACATGCATACATACACAACCTTCCCGCTATGCTCGGGTAACATAGGGAGAGTGTGCTTCACTGTTTCGGTATAAGATAACTTATCACCTTTGAAGTAGCGTATGTAACAATACTTGCTGTGTAGTTTCTCTAAATCATATTTATCTTCTGTATTCAAACACCCCATGCAGACTGCTGCTCTTGCTTTGAGTCATATAGTTCTCATATGTGTTTACTTTGCCTGCTCCTTCCTGTATCCTCCTAATTGGTATTATTTTTGCAAGCTTTTCTATCCTTACTCTCACTGAACTCAGTTTACACTCACCTCTTTCATATTCAGTACTCTTATAACACATTCTCCTCATTGTACCATCAATTTCCTGGTCGGGAATAGTTATTTCTTTTCCAATCATGAGGGATTCTTTTCTTTCTACATATATCTCCAAATTTTCTCAAGCTATGGCTGACTATCATATCAGTCTTGGCTTCCATCTGACTAGTAGTCTTGTATTCTTTACTTATTTCACCTGACCTATGGGTTCCTTGGAAATTTACTGCTTTACTTCATCCGTTTGTGTCACTACTTTGGGCACCGTCAGCAGGTAGATAAGTCAACCCCATATTCTGAACACTTTGTCATCATAATTCATTGTGATCCTTTGCCATTTTAAAACACCACATCCTATTAAATCATCATAAGAGACATCAGATCCTTTCCCTTTGACATGGATCTTGAGTATTACTTGCAGTTTCTCTGCTAAAAACTGTCACAGAGATCCATGGACCTCCGGTGTATCCATTATACTTTGTGTGACCCCTTTCAACCTATGAATGTCTTTACAACTAATACCTCTTTTCTTGTCTAGCCACTCTTCCTTCACAAGTCTCACATAATGTGCCCCTGTATCAACCAGTAACTGTAACTCTTTATCTGAGTCACAGCATTGCATGACAATTATTTGTTTTTAGCTTCACACTCTATGGCTCTAATTTCTGGCCACTTTATTGTGGTAACAAATGACTGCTTTGTTTTCCAAATTGTTCATTTCCCTATCTGTCCACCAAATTTTGTATCACTTTCTCTCCACACCAAGGCGTAATATGCCCATACTGTTGCATTTAGGTGTCCAATAATCCTTCATTCGATGCCCACATCTGTGGGATTGTTTGCTGGTAGCTATCTTTCGACACTCAGCATCTGTATGCCCCAGTCTATCACAATGCTAACAGAAATTCTGAAACTTTTCGCCTCTTGTGCCTGTGTGGGTGGTGTTGTGTTACCCATCGTGTTTTCACATTTTTCTTTGGTTCCAGCAATACACTGCTAGCTGATCTTTTTTTACTCAGGGTCCCGGCAGAGGTTTGAGTCCTCCCTTGGGCATGGGTGTATGTGTTTGACCTTGGGATAATTTAGGTTAAGTAGTGTGTAAGCTTAGGGACTGATGACCTTAGGTTAAGTCCCATAAGATTTCACACACATTTGAACATTTTTTTGTACTCAGTTATAATATCTTGCCACTATATTATTTTTTTCTTTCAATTTCTCTGCGGGTAACCCTTGGTACCTAATACCTTTCCTCCATCAACAGTAGTGCACTCTCTTTCTGTTGTGCAGCTTCTACAGCATCCATTAAACTTATATTTTCACTGTGCTTTCATAGAGTCATTTCAATTTGATAACTTGCTATGAACAAAACATGCTCATCCTAATGCATATATCAAATTTAAAGCACCTTTTAGTTGTGATCCACCTATCACCTTTACAGCAGCCATTCTGAATCATTTGGACAGCTCATCAATTCTGTTTTCCCTGGTGCAATTGTTTTGTTTGAGCATTGTCTGGTTTAAAACATACAGCATGTGCAGAAATCAACAGTTCTTTTATCCGAATAATTCTTTTTTAGCATTTGGCTTGCCTGGATCCAAACATTAGTCTTGTCACTTATTGTTAACTTAGGATTTGTACCCCCAGTAATTTTGGACTTCACATATTGAAACAATAATGTCTTATCTTCATTCCACACAATGTCAAATGCTGCATTTACATACTCAAGAAACTCTCTTAACTCTCAACAATATTATGAAAAGGATAGTAGGTTCTCACCAGGTAACGGAAATGCTGAGTCGCAGATAGGCACAACAAAAAAACAGTCACAAAATGAGCTTTCGGCCAACAAGGCCTTTGTCAAAAATAGACACACACACACACACACACGAAAATGCATCTCATGCACATATGACCCCAGTCTCTGGCAGTCAAAGCCAGACAGTCTCACTTCAGCTGCCAGAGACTGTAGTCATGTGGTGCGTGTGTGTGTGTGTGTGTGTGTGTGTGTGTGTGTGTGTGTGTGTGTGTGAACTTAATATTAACGCTGTTGTCACTTGCTGTTGTATTCTTTTATGGGAATGATGATGGAAATTATGATGTCTATGATTCCTTCATTTAACATGGTTTGCTGGGACTTGCTCCATTTTATCTCAGCTTGTCTGGCTTTGACAAGCTCGGTTGGGCTTCCAGACAGGCTTCTTCTTGCTTCTTCGAACTAAGTTACCTATACAAGTCTGGGTTGAGTTTGTCTTCTTCCTGTAACCATTTGGGAATCTGACTAGATATCCTATCCTTCCCACTCTCTACTCCTATGTTCTCGCACATAATTTCAAATTGTGTATCAAAACATCTTAACAAACCAGACACCTGACACCAAAAAAATGATTTTTTTTTTTTCACATCCCCACTAGATGCTAACAGGACTTGGGTGACAGATACTTGTGGGCTGGCTCCTCTGAAGTGAGAGGGAGTAAAAGCCTTCCTCAGTAACATAGGAAAGATGATGGGAACAGAGAGGGTTATTCATCAGACTAGGAAGTATTTAAACAGATTTGTTTGAACCATTTATCAATTTATTTGCAAATATTCCCTCTACTGCAAATATTCCCTCTACAGTAGCTTCTCTCTTATGGCACACCTGGCCCAATTAATATTCCAACAAACTGTTTAAGTTACTTTAACGATCTTGGCTTTTAGCCACCAGAGGTGGCCAGTATGTACTCACTCACAGAGACAAGTGCTGATTGCCCTTATTCTTCTAACCATTATCTGACACACAGATAAAGACACCCATTACTTCTTGGACTCCATTATCTACATCATTAGGCTTGCCAAAATGGAATAGAGACTTCCAGTACAATGCTTGCTCCTGCACAGATCTTAGTTCAGCGACACTGATTTGGTGCTGCTGCTCTTCTGATGTCTCAGTGCGACCCTCGTCTTGCACCGTGCTGTGATTGTTCCTCACAGATGACCAACTGCGAACTGCCTAGTCGGTTATATATTACAAACTACTTATAGTCCAACCTTGCCTAAAAGTTCCATATCTGGATGTCTTGTCCATTGTTTGTTACTTTCTCTGGTTGGTTTTTCCAGTTAGAGAGTCACCCACTCCGTGGGTTTTGCTATCATTTGAGTAATTAAGCAGCTGGCTTTGTAATTAATATGCTCTCTTTCCCATAAATGATGACTTGCCTTCTCTATGTATTGCTTACCCATTGGGTCTGCTTCTGTGTCTCCTGGTTCTGCACCACCTCAAGCATTCATTTCCACAAATGAAATTGGGCAGCAAGACACATGATATTAAACATATATGGCATGAACTGTCACAGGTGCAGTTGACTCACATAGTGCAACTGAAATTGCAGATGCTTGAGGATAGGCACCAGCTATCCCACATTCCTTACTCACAAAGTCTCAAGAACAAACATGTCATCTCATACAGAGTGTTCAACAATCATGAGAAAATCAACTGGTTTTAGCAGTTGATTGGACAGTCAGCTATTTTTCAGTCAGCCTCCCCTCCCTACCTCTGTAGTCAAATGAAATTAATCTCTGCAGCCATATCAACTATTTGGATGATTTTCACACACACTCTTGGTTTGAATGATTTCAATTAAAGTGGAACAACTGACTGACGCAAGTCTCTGACAGTTATGTTAATTTATATGAATGTTTTCACTCAGTCTCTTGGTAGAAGCATTTTCATTCTCATACGTGATTAATTCATTCATTCACACATTGTGTTCCCCAAATACCATCACAAAGGACAGCCTTCAGCATTTTTGGTTACACATAATACAACAAGGGTTACCAACTTTTTGAAAGACAAATAACATATCTTATTTCAATCAGATATATTTCTAAAAATTAAATATTTTCAAAATTTGTTTTTATTTAGTTAAATACAAATTTTTTTGCACTTCTAACATTATGTATCAATCTTTGGTTGGTTTTTAGAAGTTTAATAACTGGTGCTGCATTCTGAATTTATGTTTAAATAATCAAAAATTTGTTTTTTAGTTTAAATTTATTGAAGTTGTATCTCACTCTTCCCACCGGTTGCCCCCCAACACTGATTATTCTACACTATGTGATCAAAAGTATCTGGACACCTGGCTGAAAATGACTTACAAGTTCGTGGCACCCTCCATCGGTAATGCTGGAATTCAATATGGTGTTGGCCCACCCTTAGCCTTGATGACAGCTTCCTCTCTCGCAGGCATACATTCAGTCAGGTGCTGGAAGGTTTCTTGGGGATTGGTCAGGACTCTGTGCAGGCCATTCCATTACAGGGATGTTATTGTTGTGTAACCACTCCACAGGCCATGCATTATCAACAAGTGCTCAATCGTGTTGAAAGATGCAATTGCCATCCCCGAATCGCTCTTTAATAGTGGGAAGCAAGGTGCTTAAAACATAAATGTAGGCCTGTACTGTGATAGTGCCGTGCAAAACAAAAAGGGGAACAAGCCCCCTCCATGAAAAACAAGACCACACCATAACACCACCACATTTTACTGTTGGCACTATACACGCTGGCAGATGACGTTCACCAGCCATTTGCCATACCCCACCCTGCCATCAGATTGCCACATTGTGTACTGTGATTCATCTCTCCACACACTGTTTTTCCACTGCTCAATTATCCAATATTTACGTTCCTTACACCAAGTGAGGCCTTGTTTGACATTTACCGGCATGATGTGTGGGTTATGAGCAGTTGCTCAACCATGAAATCCAAGTTTTCTTACCTCCCTCCTAACTGTTATAGCACTTGCAATGGATCCTGATGCAGTTTGGAATTCCTATGTGATGGTGTGGATAGATGTCTGTCTATTAGACATTATGACTCTCTCCAACTGTCGGCGGTCTCTGTCTGTCACCATACAAGGTCGACCTGTATGCTTTTTTGCTGTACGTGTCCCTTCACTATCACATAAGAAACAGTGAATCTAGGGATGTTTAGGAATGTGGAAATCTTGCATACAGACATATGAGACAAGTGACACCCAACCACCTGACCATGTTCGAAGTCCATGAGTACCATGGAGCGCCCCATTCTGGTCTCTGATGATGTTTAATGACTACTGAGGTCGCTGATATGGAGTACCTAGCAGAGGTGGCAGCACAATGCACCTAATATGAAAAACATATATTCTTGGGGGTGTCCGGATACTTTTGATCACACAGTGTATTTTGGTAAATGCTGAGGTGATGTGAACAGAAAGCATATAGGATATAATTTTTTTATGTTTAGTGACTTAATCACTTGTATTTTAAGTACATGCTGCCACTAGTTGGAACTATTTTTTTCTACAAAAATAGTGTTTGTCATTCATATTCTTTTAATTTCTTTAATTTATATAGTTCTAAAATACAAATCAGCTTTGTAGATATTGCACATAGCACTGAATTTATCTTGAGGATCACTTTCTATACAATCACATGATTTCTCCCATTCGTTTTTTCTCCTTATTTTAAAATCAATACAAACAGTCTCAACCTCAAGAAACCTTTATTTTTGTGGTTAAAAGTTTTAGTCAGTCTTTGACCATCTTCAGATCTCATACCATGCTAGAAAGCAGTGGCAGTGAATGGAGCAGTGTTACGAGTCCACAAACATCAATTGTAGACTTAAGCTCCATTCCAAAAACCCTTTAAGCCAATTTACTTTTCTTTTCAGGATCACAACAATAAATCCAAGATTGATATCCAGTAACAATATTCCAAACCAAGTTGAAATGCCACCTGGGAAATTTTCCCCAAGCTTTTCTGCTGCAATCTTTGCATTGTTGTGTTCAATCGAGAGTCAGTTTATCTAGAATCCATTGACAATTATGTTTTCTCACTAACTGTTGAAGTAAAATAATTTGGATTTAAATCATGACAATGCTCAATGTTGCCTGAATAAGTTCATAAGACATCCGTTGATCTTCTGCAAGCATTGCCCGAACAGCAGTAGTATTTTCATCACTAACAGCACTTCTTGGGTGTCCTTCATGAAAGTCATCACTAAGAAAGAGAGATCTCTTTTGAATCTGCTGTAGCAATTATAAATTGTTGTCCTGGATGGGGCTTGTTTGCTAAATGAGTTTCTGAAATGATATATGCATTGTTTTGGTGTTAATGATGTTTTAAAATCATACAAAATTATAGCCCAGTTATGTTGTAGTCAAATCCATTTTTTGTTGTACATAATATCTTTAAATGATGATAGTTAAACTACTTGAGCAAACTGAAGAAACTGCATGGCAGTCAAGTTCCCAAACATTAGAAAGAATCACATTCTAAAATTTTTTAGTCTCCTTCATACTTTGTAGATATGTTTTTTGTCTTGTAACTTTTTTTGTATCATGAAAATGATTAACTAGACCACCATTCACCTATACGAGTGTAGGTAAATCTCCTAAAAACCTCACTGAGGTTGGCCAGCAGAACCAACTCGAAACAGTGGAGAATCAAACTGAGGCAGACCTCACCTTCAAATGCACTGATGCATTCCAGTGGGCTCACACTGTCAAAATAATACCTTAAATTATTATGTTGAATTATGTTACATTTTGTATTCTTGCTCTAATAAGCTGTGGTGTACTCTCTCACTGTTACTATGAGCACAAACACACTTCAGTTCGTTAGCAGAGGGGAAACGTTAGGTACTCACTCAGTTGGATTTTCATATAGTTTTGATTGATTTCATAAAACACAAAACCTGTGGATAACACTGATTGTATTGAAAGTGCAATATATTATTAAAATCCATTTCCATTACAAAAGAAGCCTTAATAATTTTAATCAAACCATAGCTGTCAGATGGTGGTACTATAGATTGTTTATTTAACAATGTACTTTTGGTTAGCATTTAAAAACACCATCTTGTCCACATTCTTCAATTTCAACTGGCTCCTCATCTTACAGACTTGTCCAGCCTCACTTTGAGAGCGCCAAAGTTACAAGGGCACACAAACACTTTAATGCAATCCCAGATAAAAAATAACATGGGCTTGGGGTACTTTGCCCCAAAAAATAAATAAAATAAATAATAAATAAAATGTATGTCTAGTAGCTTTTTGGAGAATTTATATATAAACATATGTCCTCTTGCAAACAAGTAAGCCTCCCTGATACTGAATTACTTTTATTTTTCTGCTCCCTGCAAAAGGTCCAGATCTTCTTAACTTGTGACTGGTCTCCCTTTCCTTGAGCCACCATACAATCCATCATTGTGGTGCCACTGTTTGGAGTTTGGCTGCTCTCTGCTATGAGCTTGCTCACAACATTGTCAGCACTTCTAGCTACTCCAAAACCACACTTTTTGTGCTGAGTGTCCAAAATAATCATTTTGGAACAGATGTCTGTGCAGTCTTCTTCATAACAAGTCAGCCTTTTTGACAGGGCCTGTAGTATATTTTTTCTCAAGGTGATGCATGGCTTCAGAGTTGGGATTCTGTGTTTCACTAATTGTGGTATTGTCACACAGTCGATATCACACAGGGGGGACATCATTATCAAAGATTCTGAAGTTGGCAGCACAAAAGCAGAGGCTATCCACTAGCAATTGGTACTGCACCAGGTGCCATCCAACCCCGAGCGATGCCAGACCCACATCATTTCTGCAGCAGCACCACCTAGATGTGAGACTTGATGCATAAAGTGGCACTGCCTGCAGTGGCAGGCCCAGTCAATTTTCATGGTCCAGCCAGTTCAGTCCATGATGCCAGCGGAGCCACTTAGCAGTACAGTGATGTACATTGCAATTCAGTGTTTACCGTGCCTCAGAGACATCAACTTAACACTAGGACAGTTATCTTTCTGGAACTTTAATGCCAATCAGGCACAACAGAACTACTGTACAGAGACTTTCAATTCCGCATGTCAACCCCATCAGTAGGCAAAGGACTTTGTACTGTACCACATGCAGATCTTCAGTATATAAGTGGAGTATTCACAATACAACTATTTTACAGTGACTTTTTTTATTCATTCCATGTTTGATTTATGCTTCAAATCCCATCCACCTTTCTGAAAAGAACTGTATTTTTTACCCGTATCTGCTTCTTGAACACACATCCTTTGGCACTGACGCTAAGCACATAACATCCGGCAACAAGGAAAAATGATTTTGAAGGTTCTAATTAATTTTAAAAAATTTGTTCTGAGATCTGGCCATTGTCCACAGTATGTAAGTGTACTGACATGTTCTCACTTACAGACTTCTGGCAAGAAGCTACTTCCAGTGTATAAAGCATATTTTGTTGTTGTGCGGTTCTCCACTTTCACTTTTGCTTAGAATTGGTAATTTCTTGTGCCGTTACTTGTATTTGTGTATGCCATGGCTATGCCAAAAATGTCACTTACACAAATTGCTCAGTTTCAAGAACAACATATTCAACAACTTATTGAACATATGAACAGACACTCAGAGTTCCAGTCAAACATAATGGCACTGCTTCCTGCTACCCAGGTCATGCTGCAGCATCAGACTGTGCACCTAGGTTCCAGGAATTCAATGCTCAGCAAGAAGATTGGACTGATTAATTTGCACCTCTGCAAGCACATCTTTCAACCCAAAACATAAAAGGAACAGAGTGGCTTGCTCATTTCTCTCAAGTGTTTGTGCTGTAACTTACCAATTTTGGTGTAAATTATTTTCTACAACTGGCCCCAAGAATGTTGTGTGTGACAGTTTAGTAGCAGCTAAGAGAAGTATTTTGACAAAGAGATTCAAGTAGCTGCAATGAGGTTTAAATTTGTTATATGTTGTATGAAGCCAGTGCAAACTGACAAACAATGTATTACAGATTTGAGAGGTCTAACTAGACAGTGGAAGTTTAGTTGTGACTGTAGCAAAAGTTACAGTGATGACATGTCGTATGATTCTGTTACCCATAATGGATCAGACAGTCATCTAAGATATCAAATTCTAAGATACCAATATCCTACTCTCAAGCAGGTTTTTGATTGGTTGGATCACCGAGACACATTTGATAGTGCGGTGTTGGGGTTTGAGTCCCCGCAAATTTCTGTTGTTCAGGCTGGTGGTAGTAGTAAACAGACTGTGCATACAGGTTATGTGCCATGGCCTAGTGCAAACTGGCCTGGCCCATGCAACATGGCGGCAGTAGTAAACATCTGCCCCATGATAAGTAAGCAGTAAACAAAGTGAAGTCATGTCCTCAATGCTTCAAGGAGCATAAGTGGAAAGCTTGTCTTTGTAGGGAGGCACAATGCTTTAAATGAGGCAAATGTGGACATGTTCAATCAGTTTCAGAAAAAGTCCAATGTTCATTCATTTAAAAGGAAAGAGAATAGTGTGAACATAATTGTGTGAAAACCACATCTGAGGCAAACAGTGTTAAGTCTAAGTCAGTTTTGTCATCAGTTTAGAGGAAAGCTAACAAGTTATTCACGTCTTTGAACATTTGTCAGCGAGAGGTGCATATGCAACTAGACAGAGGAGCAACAGTCACTCTATTAAACTGGTGTACATATGACTGATAAAGTCAGCCAAAACTTTCATAGTCACTAATTGTGCTGTCCACTTACGCAGAATGAAGGTGATATTCTGAGATTCTTGCTGTGTGTAGTATGCCTACCTTTTTTTTAAAAAAAAAAAAAATAACTAAAACAGCGTCATTTGTGGTGCTGTATGCAAAATACAGTCCAAATATTTTTGGCATGGCCGCTTTTGACTTGTTTGGTTTGCAAATTCAGGACAATCATACCTAATGGCGGGTATCTAGACTGTGCAATGAATTTCAGGACCTCTTTCAACACTCTTCAGGCAAGGCCATTAATTTGAAGTTCATATTGCTCTGAAAGCAAAATTCACAACCGAAATTCTTCCAGGCATGGCCAGTCCCACATGCCATTAGGGACACAGTAGCAAAATAATTACAATAGTGACAAGAACAAGGTGTGGTGGCACCAATCACAGCAAGCCAACAGGTTTTGCCTTTAGTCGTACTAACCAAGTCGGATGGCAGGTTATGCATTTGTGTAGATTTTAAGTCCACTGTTAACCCACAGATCATTGTGGATTCATACCCATTATCCAGGCTAGAGGAACTCGTGAACAGACTAGGTGCTGGCAAGGCAGATTTGAAAGATGCCTACTTTTGGATTTCCTTAGACAAGCAGTCATATTAGATTTTTGTCACAAACACGCTCATGCGTCTATTCAAATTCCTGTGTTAACCTTCCAGCAGCACTTCAGCGCCTCCCATTGGCTAACAGCCAAGGTACCATTATGTTACAGCTGCTGTTCGCACACCAGAATAACACTTACTTTGGGACATGTGAGCAATGTGCAAGGCATTCATCCAACACAGGCCCATCTCAGAGCTATCTGATTTGCCAGAGCCACACAGTGTTCCGGAACTACGGGTCATGTTAGGCAAACTGACATACTATATTTTATTTATTCTGAATGCTTCCCAGATTGCAACTTCCCTGCATCGCATCTCTCGGAAGAATTTTCCGTTGTGCAGTCAAAATAACATGTATCAGCCTTCAAGAAGTTAGAAGACGCTTTTCTATATGACACATGCCTAATACATTTCAACCCATCCAAAGCGGTCGTTAAGGCGGTCGATGCTTTGTCTTTAGGGATCAGGGCAGTTCTGTCTCACCGCCCCAAAGGTGCCAGTCAACTGATCACCCCTGCATTGAAACTACTAAGCAAGGCTCAGTGCAATCACTCAAAACTTGGGAAAGAAGTTCTTGCCATCATTGATGGAGTTAGAAAGTTGCACCAATATTTGTATAGGCGAAAATTCTTCCTAGTGACAGATCAAGCCACTGACATCTCTGCTCAGCCTGCTCCACCCCACCCCACCAAACACCACACCGAAATTGCAGCAATGACCGTTCATTTTGTCAAATTATCAGTATGAGATTTTGTACCATCTAACAAGCAAGCACTCAAACACTGACACATTCTTACGACTTTCTGTTGGGACTGATACAATACTTGACCAGTCGGAAGAGTCATGTTTCTTTGTGGATGCTCAGGAAGCAGCAAAACAACTTCAAGAATTCCCAATTACACATCACAAGGTAGTCCTGGCAACAGCAAAACCTCAAGTTTCGCAAGTTTACTACACTACATCCACACTGCTTGGCACAGGTCTGTCAAGACAATGCCAAATTCTTTGGTTTGTCATTACTTCACACTCCAGCAGGCTCTTTCTATACAGAAAGGGGTGATTTTCCTCCACACGGAGTCGGCTCAATCATGCATAGTCATTCCCAAGTCATTGCAACAGGAAGTGCTTCAGTTACTGCACTGTGGTTATTGGGGCAGGGTCAGAACCAAACCGCTGGCCCAACACCATTGTACTTGTGTTGCAATGGATGACCAAATTGAGAAGATGACTGCAAGTTGCCAGGCCTTTGTGGAGCACCAAGCTGCTCCCCCACAGTATTATTTCGAGTGGCCTCAACCAACTGCCCTGTGGTAGACACAGCATACTGATTTCACACAACCATTTTAGAGTATCAAACAGTTGATAGTGGTGAACGCCTTCAGTAAATTCCTGTTTGTTGTTCCCAAAAATTGACCACAGTTTGCTTCAAGAGAATTTCAGCAATTTTGTGAAGGCAACAGCATTCAACATTTAACACTGCACTGTTTACATCCCTCATCCAACAGTAAGGCCAAACACCTTGTCCAAACATTCAAACAACAGCTATAAAGACTTCATGTTTTCCATACTCAGGAACAAGCTCTTCAGACCTTCTTTGTAATCCTACCAATCACAGGCACGTGATGGAAAATCACCAGCAGTCACTACACAGTGGTTGCCATCAAATTCTCCTGCATCTGCTACATCTACCACAGCAGGCAAGAAAGTAGTCTTGCAATAAAAAGTATAAGATTAATGACATTGTATTTTACAGAGTCTTTGGAGCCAGCCACAAATGGGAACATGGCACAATTCTCCAATTGCTAGGTTGTTCAATGTTTCTGATTCAGTGTCCTGACAGAGTGCACAGTTTGCAGCATGATTAAGCCACAGATTTTTCAGTTACAGATGTGGGGCCATGCAGGATTTTACAGTCACGGCCATCAACATCTCCCTTGGTCTTAGCAACACTGCTGGACACTGACCTGATGACATCTTCACAGTGCCTGCAGCATCAGTTGTTGCAGTCAGATCAGGATCACCCATCTGCCAGTCATCACAATTTCAGCAAACCATAGGACACAGAGATGTTTAGTTCTTTGGCCAATGTTTCTGGGTATTCACAAAGCAGATGCTGGAATGTGAGCAGGGATGCTACACTGGCTGATGTGTTAGCCCCTGCCTCATCAGCAAGACCTGTGACCAAGCATCTCCCTGCCACTGTTTTGCCCACAGTATGATGACAATGAGGATGTTTGAAAGGAAGGAATGGGGTATCATTGCACAATCAATATCATACAGGGTGCCATCATCGAACATTTTGAAGTTGGCAGCAGAAGTGCAAATGTCATCCACCAGCAGTCGCCACTGAAACAGGTGCCATCCAACCCTGAGTGATGCCACGCTCACACCCCCTGTGCAGCAGTGCCGTTAGGATGCGAGACTTAGTAACATATAGAGACACCGTCTGCAGCAGCAGGCCCAGTTACTTGCTGGTTACTCCCCAGTTACTGTTTGGGGCTCAGCCAGTCTTGTCCATGATGACACCAGTGGAGCCACTTAGTAGTACAGTGACATGTATTGCTGTTAAGTGTTTACCTTGCCTCAGAGACATCAACTCACAGCAAGGGCAGTTATCTTTGTGGAACTTTAACTTCAGTTAGGACAACAGAGCTAGTGCACAGAGACTTTCAATTGTGCATGTCAATGCCATCAGTAGGCTACAGACTTTGTATTGCACATGCCCACCTTCAATGTATTAGTTGAGTATTCACAATATAAATATTTTACAGTGATGTTTGTTTATTCATTCCAGTGTTTGATTTGTGCTTCAGTTTTCATGCACCTTCATGAACAGAACTTTATTTTATATGCATGTCTACCACTCAGACACACATTGTTTGGCACCTACACTAAGCACCATAACACTAATCTTTGGCATCTTTAGACCAAAGGAAGCACAATAGGAGATTTTGCGAACTGCTCCCTAGGCATTTCTTCCATTACTTTGAACAGAGTTTTCAGAACATCAAAAAGCAGTCTTTCAAAACACTACACTCTTCTGCCATTGGAATCTCACACTTAACAAATGAAAGTATCATTATGAAGCCACCTTTGACCAACACTACATGCTGTGTCATAAGCTTTAACTGTTTCTTGTTTAGCTGAAGTTGGCAGTGACTACAGTACTGATTTTGAACAAAACAATAATTAATTGCAACATTTCTTGCTCAAGCAGCTTAGTGCTCCTGATTCAGGATGGTTGAACACGTGTCACACTACTAATTAAGAGTTTGAAAAGTGCAATCTAAATGAACAACCATCATTTTCTTTACTACATCCAAAATAACAACTGCACTTCCAGTGACAAGAAAATACACATTTTCACTTATTCCCCATAAGAAACAATTACTTTAATACCCTTAGTAATGCTTTATGAAATGTACTGCTCAGGAATGTTAGCAGTGTCGGTAATAGCACATTGTATTTTGTGCTGCTCAACAAAGTGCACTGTGCGTTAACATTGGTCTACATGTCCATGACCACTATAACATATTTGGTTTCAGCCCATTTATTGCCTGTAACTTCCCCGATTTCAAGACAACGATGATTTAAAGACCTGTTTGTCAGGTTCTTCCTAGAAGACAAAGAATACCATGCTCCTAGTGTCTTAACTAGTTTGATAAATTTGGTATCATCCACCAAAGAAAATGCAAATCTACTCACCAAGTGGCGGCAGAACACACACATAAAAGAAGATTATAAGAATCGCAAGAGGAGGGTATATACTTGGAAAAGTCTGGGTGATATGGGAAGATTTCAGTTAGATTACATCATGGTCGGACAGTCGGACAGAGATTCCGAATTGGATTGGAAGGAATACCCAGGAGCAGATATAGACTCAGATCACAATGTAGTAGTATGAAGAGTAGGCTGACATTTAAGAGATTAGACAGGAAGATCAATACACAAGGAAGTAGGATACAGAAGTACAAAAGAATGATAAGATACGCTTGAATTTCTCTATAGATACAGCGATAAGGAATAGCTCAGTAGGCAGTACAGTTAAAGAGAAATGGACATCTCCAAAAAGGGCAATCACAGAAGCTGGAAAGAAAAACATAGGTACAAAGACGGTAACTGCAAAGAAACACGCAACAAGCGGCTACACGGGTAGCAGGGGTTGTGTGGCGTGGGCTGGGCGGTTTTTTAGGTTAGATGGCCTTGGGCAAGTACAGAATGGGCAACAGCCTCAACGGGTGCGGGGCAAAGTCAGGACATGCGGGAACCAAGCAGCAATCGGTATTGTAATTGTCAACTGTCGAAGCTGCGTTGGTAAAGTACCGGAACTTCAAGCGCTGATAGAAAGCACCGAAGCTGAAATCGTTATAGGTACAGAAAGCTGGCTTAAGCCAGAGATAAATTCTGCCGAAATTTTTACAAAGGTACAGACGGTGTTTAGAAAGGATAGATTGCATGCAACCGGTGGTGGAGTGTTCGTCGCTGTTAGTAGTAGTTTATCCTGTAGTGAAGTAGAAGTGGATAGTTCCTGTGAATTATTATGGGTGGAGGTTACACTAAACAACCGAACTAGGTTAATAATTGGCTCCTTTTACCGACCTCCCGACTCAGCAGCATTAGTGGCAGAGCAACTGAGAGAAAATTTGGAATACATTTCACATAAATTTTCTCAGCATGTTATAGTCTTAGGTGGAGATTTCAATTTACCAGATATAGACTGGGACACTCAGATGTTTAGGACGGGTGGTAGGGACAGAGCATCGAGTGACATTATACTGAGTGCACTATCCGAAAATTACCTCGAGCAATTAAACAGAGAACCGACTCGTGGAGATAACATCTTGGACCTACTGATAACAAACAGACCCGAACTTTTCGACTCTGTATGTACAGAACAGGGAATCAGTGATCATAAGGCCGTTGCAGCATCCCTGAATATGGAAGTTAATAGGAATATAAAAAAAAGGGAGGAAGGTTTATCTGTTTAGCAAGAGTAATAGAAGGCAGATTTCAGACTACCTAACAGATCAAAACGAAAATTTCTGTTCCGACACTGACAATGTTGAGTGTTTATGGAAAAAGTTCAAGGCAATCATAAAATGCGTTTTAGACAGGTACGTGCCGAGTAAAACTGTGAGGGACGCGAAAAACCCACCGTGGTACAACAACAAAGTTAGGAAACTACTGCGAAAGCAAAGAGAGCTCCACTCCAAGTTTAAACGCAGCCAAAACCTCTCAGACAAACAGAAGCTAAACGATGTCAAAGTTAGCGTAAGGAGGGCTATGCGTGAAGCGTTCATTGAATTCGAAAGTAAAATTCTATGTACCGACTTGACAGAAAATCCTAGGAAGTTCTGGTCTTACGTTAAATCAGTAAGTGGCTCGAAACAGCATATGCAGACACTACGGGATGATGATGGCATTGAAACAGAGGATGACACGCGTAAAGCTGAAATACTAAACACCTTTTTCCAAAGCTGTTTCACAGAGGAAGACCGCACTGCAGTTCCTTCTCTAAATCCTCGCACAAACGAAAAAATGGCTGACATCGAAATAAGTGTCCAAGGAATAGAAAAGCAACTGGAATCACTCAATAGAGGAAAGTCCACTGGACCTGACGGGATTCCAATTCGATTCTACACAGAGTACGCAAAAGAACTTGCCCCCCTTCTAACAGCCGTGTACCGCAAGTCTCTAGAGGAACGGAGGGTTCCAAATGATTGGAAAAGAGCACAGATAGTCCCAGTCTTCAAGAAGGGTCGTCGAGCAGATGAGCAAAACTATAGACCTATATCTCTTACGTCGATCTCTTGTAGAATTTTAGAACATGTTTTTTGCTCGCGTATCATGTCATTTCTGGAAACCCAGAATCTACTATGTAGGAATCAACATGGATTCCGGAAACAGCGATCGTGTGAGACCCAACTCGCCTTATTTGTTCATGAGACCCAGAAAATATTAGATACAGGCTCCCAGGTAGATGCTATTTTTCTTGACTTCCGGAAGGCGTTCGATACAGTTCCGCACTGTCGCCTGATAAACAAAGTAAGAGCCTACAGAATATCAGACCAGCTGTGTGGCTGGATTGAAGAGTTTTTAGCAAACAGAACACAGCATGTTGTTATCAATGGAGAGACGTCTACAGACGTTAAAGTAACCTCTGGCGTGCCACAGGGGAGTGTTATGGGACCATTGCTTTTCACAATATATATAAATGACTTAGTAGATAGTGTCGGAAGTTCCATGCGGCTTTTCGCGGATGATGTTGTAGTATACAGAGAAGTTGCAGCATTAGAAAATTGTAGCGAAATGCAGGAAGATCTGCAGCGGATAGGCACTTGGTGCAGGGAGTGGCAACTGACCCTTAACATAGACAAATGTAATGTATTGCGAATACATAGAAAGAAGGATCCTTTATTGTATGATTATATGATAGCGGAACAAACACTGGTAGCAGTTACGTCTGTAAAATATCTGGGAGTATGCGTGCGGAATGATTTGAAGTGGAATGATCATATAAAATTAATTGTTGGTAAGGTGGGTACCAGGTTGAGATTCATTGGGAGAGTGCTTAGAAAATGTAGTCCATCAACAAAGGAGGTGGCTTACAAAACACTCGTTCGACCTATACTTGAGTATTGCTCATCAGTGTGGGATCCGTACCAGGTCGGGTTGACGGAAGAGATAGAGAAGATCCAAAGAAGAGCGGCGCGTTTCGTTACCGGGTTATTTGGTAACCGTGATAGCGTTACAGAGATGTTTAATAAACTCAAGTGGCAGACTCTGCAAGAGAGGCGCTCTGCATCGCGGTGTAACTTGCTCGCCAGGTTTCGAGAGGGTGCGTTTCTGGATGAGGTATTGAATATATTGCTTCCCCCTACTTATACCTCCCGAGGAGATCACGAATGTAATATTAGAGAGATTAGAGCGCGCACGGAGGCTTTCAGACAGTCGTTCTTCCCGCGAACCATACGCGACTGGAACAGGAAAGGGAGGTAATGACAGTGGCACGTAAAGTGCCCTCCGCCACACACCGTTGGGTGGCTTGCGGAGTATCAATGTAGATGTAGATGTAGATGTAGATGTAGATGTAGATGTAGAAATCATGGGTAACAGAGAGAGTACTTCAGTTAATAGATGAAAGAAGGAAGTACAAAAATGTTCAGGGAAATTGAGGATTACAGAAATACAAGTCACTGAGGAATGAAATAAATAAGAAGTGGAGGGAAGTTAAGGTGAAATGGCAGCATGAAAGATGTGAAGAAATCAAAAAAGAAGTGATTGTCAGAACGTCTGACTCAGCATACAGGAAAGTAAAGACAACCTTTTATGAAATTAAAAGCAAGGGTGATAACATTAGGAGTGCAACAGGAATTCCATAGTTAAATGCAAAGAAGAGACCAGATTGGTGGAGAGAGTACACTGAAGGCCTCTAGGGGGAAAGATTTGTCTGGTGTGATAATAGAAGAAACAGCAGTCAATTTAGAAAAGATAGGGGATCCAGTATTGGAATCAGAATTTAAAAGAGCTTTAAAGGACTTAAAATCAAATACGGCAGAAGAGATAGACAATATTCCATCAGAATTTCTGAAATCATTGGGAGAGGTGGCAACAAAACGACTATTCACATTGGTGTGCAGAATGTATGAGTCGGCAACATACCATCTCTCTTTTGGAAAAATATCATCCACACAATTCTGAAGATTGAAAGAGCTTACAAGTGCAAGAATTATCGCACAATCAACTAAACAGCCCTTGCATCCAAGTTACTGACAAGAATAATATACAGAAGAATGGAAAAAAAATTGAGGATGTATTAGATGACGATAGTTTGGTTTTAGGAAAGGTAAAGGCACCAGAGAGGCAATTCAGACGTTACCCTTGATAATGGAAGCAAGACTAAAGAAAAATAAAGACATGTTCATAGGGTCTGTCGGCCTGGAAAAAGCATCTGGCAATGTAAAATGGTGCAAGATGTTCGAAATTCTGAGACGTGTAATACACAACATGTACAAGAGCCAAGAGGGAATAATAAGAGCGGATGACCAGGAAAGAACTGTTCAGATTAAAAAGGGTGTAAGACAGGAATGTAGTCTTTGGCTCCTACTGTTCAGTCTGTACATCGAAGAAGCAATTATGGAAATAAAACAAAGGTGAAAGGATATCAATAGTACATTTTGCTGATGACATTGATATTCTGAGTGAAAGTGAAGAAGAATTGCATGGTCTGTTGAATGGGATGAACTGTCTAATGAGTACAGAATCTGGACTGAGAATAAATCGAAGGCAGAGGAAGTAATGAGAAGTAGCAGAAATAAGAATAGTGAGAAACTTAACATCAGGATTGATGGTCATGAAGTAGATCAAGTTAAGGAATTTTGCTACCTAGACAGCAAAATAACTAATGATGGACGGAGCAAGGAGGAGATCAAAAGCAGGCTAGCAATGGCAAAAAGGGCATTCCTGGCCAAGAGAAGTCGACTACTATCAAACATAGGCCTTAATTTGAGGAAGAAATTTCTGAGAGTGTATGTTTGATGTACAGCATTGTATAGTAGCGAAACGTGGACTATGAAAAAGCTGGGAATAGAAGAGAATTGAAGCATTTGAGATGTGGTGCTACAGATGAATCCTGAAAACTAGGTGGACCGATAAGGTAAGGAATGAGGAGATTTCGTGCAGAAACGGAGAGGAAAGTGTAACATCCACGAGATAAATTATGCCTCTAACAGTTATAAACATTATCTATTCGACATATTTTAAAAAAAGAAAAAAAAAAAAAAGAAAAACAGTGAAAACGATGATAAATATTAATTATTTAATAATATTTTATGATGTAATTGGACATATCGATATGTATCGCACAAAGACAATGATAATTGTAAATTCCTTTTAAGATCTGCATTTGTCTTTCTTTGTTTTTACCTTTTGTTGGTTGGCTTTTGTAGGTTGTGGACGCATATCAAATTGAAGTCTGTTAAGAAATTGTAATTATTTGTTAATTATTACTTGAGAATAGAGTTCATTATTATTATTATAAATATGAGTGAATAATTATTTGTAACTTTAATTCCTCTCTCAGTAAGCATTATCTGTGTTAATTATTTCTTTCCACTGCAAGGAGCACAGCCATTGATGATAGCGATTTGTATCGCGTTTTTGTCTGTGTTTTCCATAGAAAAAAATCAAATGTTTACTTGATGAAGTCTAAATAGCGCACAATATGAAAGTAAAGTTTAATAAGCATTTCAAATGCTTATCTTATTTGCTCTAACAATAGAAAATCTCTATCAATTGTCTGCCGCCATCTTAACAATGATCTCAGCGGCAAATTCAAATTACGCAACTCTGGAGACATAAATGCCGAATGTAATACAAATGTGTAAAAATAAATGTGCGCCGGTGGTCCCGAACTCATTTTAATGAAAATAATTCGAATCGGATTGGTTCTTTAAAAACAGTGCTCATAGCACGATCCTTATAACAAACTTTTCTAGCTGATGTATGGAGCCAAAATTAATTAAGCATGAGTTGCAAAGAATATTGTTTCAGGTAACATACATCAGTGTTGCGTGCGGCTGATATTCGGTGGTTTTAATGATCATTTTGCTGAAGATAACTGCTTCCATCATAATCAATAGTTGTATAGAATCTGTTGTATGAACTGTGATTTAGTGACACTTACACAACTTACAGACAACACTTTAACACGACATTAACTTGGAGTTCTTTAGCAACTTGACCCAATCTTTAACCGGGAGAAAAATTATTTAGTAATTACTCAATGTAATAAAATAAGATTATCATTTTCATTTACAAATTAGTTAAATACCAAAACACTGAATAACATACATCGAAGAAGCAATTATGGAAATAAAACAAAGGTGAAAGGATATCAATAGTACATTTTGCTGATGACATTGCTATTCTGAGTGAAAGTGAAGAAGAATTACATGATCTGTTGAATGGGATGAACAGAATATGGACTGAGAATAATTCGAAGGCAGAGGAAGTAATGAGAAGTAGCAGAAATAAGAATAGTGAGAAACTTAACATCAGGATTGATGGTCACGAAGTTGATAAAGTTAAGGAATTTTGCTACCTAGACAGCAAAATAACTAATGATGGACGGAGCAAGGAGGAGATCAAAAGCAGGCTAGCAATGGCAAAAAGGGCATTCCTGGCCAAGAGAAGTCGACTACTATCAAACATAGGCCTTAATTTGAGGAAGAAATTTCTGAGAGTGTATGTTTGAAGCACAGCATTGTATCATAGCGAAATGTGGACTGTGGAAAAACCGGGAATAGAAGAGAATCGAAGCATTTGAGATGTGGTGCTACAGATGAATCCTGAAAACTAGGTGGACCGATAAGGTACGGAATGAGGAGATTTTGTGCAGAAACGGAGAGGAAAGGAGTATGTGGAAAACCCTGAGAAAGAGAAGGGACAGGATGATAGGACACCTGATAAGACAGGAGGGAATGATTTCCATGATACTAGAGGGAGCTGTAGAGGGTAAAAACTGTAGAGGAAGACAGAGATTGGAATACATCCAACAGATAATTGAGGATATAGGTTTCAAGTGCTACTCTGACATGAAGAGGTTGGCACAGGAGAGGAAATCATGGCAGGTCACATCAGACCAGTCATAAGATTGATGACGCAATAAATAAATAAACAAATAAATAATTAGGCAAGCTTCAAGAGCCAGTGGCTCCTGCTTCAGTCAGAAGGGTTCAAGGGTAAGGAACAGGGTCAAGGAAAAGGGGTAGATTTCGTAAAGACACCTAGAACTGCTGGTCTGGGAGACTTACCAGACAGGATGAGAAGGAAAGACGGATTGGAGACTGCATCACATGAGATTTGAAAACCTGAGAGTTTAAAGGTGGAAGACAGGGTAATATGCAATACTGCTTAAACCTTATGCACGAGTTAATAAGAGTGAAAAGCTAAGTGAATTGTGCATAACAGTGGTGGGAGGGGGACTGTGAAAAATGCACGGGTAAGACAATGAAAGATGTAGAAAACTAAAACGGAGTGAAGAAAAAGAGTAGTTATTGTGAAGAAATTAAGACCAGATGGGTGGTGAGAACCTAGGACATGTTGCAGTGCTAGTTCCAACCTCTGGAGTTCTGAGAAACTGGTGTCTGGGAGAAGAATCCAGATGGCGCATGTGGTGAAACAGGCACTGAGGTCTTGACTGTCATGTTGTAGAGCTTGCTCTGCAACAGGATATTGTGCATTGCCAGTATACACCCTCTGCTTATGCCCATTCATCCTAATTGATGATTTCGTGGTAGTCATGCTGACATAAAAGGCCGAACAGTGTTTACATAACAGCTGGCATATGACGTGTAATTTCATAGGTGATACGAATAGACAGATCAGGTGTACAGTCATGGGAACCAGGATGGCTCCTTCCTATGCCAATCTTTTCATGGGTCGCTTGGAGGGGGCTTTCATGGGATCCATAAATCTTCAGCCCCTGGTTTGGTTTAGATATGTTGATGACATCTTTACCATATGGACTCATGGTGAGGTTGACCTGTTAAAATTCTCAAATCTCTGAATACCTTCTCACAATTAAATTTCACATGGTCCCATTCCAAATCCTGTGTCACTTTCCTTGATGTTGATCTCATCCTCACTGAAGGACAGCTACACACATCTGTCCACATGAAATCTACTAACAAATGACAGTACTTACATTTTGACAGTTCCCATTCTTTCCATGTCAAACATTCCCTCCCGTACAGCCTTGGCATTCGAGGCAAACATATTTGTTCGGAAGCAGACTCTTTACAGCAATACACCACTATTCTCACCTCAGCCTTAACTGAATATAATTACCCCATCGGCATATTTCAAAAGTAGATTTCCCAGGCCATCACATCCAATCCTGGTACTGTTGATCCCTCCAAAAACAACTTCGGAGCACACCACAGGTCACTCAGTATTATCCTGGTCTGGAATCTATTAGTCTGCTACATCAAAAAGGCCACGACTTCCTAAAACCTTGCCCTGAAATGAGATCCATTCTGTCTGAGATTTTGCCCACCACACCTGGAATAGCTTTTTGTCACCCTCCCAATCCACAATATGCTTCATATCCCTGTGTTCAACCCTGCTGTAAGACTTGCCCTATGCAACCTCCTACCACCACCTACACCAGCCCTGTAACTGGCAAAACGTATACCATCAAAGGGAGACCCACCTGTGAAATGACACGTCATATGCCAGTGTTAAGTAAACACTGTTTGGCCTTTTACGTCAGCATGACTACCGCTAAATTATCAACTGGGATGAATGTGCATATGCAGAGGGTACATACTGGCAACACACAATATCCTGCTGCAGAGCAAGCTCTAAAACATGACAATATTGACCTCAGTGCCTGTTTCACCAGACATGGCATCTGGATTCTTCCCCCAGAAACCAGTTTCCCAGAACTCCACAGTTGGGAACCAGCGTTACAATGTGTCCTTGGTTCTCGCCACCCACCTGGCCTTAATTTACATTAATTTCTTCCAGCTCAGCATTTCTCCACAATAGCTAATCTCCACTTTAGTTTTCTACATCTTTCATTGTCTTACCCATGTATTCCCCCCTCCCCCCCCCCCCCTCCCACTTATTTTTTCACTCTTATTAATGCATGTATGATGTTTAAGCAGTAGTCTCTGTGTTGAATATTACCGTGTCCTCCACTTTTAAGCTCCCAGGTTTTCGAATCTCATCCGATGCAATCTGGTAAAACTCCCCTGACCTGTGGTTCTGAGTGACTTTCCCATAATCTGCCATTTTTTCTAGACCTCTCCACCCCTTTTCCTCCACCCCTCTTCCTTCCCCTTCAACCCTTCTGCCTGAAGAAGGAGTCACCGTTTCCGAAAGCTTGACTGTTGTTTGTTCTGCCGCTGCTTAGTGAGTAGATTTTTTTTAACTATCCAATTAATTTATTTTGTCAAAACTGATTGTTTTCATTGTTAAAAGAGCCCATGTGGCCATCATTCCAGCTTAGGTAACCCTCTTGTCATCTGTCTTGTTCAAACTGTCTGTTTTCTACCTTGCGCACTAATCCGTTCATTTATTTATCTGTATCAACACTTTGCCCCTACATCTTTTCTAGTACTGGTTTTCATGCATGTAGACAGGTTCACTTTTATCTGCATATAACAGTTCCATTGTTATTTATGAAGTTGCATGTAACAATTTATAGTTCACTACAATGGAGGCCCTTCTCCTGATCATCTTTCACCGATTTATTTGCAAATTTGACACCTATTTTCTTTCCCACCCTCCATTTATCTTGTTTATATGTAATTGTTTCACTTTTTTTTTTTTTTTTTGTGCATTGTTTTTCGTCAAACCACTCTGATCGACTTTCACTGCCGTCTGCTATATCACCTTAACTGCCAAGCTAAGTAGTTTACATTTTCTCCTATGACTTTCTGTTTACCCAGTTTTTAAAATCTTGTCACATTTCACAACCTTCTCAATTATTTCTTTTTTCTTTTCTTTTCCAATTTTTTTCGTATCATGTAGATTGTCCACTCATTGACTCTTATGAACCATTGTCTGTTCTCACCATTTTTGTATGAATTTTTTCGTTTTTTTCTTTTGATTTTTCCAAATTTTTTCCTTGCTCTTCTTATGTTTCTCTTTTATCCACCTCTGCTTATCGTTTTTGCCATTCCCACAATTTCTAACACTCCAAAACAGTCCTCTCTTGCCAACATGAATCCCATGTCGTATTACATCGACCCCTTTTCCTTCACCCCTCTTCCTTCCCCTTCCACCTGAAGAAAGGGCCACTGGCTCCGAAAGCTCACCTAATTATAACTTTCTTTTATGTGTGCGTTTTGCTGCCACTTGGGGAGTAGATTTTTTTCCATCAAATTAATTTATTTTGTCAAAAATTCATTGTTTTCATTGTTATAATGAAAATGGTACGTAACACTTAGAAATGGTATCAAGGAATAGATTGTGCTTTTTTTTTTTTTTTTATAGTACCAAAATTTGTCATTTGCCTTGGCATTTTTCTCGGTGCTTGTGTGGCTGCTGTACTTGGCTGATTAGAGTGTTAAGGTGCGCGTCATATATCTTGGCGGCCGAGTTTAGGTTCGTTCTGCGCATTTGACGTCACAAATCACAGTCAGCCAATGAACAGAGAACGACGTTGCCAGATCTCGACTGCAGTGCAGAGCACGGACGAGTGTCTTCAATTTTAGAAACGTTCAGTCATAAATGAAGTAATTGAACAAAAGCAATGTCTTGATAGCAGACTTTCTTTTATAGAAAGTTTGGAAAAAGCATTCTTTACACCAATTGCTTCATATTCTATTAATTAATTAAACCAAACAAACAATAAGCCTCCTAATTCAGGCGATAGCAAGGAAAGGTGTTTGTATCAGTCTCACGTACCGCTTTTTCGCAATAAAAAACAGCGGTAATTGTTTATTTCCTACTGTACTTCGACGCAACGTGAGTTATTCATAGTAATCCCAACAGTGTTTGTCGGTATTTTGCAGACGTTTAGAGTGCTCCAGGAGATGCCAGAAATGAGTAGCTGCGTTGGCGTAATGGTAAAGGTGTTGGGCTGCTAATCGGAAGATTCTGAGTTCAACAAGGCTTGTTGCATACTAAATATTTTATTTATTTAAAAACAATAGCGAAGTGTCTTACTTAATGAATTTTATTCGTTTGAATGTAATGTTTTGAAATTTCCTGTGCTTCATTATAATCATAATAAGTTTTCAGTTTTTGTAATTTTCTCCTCCAATATTTCTTTTCACAGCAATTAAAAACAACGAAAGGGCACACATACAATATTCATGTTATCCGTTTTGTTTGTATATCGCCTCTTCCGTAGTCGCTGTTTTACTATTCATATTGAGATATATTCTTTTGCGGCAGTATTAAAAGTATTATTTAGAGCAGAATTTCGGCTCGTACGTTGCCGAGCTATTTGATTGTCTGACGGAATTCTTTGCTTCGCTGCTTTGGCAACATCATATTCAATGGTTTCGTCGACTGATCTATGTTTTGGCAAGTATTTGCTGTCCGTTGTGACAAAAACAAAATGTTTGCGCACTGTGCCTCACTGGCAATATATTTTAGTTTTATGTTTTATTACGTCCAAAATTCAGTTTTGTGTACTTCGCCAACTTCGTTTTAATCAGAACGTTTTAGAAAAAAGCGAAATGACTCTAGTATAAAGAAAGTTTTGTTACAGTTGCTAAAGATAGAATATTTCCCAATTTATAAACACTGTTTATGTTATAAAGGGTGTTCATTTTATGGGGACATTGAAATCTCTTGAAAACGACACACAGAGCCAAAAGAAATCCTAATGAAAATTAGTTCCTCCCGGAAGGGGACATCCAATTATAACAAATTTGACTACAAATTCGTCGAATTTGGTATCATTGGATGCCCCCCTCTGAGACAAAAAAAATTTAGTTGTAAATTTGTTTGATCCGATGTGTAGATTTGTGGATATTTCAATGTCTCCAATTAAAATGAACACTCTGTATAGTTGGAACCATGAACGACTGCGGTCGATTTAAGGCTCGTTCTACGCACCTGACGTCACGCATCCGCTGACAGCCAATGAGTATTCAGTAGTTTTCTGAACGGTCTGCTGGGAATGTCTTGGCGAGTGAGAGTGTTAAATGTGATTGTAGTTATTCTTTGGTGAATTTTTATCGCATTTGTTGCAAGTTGTCATGGCTGATAATGGTGGTAAGCGACAAACTCTCCATAAACAGGCGAGGGACATAATTTACCGGATTCACGCTTTTTTTTCAAGCGCGAAGCAGAAAACGGTGGACCTATCACGGATGTCGCCAGATCACAGGAACGCACTGCAGAAGCGACAGGCGTTAGCTTGAGAACCGTTCAGCGGATTGCCAATGAAGGAAAGTTATCTACGGAGACCTGTGGAAGCCCACTTTTCAGATCGCCAGGGAAATATCGCACTCGTGAGAGGACTGTAACTAATTTAGATAATTTCGACAAAGATGTTCTAAGACGAGAAGTGCTCAACATGTACAACACAGGCGAATTTCCTACTGTAAAAAAAATCACTGTGAAAATGCGTGAAACCATAAATTTTAAAGGTAGCATGACTTCAATGAAACTTAAAAACATTGGATTCAAATATGTACATACAAATGACGGAAGAAAGTTTTTAATGGTACGTAGTGATATCGCTGCTTCAAGGGCACAGTTTTTAAGACGTATTATTGAAGTAAGAAAATCCGGGAATAAGAACATTTTTTTCTTGGACGAAACATGGGTGAACCAAAATCACACAAGGAAAGCGTGTTGGAAAATGAGTGATGGTTCGGGTGGGTTTAAAGTACCAGTTGGTAAAGGTGGACGAATAATTGTGCTTCACGCTGGTTCTGCTTCTGGATTCATTCCAGAAAGCAAATTAGTGTTCCGGGCAAAAAAGAGAAATTCAGGGGATTATCATTCCAAAATGATTGTTGATTCAGTCAAAAATTCTTGTGAAACCAGGTTGTATAACAGTCATACCTGGTACGTCCATGAACATCATGTGGCCAGACACAAATGAAGTACACATGGTGCCAGTAGCAGATCGAGCAAGTTGACCTTTTGATGAATTAGCCATAAATTATTGTATGTAATATGAAAACATTTTCTATTTACAGATCATGGAGATCACATTTCTGTCAGTTTTTGTAATATCCTTACACAACTGAGTGTTTTGGAATTTTGATCTAGATACAACACTATTAATTAAAGGCACTATCCATAAACGCAGGCAAAAAATAGAACTAAAAGCTACTTATTGGCACTAAGTAAGAAGCATTGACTGAAACAATAATAATAATGGTGAGATGCAATAACTGAGTGGAATCAACGATAATGACTAACAACCACTAAAACAATAGATTGTTTCCACTCAAAACTGAAGGTAGAGAAGTTGAATTGTTGCCTCCAGCATTCCTCAGGAGTGTGAACTTTGTTGTAGAATGTTTATAGTTTTGGCTAAAGGACTAACTGTGAAATTAAAGTACCAATGTGTATATGTGAACAGTACTTCATAACTAAAAGATACTGTGTCTCTTACCTATTCACAGGCTGTGAAACATAATTCTGTTTGTGTACACAAGTGTGATTTGTACGTATTCTTCATGTACCCCTAAGGGAACTTACCCAGTCAACTTTGTATCCCCAGTAACAACAACCTAATTAAGTATGTATTAATTGCATCTGGAATAACTTAATCCACAGCAATATATTAATCAGTTCTAAATGGTGAAAAAAAAGTCATTTTGTATAACTATTTTATTAATGTCAACTATGTAGAGCATCTATCTTTCGATATGTTATGTAATTACTTATTGTTAGTATCATTTAGCTAATTATGTAATGTATCTATCTTGTATATTCTTATACATAGTGACAGTTCCCAGAGTACTTTAAAAATGTATTTAGTTTTGAGTATATATAACTTTTCTGACGACGTGCTACATATGTTCGAAGGTAAATAAAGCATTTATATTTTTAGTATTTCTTCCAGAATCATGACTTGTTAGATAACCGAGCGGGGTGGCGCAGTGGTTAGACACTGGACTCGCATTCGGGAGGACGACGGTTCAATCCCGCGTCCGGCCATCCTGATTTAGGTTTTCCGTGATTTCCCTAAATCACTCCAGGCAAATGCCGGGATGGTTCCTCTGAAAGGGCACGGCCGACTTCCTTCCCAATCCTTCCCTAATCCGATGAGACCGATGACCACGCTGTCTGGTCTCCTTCCCCAAACCAACCAACCAACTTGTTAGACCAGTGTGATCTAATGAGCTTAAGGATATTTATCTTCTCCCTTTTTCATTGTGGCACATTCTGATATTTTCAGACGTGCATACATTGATTGATCTAGTTATACAAGATACTAAATGAATTTACCAATTGCCCTTATATGCTGTCTGGACATGGAGCTCTGTTCTTTTCCATTTTACATGATTTCAGCCACAGCTACACCTGCTCACTGATACACGGAAGCAGTATCGTTATAAGGCTGTTCAAGCTCTAGCCTTAGTTATTTGTAACTTTTCCCTTTTCATTGCCTGTCAGAAGAATTTTGTGAACTTCAGTGGATTTTTACAGCTTGTCATCAGTTAGCCTAGTGTCAAGAGTGTGGAGAGAACAGAGGACATTTTATTTTCTAAAAAATAATTTTATAGTTTTAACAACAACATATTTCTGGGGTTAATGAAACTCATCAAACTTCCCATGTAAAATTACATGCCCATGAACTATCAGAACAAACTTACATTAAGCTCAGCAATAAAGTTTTAAAATTCACCAACATTGACGAGACAAAAGATATAAGTGGCAGAGAAAAGAGATGATAGCACTTTAGTTGCAAATGGGTGAAAAAGCAGGCACCAAAATAGTATAATAGGATGTGAGGAAAATAGGGGGATTAAAGACTTCGCCTAGTAATGATACTGGTCACACATGCAGTGGACATGAAAATATCAAAGTATAGGTTTCTCCAACTTCATTCATCCATTCATTGTCGTCCACAGAGCCTGTCACAGGATGTATAGAATAAGTCAAAGTATACATTAACAAAAGGGAAGCAACAGTTATGAACTATACATATGTTTACTGTCCAAACAAATTGTATTTCCTCATCTGTATTGCTGTATACATTCAGAGGTTAAATTTGAGAGGTTAGGCCCTAATTTGAAAAATGTTTCCTAAGTTATGGTAAGTTTTTGTTCTTACCATCTACAGTGAACTTAATATCTATATGAATATATTGGCATTTACCACAGGACCACAGTTGGAAATGTAGCTAACATAGGACTGTTTACGGTGAGCTTTGCTACACGTCACATAACTAAAAGGAGTCTTTAATTCTCAAATCTAGATACACACATACATCATTAAAGGAGCATTTAATAAGAAATGTTTTAATGAAGTTCTGATCTGCAGAGGTATTGAATTTCTTTATTTTTGTCCGATGGGGGCTTGTTAAAGGCTTTAGTACCATAAAATGAAACCTACTCCACAGCCTATATAAAGAGGACAAAGTGTAAGTTTATGTTTTTATGTGCTGGCTGTGAAAGACACATTTCAGTTGAAACTTTTTTTAAATGCATAATATTCTTGTGAGGAACAGTGAGAGTAAATGTAAACATTCACTGTACATCTGTGGTGTTGAGCAGTTGACAGGTGTGTAAAAAAAGTCTGAAATTGTTTTAAGATTTTGGACTAAAAAGCTATATAATCTTCTATAAACCACTTAACACCTTGACTGTCATTGTTTGCATTCCTCACAAGAGTTCCCAGGCCATATTATTACGTGTCAATGCAATATAAGCTGATATGCATGGTGAATCATAAGTGAGGGAAAATATTCTGAAGATCATATACTTTTATGCTTAAGTCAAATACGATTGTCATATTTTCGTCCCCTGGACTTACAGTTTACACAATAAAGAAAAAAGTTAACCACTGAGCGAAACACTTAAGAGCCTCAAGGACAGTACATGTTTTAATATCCCGCAGATGCTTTGCAAGACACACTAAATACCTGACATGTTGCAGCCAGTACTACGAAGACACAGGAAAAAAACTCACTCACCATATGGTACTGCGCAACATTAAAAGAATTTGTGTGCTACACACTGCCAACAGTGACATGGAAAGAGTAGCAGACTGCTGTACTAAAATGTGACCAAGTTGTACCATCTCGCCAATCTTTCATTCTGGCTTATGAAGGCACACAGAACACCAAAATCTTCCTTCACATTTCTTGACTTTATGAAAATAAGTTCTACAGCCATTTCTTGACACAGAAACATATAGGAAAAACAATTTTGTTTGTTGGTCAGTGTGTATCACTGCACAAAATATTTTCCCCTATTTTAACTTACCATGCATGTATACTACATTGATACACAGGAAGCAATACTGCAGACATTATTAAAAAATTGTTTGACATGGAATATCAGTGTGTGGCTGCTTTTACTCAAGAATGGCATCTTTATCCTGTGACTAGTTTGATCAAAGCTGATCAACATGGTGGCACAGGAGAAGCAGCTTACTACAGACATGCTCTTGCATTCCACCAGAAAATGTAATGTGTGATGTATGCTGCAAATTTATAAACTCATCAAATATATTCAATTAGAGGATGTCACTTCAAACAAGGACTCATTTGTGCCAGTACATGTCTGCATTTGCTTTTGTTGCTCAAAATATTTGTGGATATCATTTTCTGATAGGTTGCACAGGACCTTCATTGTTTTTTCTTATTTATGTGAACAATCACATCTTTTCTATGTTGAGATAGTACGTGGGAGATCTTTAAGCAGTTGAGTCAACTAGGACTAGAGATGAAAGGTCTCTAGCTCGTAGACACTTGCTGTATTTTGGTGTACCCACACAATGTCAGTCATATTTCCTGCCATTATGTATAGTAATTTTGTATTATTAAGAGACTTGCAGCTCTGTTACTGTTGCAGTTGCAGTATTTCATCAAGCATCTGTTACAGGATTGTCCGGAGTAACTTGGATAAATCATCACATATATGGTACTGTGAACAACAGGGTACCAGTCAGCTCATAAAGAGTTGGCAACAAATTGCAATAATATGGTCAAAACAACATTTACTTTTAAGTGGTAATGGCAGCTTCTGTTCAGTTTTTTAGCATCAGTACACAAAGTGACAATGTGAACTTAAAGAGACAGTTGTCACTTCTTTTTATTGTATGAGAGCTACAACAGAAAGAAAGAGATTTACATTTGCCAGTTAAAATAAATAAAATTTCCTATTATTTGAAAACTATCCACACTTGGTACAGGTCTGCTGCTAGCCACAATGAAATATAAATTTTTTAAAAACTGCCCTTTAATATCACTCCTATTGTCCATCTACTTAAAATGCTTCAAAATTGGACAACAACCCGGCACAACATTTGGAAAAGCTGGTGATAATTGATGCTGCTCAAAATGTTAACAATACATGGCTGCCTTGTGGTACTATATTACCAGCAGGTTTAACCTGCTCTCTGTAACACCAACTGAGAACTTATTGTCTACAAAGAATATGCAAATAAAGGTGGTCTGAAGAACAATTTTAAAAAGGCTTCTGAAAGCTTCGTACATTTCCCCACCAGCTAAGGGCATAAGGAGACAAAGCTGTTGAAAACGACTTCAAGCTATCAAAAGCTTTCCAGAGTACAATATAAAAGGCTGTGTCACAGGAAAAATAAGTCGATACAGGACAAGTGACACTCCGGAGTCCAGAACTTGCAAAGTTTAGAAGTAAAGTTTGGAAAGAATGGAGAATTATTCAAGGAGGCCTGTATGATAGAGATTTTAGACTAATGCCATACAGGCAACCAAGAACATTATAAAACTGAGACATTCTGTCATTAGAGCCAGTTTGGTTTGTTCACGAAAATCTGGCAGAAGGTCTCCGAATGTACCCTATCAATAACTGATAAAGAAAACTGTCGTGCGTGAAAGTATACGATGATAAAAGCAAAACCATTCCAGCAAACATGGGCCCACAAACGAGCCATTTGCGAGATAACTGTGGGCATGTTATTACAATCTGCCACCGACTTCAGCATGGGACATTCACCTAGTAAGTACAGGTGTACCTGAACATAAACTTTTCTATTCATTCCACATCAAACTGAGCTCAAATTTTACTTCGCCTCATGGTTAGGGAAGTGGTATATGCATGACGGGGAACTGGCATACTTTGCTGCTGATCAAAGAAGACGTCTAATATGCCAATATGGTCCAGGATGGATATTTCAAGCAGGGCCTGTACCTTGGCGTCTAAAATCACAAGCCTCAATCCTCTGGATTTTGCTCTTTAGGGTCACCTCAAAAGTGGATGTTCTAAGAACTGAAACAGTGAATTGTATCTCAGGCTATTTGAAAGAATTCAGTTCATGAGAGGACAACATATGGAACACCTACTTCAAAAGTTATGAGTGTACCATAAATAAAAACATGTAATGTGCTAAAGCAATATTGTATTTCTTGTTAATGCAGGCCAAGGTAAAACTGGAGCACATTTCAGATGAAGATTTAATCAAAAAGTTTATATTCCAAATACATCTGTAGTAATAGGGATAATATTTCATTATGAAATCAGTGGTGACTTACTACACATCTCGCAAATTAGCAAGTTGTGACAGTCACAAAAAAGTCTTCAGTGATCCATGTAAACATTTATTTTGTTATAACTCCAGTCTTGAATCACAATGTTTATTTTTGATCAGGCAGTTAGTTTCAATTGGTAATGACCATCTTAAGATCTGAATAGAAACATGTTATACACTAGACTCTCACTAATCCGGCCATTCCTGGCACATATTGGTGCCGGATTAGTGGAAGTGCCAGATTATTGAGTGTCTGAAATTATATTCATTTATTTTGTTTTTGATTTATTTTGAAAACACAGGGGGTAAAGTGTATTATGCTTTATTAAACCAAAGAATACAATTTTTAAACAGAGGATATACTCTATTAAATCCAAAAATACATTAATTTCCAAAGAAAACTTAGTCCTTAAGTGTACAATATACTGAACATAATTGTACAGTTTTATCACTTACTATGAAACATGTCTGTAATTTTTAACTGTCGCGGTGATGATATGCAATGGTGGCATGCTTTATCATGCAACTGCTTTACAAGCATTACGTCAGTACTGCATGTATCTGGTTGTTGCATAATGTACTCGAGGAAGACTTCGGCAGCTTCAGCACCAGCACTGTCAGAAATCTTCATGCTCTCTCCTCCTATGTCCTCTTCATCACTTTCATCATTACTTTCTTGCATGCTTTTCATTATTTCTTCATCTGTTACATAAAGTTTGGTCTGTATCACAGTTTTCCTTTTTCTGCCACTTAGTATCATCATCATCAATTTCTTCTCCTCCTGGAAGGTTATGGACCATGTCAATGTACAAAGTAATTGATAATTCCAAATTGACTGGCTCATTGTTGTCGCTCACTACTGGATCCTACTCAACATCAATGGATGGCCACAATTTTCTCCAGCTCTTCATTACAGTAGTGCTCTCCACTGTATCCCATGCTTCTGCTGCTTGGAAAACAACATTAGTTATGTTAATTGCTTTCCACGCTTTCAGCATAGTCTTGATAGCGTCATTTTCACTTTCGTTCAGCAAGGAGACAAGACATGAATGTCAACAGTGACATTTAATTGATTCCAAAATCTCCTGGTCCATGGGCTTAATTAGGGCTGTCACATTGGGTGGGAGAGAGTGCTACAAGCACCATCAGTCTTTAGAGAAACATCTGAAGGATGACTGGAAGCATTGTCAACTATAAGGATAGCTCCCAGTGGAAGTTTTTTCTTCTTTCTGCTGATACAAATGTTTCCTGGAACCACCGAGAGAATATTTGTCTGTCCATCCACGCTTTCTTCTGAGCACAATTTATGTCAATGTGTTGAAAACAACATGGATGTTTGCATTACAACACACCATTAATGTTACGCGCTGTTTCTGTTGCTTGTAACCACGAGGCTCCTTCTCTTTGTTTGTAGCTAATGTTTTTGAAGGAAGTATTTTGTAAGAGTCCTGTTTCATCAGCATTATACAAGGCATCAGCAGTTAAAAGTTTTTCCTCTATTATCTCTCATACCTTGCTTACAAATTCATCAGCATCCGTATCATTAGCTGAGCAACTTTCCCCCAGTGACTGTCAGCTGCCAAACGCCATGTCGTTCGTTGAATGCAACTGCTTTTTCCTTTATAATCGGGCCATTGACTGGAATTCCTTTACTGCGTTGTTGTATGAACCATCTACAAACAGCTACATCCAGTTCTTCATAACCTTCTGTTTTCCCCAACTCACAATTCATTTGTGTTGAGTACCGTCTAATAACATCTTTCTTTCTGATGTCATAAATAGTTGCTCGACCAACACTGAACTCAGCAGCAATGCCTTTCTGTGAAGAACCTTGATTTTACTTGTCTAAAATTTTGTGTTTCTATTTTAAGTCTAGCGTATTTTGTTTCCTTTCAGAAGACATGATTCCAAACTGTAAAGAAAGCTACAATTTCAAATCCCGTATATAAAGCGTTGTTTAACTAAGCATTTTTGAGCATGATAATTCATTGCGCATGTGTTTTTTGGATGTGTGCTGGATTACTGAGGGCCGCATTAGTGAGAGTCTAGTGCATTACACATATCACATCATTACATGTGATGGCACAGTCAAAATCATTAGCCATTTTGCTTTTGTCAAACAAATATAACTGTGGTATGTAAAGAGCACCACTGAGGTGTATATACTGCACATTAAGAGAGACATCAGATTAAATTTTCATTCCACAGATCCAAAAAATGAGACGATTCTCATAGATGTTATAACAGTGTCTCTCTTCATGTGCAGTATGTTCGCTTCAATGGTGCTCTTTACATACCACAGTTTTATTTGACATAGCTGAAATGATTAATGATTTTGACTGCATCATCACATGTAATGGCTTGGTATGTATAATGCAACATGTTTCTACTCAGGCCTGGAGATGGTCATTACCAACCAAAATTAATTATCCAATCACAAATAAAAGTTACAATCCAAGACTGGAATTACAAAAAGCAAACATCTTGCAGAGGACTTCTTTGAGAACAGATGGCAATGGAAATTTTTTTTGTCTGTAAGGCTTGCAGCATGAACTTAAGCGAAATACTTCATTTTATATGAAGTCAATCCATTAGCTGCAATGTAATTTTTATTTGCTTATATTTAGAGATTTCTGCTTGCCTGTTTTGGTTTTCAAAGCCGTTATCAAGTGCACCTCTGGGTACTGTGAATAGTGGATCTTATTTACATCTTACTTGTAATCAATAAATTCAGTTTTATAAATTATATTTTTGCATACATCTAGGTGGGGTTAACGATCATATGGCATCTAGGGGCCAACTGTGAACTGTCTGTTATGAATTAATACTATCATAATCAAGTAGTTTTATAACACACAATTTTTCCTGATAACTGTTTGAATGTTGGGATCCTTGGATGACGTATGTTTACAAATTTTTCATCTCTGGGAGCAGCAGTGGTGTGTGTGTTACATAGACATTACTGTTTAAGCATTTTTGTATATCCGTTATCTGTGAAGTCATACACATATGATCCTTTCTTATAGTTGAAAATATCAATAAAATTTTGTAACTAAGGCTTGTGTTTCACATTAGTTTGTTCGCCGAGTAGGTCATTTGGCAAAATTTCTCGTGTGTGTGTGTGTGTGTGTGTGTGTGTGTGTGTGTGTGTGTGTGTGTGTGTGTGTGTGTGTGTGTGTGTCTCCAATTCTTCCAGAATACAGTATAACCCCCTTTTACGTTCCTGGAATTAACATTCCCCGCCGTTCACAACATTTTTTATTGCTCCCGTCAAATTTCATATGTCCACAATGTTACATCACACCTGATTTTGCATCAACGTACTTATAATTTTCCTGCAATTTATGCTTTATGAATAAATGTTCATGGAAAGAAAAAACTGATGTAAAATAAAATGGTGATGGCCACCAAACAGTGTTTACAAACATTATGTGGTTAAGTTCTGTGACACCATGGTGCTGTACTTAGTGGATTTAAACCAGTAAATGTGTAAAAGTTGGAACAATTCGCGCCATATCTCCTGCTGCGTCCAATCTCTACTCTGCTTGGTGGCTGATAGGAGTAACTAGGTTCATACAAATAAGGGAATCATTACCAATCACAACCATTTCCAAACTGTTTCTACAGTGCATCTTCAGTTTTGTGATTGTTGTAATCTTTGTCATACCTCTTTTGAATCATATTTAGTGTGTTTCATCTTTTGGCCACTTGTAGTGCTAGTTGACACCTTTATTCGGTTTGCGTTGCTCAAATGTTTTTGGTTTAAACACAGCACAAATTACATATATTCTCATGCTGAGCAAAATATGTTTCAAGGATTTATTCTTGTTGTTAAGTGTGATATTTATGTATGTATTCTTTGTTCTGTTACACAAAAACAATGTGAGCAATAGTTTGCATGTGTGTAGTTTTCTACATACCTGTAACTGAGGAAGCACAGTACCGATAACCTCAAAAATACGACTACCGTTCAACAGATGCAGTACAACACACAAAATACTTATGTAAATATTTGCATTTGATATCGAGAAAAAATTCTCAAAATGCTATGTGCGAAGTATGAAAAAATGTGTTACTGATGCAGTGTTTTATTATTCCTATAACGAATGACAGCTGCAGGCATTCCAAAAACATCGATAATGACTTATGAAACTGAGTCAAGTGTTTCTGCTTCCCAGTTATTAGTTCCCATTATATTAGCAGTTTTTATTAAATAATAAACCATTACTAGATAATAAACAAGTCTCTGGCAGGAGTACTTTGATGCCTATATGTGCACATAAATAAAGTGTGAAAATAGAAAGGGGGGGGGGGTATCCTACACTTAACATTTACAGCTTAAAACATTATTTCCCACATTTTACACCATTTTTCTGAAGTCTGCAGTGTTTTCAATGTGTTTGGCTTTGTGGTTTTCATTTTTAAGATGTAAGAACAAAGTTGTTCAATTGCTTTCACAAGCTTTCATATGTTCTTTGTTCCTAATGTTGCTGTTTCTTTCTATTTTTCCACTGTAGAATTTGTTACAGTTTTCAAAAGAAATTTTGTACACTCCTGAATTTGAAAATTCTGAGATTTTGGCTTTTCCTGACTGAATTCGTGTTTTCAGAGTAAGGGTCATGCAAAATGCAATTTTTACATTTGTCTTATGTATTACATAAAACACTGTTTAAAATGTTTAGCAACTTAAAATGACTTACAAAAGCTGTAAAAATAAGACTAGACAACAGCTCACAGTGGCCCCCCGATGCCATATCATCATCAACACCACCTACATGGAAGTAGAAATGTAATTTATAAAAGTGATGTTACTGATCTTAAGTCAGATGTAAATAAGACCCACGATTCACAACACTTATAGGTGCACCTGAATAAGGCATTTCCAGCCAAAACAAGCAAGCTTCTTGGGTAGAAATCTCTAAATACAAGCAAACAAAGATTACATTGCAACTACTGGAATTGGCCTATCAATAGAAATGTTTTTTACTTCTTTTAATTATGATACAACCTGTGGATTTGGAACATAATCACTTATGCATGAACATTTTGCTCCTTGTCTTTTTTTTAACTTTTGTAACTTAAAGACCTCAGTTTTGAAAATGGCCCAATAGCTCACACCTGAGTGTATTTTATGTGGCTGTACTATGAATATGACACCAAATATGTTCCTCTTCATATTCTGATATATTACAGGAACACCCAAAGAATTTATTGTATAAAGTCTTTAATACAAAACAGTCTTCAAAAATACTGTATTACATAGAACATTGTTTAAAATTTTTAACAACTTAAAAAAGTCCATTTATTTTTTCACTTACAAAAGCTGTAAAAATAAGACTCAACCAGGCTTTTAAACACACTGTTTATAAAATACAATACAAATTTTATATAAATATTATACATATTTGTTTGTATTTGGTAAAAGAAAAAAGAAACATCACATTACGCAATCGTCATTGAAATACAAACGCCTTCATGTGCCTGTACAATATTTACAAAATATATTCACAATATTAACAATGTTTATATTTATAAAAATCACAGTGTAAGAATTATATATTTATATAAATAATCTGTTACTATACAAAGATCACCACTGATTTATTCTTGGTTTGTGTTCCCATTTATACTGAAAGTTTTGAAAAGGAGGGGAAGGGGTTGGTACAAAAATCTTTTCTTTCAAAAAGCAAGTCAGACTACTACAAACAGATCTTAATAAAATTATTCTAATTCTTGTGCATCGTCTCAATGTAAGAGTGTTTTCATTTTACTATTTCTCCCTAAATGCTGAAGAGTCATTTTTGAGACATCAAAATTTTATTTTGGGAACAAAAATTAAAATAATTAAAATGCTGTTACTTGTGAAATCCATAGGCCATAACATAGGCCATATTTTTAACATATTTTTTGCAGTAGTTCTGACCAAATCATAAATACTACACTTCATGGCATTAACATGCCATATTTCCAAAACTGAACAAGGATTAAAGAATAAGTGTGTATATGATATTCCAACTGCAGAACACTGCCTAGTTTGCCACTTCCACTAGTCAATGTAAGCTGACAGTGTTGGTCTTTCCACTTAAAGAAGTGCTGCTTTTCAACAATTTCCAACGGAATTATTTTGGAAACGCAAACAGTTTCACAATTTGCGTTACTTGCTGCTGCTATTAACAGAAGTGGTGGTGGTAGTACAGTGGTGTCCTTTTCAAAACCTCTATTATTTCTCACTCTTTGTATTTGATACAATTCAGCAATACAACAAAACTGTCTTGTTTTCATGGTAAGAAGTATCACTACAGAAACTACTTTCAATAAGTTAAAGACACTATTACTTTGGTAACTTACTATCAAGCTGTTTCTCTGAAATAAAGAAAATGACAAAAATGAAAGAAGGTGGTACAGAAAATGGCAATAGGAACAGCCTGGACTGGATTACTTTGCATCACTTCTGTGATAAATGGAATGGTGCTGTTGCTAAACATGCTGTCAAACTTTTCTCAAAGCACTCACAAGACCTACAAGCACCTAATACTGGCCTTTGTACATATTTTCTACATAAAGTTAAGAAAGAATGGAATGCTTTTTAACTACTAAGCCTTGTAAGAATTTCTTGAGATGAGAAATAGTGTACACTTCACATTGGGTAAATATGTAAAGAAAGAGAAATAAATGTAGTCATTAATTTCATTCAGACCACATGTCAGTCATTATACATCATAGTTCTAGTTCCTCCATTGTCCTCGATAACCGGTTATTGTCAATTCGCCTCCGCTGACTTCGTCGAACAGCATCAGCCCTTCTGTACGGTTCAGATTTTAGACCCAAAAGAATGTCTTCCAGGGCACCATTGTACACTTCATCCTGCTGCAGTAACTTCTTCTCTTGGACCAAGCGCGTCTTGCACTTCAGCTCATTAATCACAGCCTCCTGTCAGGACACATCAGGTTCAAGTGTTGTTTCCTGTGGGATGTATTTGTGAGAAAATGAAACTTGGCCCAATGTGGAAGCATTTAGGGATCTTCTGAAGTATTTTACTATCATGTACAGTGCATGACATTTACTTCCTGTTCCCATGACTGACTTCACAATACAAGCGTGGCATAATGCAACTGCAGTGCAAAATTCAAAACATTGCTTATGTATGGGACCTCAAGTGTTTACAAAAAGAGTAATTCACGCTAATTAGTGCTAACATTTACTGCATTGTACCCAAATAACTACGATTCCACCATTAGTGATATCTTCCCACAGGCCCAAGTTTCATTTATCGAAACACAACTAGCAAAACTTGACATGCTCATGCAAATGAATCACACATAAAACCAAAATTTTTCATTTATTGTCTTACTGAAGCAAGAAGTTATTGCTTGTCTGTATAAAGCAGTCTACTGAAAAAACGCAATGCAGTGCAAAAACAAAACAACTAAGTACCATTAATGCAAAAGTCATTTATCTCAAACCTAGCTACCAACAGACACATTATTCTGCAAGAGAAATGTAGACTGGAGAAATCAGACAAAACACAACAAAAAACAACAACAACAACAACAACAACAACAAAATTAAAACACGAGACAAAGAAATCTTATTACACATAAGAATATTAGACCACTATCTAGGACTGTGACAGCAATGCATACTACGCTACCACTATGTTAGTATCAAATTTTGAAAAGGGCTTTAGTAACATATAAATGCATATATACATACAGCAGTTAGTATTAGCCCACACTCCTTGTGACAACAAACACAGTGTTTGAGAATCACCAGTCTTATTCTTTGCTCCTTATAGCTCCACAGCCATACACACAGATTACAGCTGCAGGAAGTGTGAGGCACTACAAAAGAGCATGGAGAAAACGCACGAGACGAGTACCTACACAAAAGCATCCTCTTAAGTGATTCAACTGCTTCAGATAGCAACTGGACGACCATATAAAATGAAGAAAGAATTAGTGTGGAATCAGCAGTGAGCTCACTTTCGCAGTACTAACAGATGATACCAGTCTCAGGATCTTATGTACAAGATTAATCATTTCAAGCTAAACTAGTGTGCAATTACAGTTGTCAACAGAGTTGAAACTTTTAAAAATGAGGTTACATTTAGACTCATGGCTACATGTGTATTTAAGAGCTCAAACCTGATGGTTTGAAGGATTTTAATACTGAAAAATAAAAACATCTCAACATTCTCTTTTTATTACTTAGACAAATGCAGTCCTCTGGATTGGTTATGTACTACCAACAGAGAGAACTTTACATTTGTAATATGCAAATATTCCCTTGCACCTAACCCTCAGACATAACTATAACCTCACTGCTATGTGAGGCGCACGCACGCACGCACATACGTGCGCGCGCGCGCGCACACACACACACACACACACACACACACACACACACACACACACACACAGTAGTGAAGTTCCTGCTTATTTTTGTTACCCACTTTGATAAAAGCCTGTGAAACAGTCAGCAAGTTTAATTGTACAGTTTGGCATCCAGTGAGAGCTGATCACAACAATTACGTTGATGTTCACAATCAGGAGCATCTGTGACAAAAAATTGTGCAACAAGAATACACCACATTTGAGAAACCCAATATGAAACCTTCGTGAAAAATAATTATTTGTATGATCTGACTAGCTGCACAGGAATAAAATCACATTAATATCAAATTAAGCAAAACTTCAGCTGGCTGCTTCTAATTAACAAGATATACTGATCTTCCCCTTCTTTGTAAACAAGTTTGTGGTGTGTTCCTATTCATGTATCAAACACAGACTTCTTGTGCACATCTGGTTGGCATTTGCATCACTCTGTCCATTGGTTCCTGTTGCCTTTCAACAACAATTTAGCATTATTTATTCTTATTCTTCCTCTATAAAATTGACTTTTTGCTATTTATAGGAATGATATCATTTTGACCTTGTCTGTCATATCCAGTCACTGACTGCCACTTAATGACAAGAGGTTAAGTTTTACTCCCCATTTCAGTTCCATTTCCTTTTTGCTGAAACCACATGCCACATATACAGGTTTATGCAATCTCATTACATCAGTCTATGCTTTCCGTTTTCACACATTGTGAACTATGTCCATATTTCTACATATGTTTATTTTTTAGCCCCGATAATGAAGTTCTGTAAGTGTTAACAGTTTATGTGCTTCTATCAACAACAAAAAAATCTCTCTCTTGGTTTGGCATTTTCAAGCAAAGACATTGTGCCTTTTAGAAACCTTTTCAGTGACAGATTAACTGCTTGAGAATTAATGCAATTTATGTATTTAAGTTAAATGTACTGTAATCAACATTTTATTACAAATGTTCACAAGTTATTTCTCTCAGAAGTTGGCAGTACCTTATTCCACATAGAATAAGAGATGGAACACGTAAATTTGTCAACAGTCATTTTAATAACTAAAATGCACAAGGAAATAATGAATGGCCTTTGGTCATCTTCAGTCCAAATCCTGGTTTGATACAGTCTTCATGCTAGTCTGTTCTGCACAACCCTCCTTATCTCAGCATAACTACTGCACTGTGATCAAGCCTTGTGAACTACTCCTTATCCATCACATTACATTACCAAACTGATTATTCTTTGATGCCTCAAGTGCGTTCTGTCAATAGATCCCTTCTTTTAGTCAAGTTGTACAACAAATTTTTCTTTTCTCCTCATTTTGGTTCAGCACTCTCTCACCACATATCGAAACAACCCATCCAATCTTCAGCATTCTTCTATAGCAACTCATTCTCTTATTCACTTCAATGTGATGCAGTTTGAAAACCAAGAATTTATTAGGCTTGCGACCGCAAGAGACTGAGGTCTCACTCTCTTCTCATCTTTACTATTTACCAGGATGTTTCACTCCTAAACATAGGTACATTCCACACACATACTTTCTGAAAAGCCTTCCTAAGTTGAAAATTTATAATTTTCTTTTTTTTTTTCAGAAACACTTTTCTTATTATTGCCACTCTGCATTTCATACCCTCTCTACTTAAACCATCGTCAGTTATTTTACTCCCCGAATAGTAAAACTGATGTTGTTCTACTTTTAGTGTCTTATTCCCTAATCTAATTGAAAGATATGAACTCTTAATTTCACCAGCAAAGCATACCTTCAAGAAGATGATGTAGTTTATGTCATTCTAATGTCATTGGCTAGACAAAGAATCTACTCACTAATGCTCCCTCCGGCAGAAGCATTGAAGGGGAAGGAAGAGAGGTGAAGGAAAAGGGCTGAAGAGGTTTAGGAAAAGGGGTAGATTTCATAAAAGTCACCCAGAGCCAAGGGTCAGGGGAGAAGGAATGACCAATTGTTGTGGAATACACCTGACGCAATTTGAAAATCTGAAAGTCTCATCTGGTGCTGTCTCCAACAATCAGTCTTTCCTTCTCATCCCGTCCGGTAAGTCTCCCCTGACCTGCGGTTCTGGGTGACTCTTCCAAAATATACCCCTTTTTCTAAACCTCTCCAGTACCTTTTCCTTCACTCCTCTTCCTTCCCCTTTAACCCTCCAGCCGGAAGAAGGAGCCACTGGCTCCGAAAGCTTGCGTAAGTACAACCTCCTTTTGTGTGTATGTTCTCCTACCGGCGCTTGGTGAGTAGATTTTTTATCTATTCAATCACATTATATTGTCAAAAACTGATTATTCTCGGTGTTACAGTTTATGTTATTTGAATGTTGAGTTTTAGCCTAATTCACACCAATTTTATCATCATCCACTTTCAATGCTTAGGACAACACTTAGAAGGTAAAAACTAATACAAATATTATGTAAATAATGCAGAAAAATTATTCTAATGCCTAGCAGACTTTGTGATCTGATCAAGTTTGAGAGCTAATTAGTGTGTAACCTCTTTTCTGGTAGCTTTGCCCACCACATAGCATGCCACCTTAATATCTGCCGTTTACATCATTGTCTTCTATCAAAAATTTTCTGTTATGCTGAGAATGAAAGTTTTAAGTTTTTGCAACAACATTTTACTTTCCAGACAAGAATATTTGCTTGCATCCTAGCACTGTTAACAGATAGTGCAGATTTTTAATATTAATCTGCAATTTGAAAACTGGTCAAGTTTGTGGATATGATGAAAACAAGCAGAGACAGGTAATTAAAAAAAGACTGTAGCTGTACTCCTAAAACTCATGCCAATTAGGATGATTAAATGTGAATATTTAGCTAAATTCAACATTTGTGCAGTCAAAATGATCACTTTGCTGCTATCATCTGTTTTTTTTTATTTTTTTGTTGTTGATTACTGTAGACTCTGGTTTCAATTTGGTCTCCAATTTAGAAATGTTGCATCCAAAGCCATATCATGAATAAATTATTGTCTCTCACACAGTGATTATGTTCTGTGATGGCGAACATATTCAGGACTTTCACATTTGTGGTGCTTCATCATTAAAACCAATAAAATTGTTTGGAAAATCTCTTTGGAGTAGTCATTTAAACGAGCATGTGAAGAAAATGACATTTGCTGAATATTCTAATGAATATTAATCTCACCTTTAACCTCACCAATAAACTTATTCCAAAACATGCTTTTAAAAAATATGGTGAAGCTTAATAATTTGAATTAAATCTGGAAATGTTACCAAATGCACATATAGTGAGATTGGCAGAAATATTGGATGGGCAATAAAGAAAGAAGACCAGTGTGAAGAGAGAGATTACCAACATGTGAAGTGGTTGAGATTATACTTTTAATTTCCTCTTTAAGTAATATGCCTGACAATGCACTAGCAAGATTTGTTAGAGGGTGCATACAAATTATGGCAACTCATCTGATAACGAACAACATCTGTCTTAGAAGAGCATGTAAGTTCATCGGCGGTCCACCCAAAAGCTTGCACCAAACATACACCGCCTTTTATCATATGAACTATATTAGTTTGTAGCTTTAGTAGTGGAAAATACTTTTTATTTTGCAATCAGGATAATTAACAGTTTAAGTTAAGGACTTGCAAGCTACCCAACTGCGACCGAACATATCCTTGATGTGGTACTGTTGAATCAGATGATGGATAGTATAAGGGGGCATCAAATGAAAATAAGACAGATGGAAAAAATTAAGTAACTGTTCATTATTTCAAAAGTAATTTCCATACCTATTAATAGGCTGATCCTACTGAGAGACATGACAGTCAGTTGCCTTCATGAAAAAATGCGCATATTTGCCTACGGAATCACAATTGCATGATTATACCAAGGTGTGCACCTCTTCTTCCAGGCACTGAAGGAAGACATTTGTTGCCATCAATTTGCGCACCTGGGTACAGGCATGGTTCGCAGGCAATCATAAACATTTTTCCGTAAAGGCATTGACTGTCTTGTCTCTCAGTGGAATTCATTTATTAACAGTTATGGCGATTACTTCTGAGATAATTAACAGTTTACTTACTTCTCTTCCCATCTGCCTCATTTTGATTTGGGTGCCGCTTACAATTGTACTAAATTAAAAGTGCATGCACTCCACACATTAAGATACTAGGTGAAAAGGAGGGAGGGAGGGAGGGGGGGGGGGGGTGAAAGTGGCCATTTTGACAATGGTGGACAATAATAAGCTGCATGTGGATCTGACTTAAGATTGTCAGAAAGTGCCACACCCTCTAATCCTTGCAGGGGGGAGTGCCTTTTTTTGCCAAATAGTGCACTACCCCATTTCTACATTTCATACAAATTGCAATAATCTTTTACAAAATACAAGCGAAAAATAATATAAAACCCAAACTACAGTGCAACAACCTACCTGCTGCTTTTTCTGATTTAATTTATTGCGCTTAGCTACCTCTTCTGGTGGTCTGTTCAAAGCTTCCAGTGCCGCCTGCTCAAGCCTACGTCTCTGCTCATTCTCCTGGTCAGCAATCTGAAAGATTAGTCATCAATACCATAAGAAATTAATGAAAAATAGCTTTTACAACTCTCACCAGGTGTATCTGGCAACTACGGGAGGTTCTGTAAGTAATGTAACATTTTTTTCCCCCTCCTAGACGAGATGTTCTAATACCATTTCAAGAAGTCCATGTAAGATTCCCGAGGATTTACATAAAACATTCATAATAACTACAGCCACCTGGTACAAATCTAGCAACATGACATTGGTGCATTTGCTTACTAGGTTAAAGGGGAAAATGAAAGAAATTTGAACTCTACAAAAGCACTCAAAAATATGTAGCATGTCTATTCTGTAGTTGTTCTCATTTATATCTGCACTGTGTCTGGCCAGTATTCTGCTTATAAAACTAAAAAGTCAACTTGCCCCTACTAAAGCCAATTGTACATTTTTCCATCTTAGCTTGCAGTTAATCTGAATCCAAATCTTGGCCATTAAAGTTCAGTTCTGTATGTTACAGTGACTGTGCTCTGGCTTTGGGATGCACATCAAAAGTGTTTGTGGTAAATGTCATTACTCCCTGAGCGGCATGAAGATATTAGAATGAGCTATTCTGCACAGAGCTATTCTGCACAGAGATATTCTGCACAGAGCTATTCTGCACAGAGCTATTCTGCACAGAGCTATTCTGCACAGAGCTATTCTGCACAGAGCTATTCTGCACAGAGCTATTCTGCACAGAGCTATTCTGCACAGAGCTATTCTGCACAGAGCTATTCTGCACAGAGCTATTCTGCACAGAGCTATTCTGCACAGAGCTATTCTGCACAGAGCTATTCTGCACAAACAGTAACTGCATCACAGTATTTTAATATCTGAGGGCTGTTGCACTGCTCTCTGCTTTGTGTTGTATGGTTTGGTTTTGTCCGAATTCCTTTTGATGCTGCAAGTCTTTGGTAGTCTTATATTCGTCAAGAATGTGGTAAATTGTTAATTTTTTTCTCCTCAGATGAGGTTCTTCCTGTCTTAGTATAAACTCACGGCTTATTTTGGTATGTCTGATTCTGAGACAGTGTGAGGCAACACCTTCCCTCCTTGACACAGCGAAGTCTGCGAGACCTTGTTGGTGTGTTTGATGGTCCTTAATTTACTGGATTGTGGAAGAGCTGGTCACTTGTCATTCCATTTCTTCAGGATGCAATGTGGAATGTGTGTCCTTACATCAATACTTGGAATATCTAGTTTGAGTGTCCACCTTCATTGCTTCTTTGGCTAGTTTGCTACCCATCCCATTACCTGGAATGCTGGAAGGACTCCATGTCCAGAGAAAAATGATGGATATCCCGGTACTGCAGAGAATGTACAGTTGGTCAAGGATGGCAGGGACAATGGATATTTTGGATAGCACTTTCCTATTGTTTCAAAGCATTCAAGGAGTAGCTGCATGTAATGAAATTAAGTTGACAAATTCGTCATGTTTCGTAGCACCCTACTGATAGCTATTAATTCTGCAGTATAAATACCGCATACTTTTGGTACAAAAAGTCATTTAGAATTCAGTTTGTGTACCTATGCACAGACAACATTTTCATTATATTTGAAACTGCCTAGGTAAAGGAGATTAAAATGTGGATATCCTTAGAAGACTGAATAAAATTCTCTCCTATAAAAATTGTGTCTTACAATGAGGTCTTTGGTGTTCATCTTTACTGCTTGTTGGGGAATATGCCTTTAAGGCATTTGCAAGAGCCAGTACTGCATTCAGGTAATCAGAGGAAGTTCTCACCAGAGCTCTTCCCGTCTTATTGCTCTTGGCTGCCCCATTCTGAAGTTCATGAATAAGTGGGTTGCTGAATTGTGGAATAAAATACGATGACAGCAATGATTTGGCATTTGATTAATCGTGATTGCATAGTTAAATACATTTTGTTAGTGTCATTTTCAGTGGTAGTATTCCTGCTTGTCCAATAATGCTACTGACTGGGCTCATTCAAAAACCTAGAGTTGCCAAATGACTCCCCTGTGGTTGACAGGATCTAACATTTCTAAGATGGACAGTGCTGCTGCCACATAAACAATGCGTCCCAAGCCGAAACAGGATAGAATGAGCATTTCATAAAATGTTAACATAACAGTTCGATTTTCACTCCAGGAACTGTTACTGAGCAACAGAGTGTTGAGTTTCATCATGCAACAGGTCTGGAGTTATCATATCTGTGGTAACAGTAAGTTTATGACCAGAAAGAAGTGCTAGACTAATTCGACTAATTCCAGCAGAAGGGTTTCGAGGTATAGTTCTGGTTGAGGATGGGCAGACTGTATTCTATCATAGTGCACAATGTGTAATTTAGTGGTGAGAAACGATGCCCATGGACTGCACCCACTTTTGTGTCTTCTTTATTGCTGTCTGTTATTGGCATTCTACTGTACATAACAATACATAACTATAACATAAACAAAGATCATCAACATATAATGCTGGTGTGATAATGTCCCACTGTATACAATGCCATTTATTGCAGTTGGAGAAAGTGTGACACTTAAAACTGATCCCTGTGAGACTTCATTTTCCTGTACACATTGGTTACTAAGGTTTGTGCACACCCTGGTTCTATAGAGTCTAAAAATTCTGTATGAAGACAGGTAAACTTCCTCGAAAATTCTACTTGTTCAGAGTCGATAAAATGTGACGTAGCTATGTTGTACTGTATGCCTAATAATAAAAAAAATTACTGCGATCAAATTTTGGTGGGGCACAAAGGCCTCCCTAATTGAAAACTCCTATCATAAGAGACCACCAGTGGTAGTTCAACATCTTCAGAATCTAAAGCTGTGCATTAACCATCCTTACTACTGTTTACCTAACTAGTTATTAGGGTAATCAGTCTATCTATTTCTGGTTCTTGGGTGTTATCCTCACTTTGGTACAGATGTTGTGACGTGTTCTCTCAGTTGCAATGGATATTAGTTGTCTTACCAAACCTTGTTAAAATTATTTAGAACAGAGCTTTTGCTATTTTCACCAAGGTGTTAAAGAATTTGATTATGGATGTCATCTGGTCCTGGCCCTGCACTATTTTATAACATTATTTAGTTTCTATGCTTTAAAGGGTGTGTTGTGGTTGCCACATCTGTTGAGATAAAAGATATAGTACTACATTCTGTTAAAAGATGGTGTTGGGCAAAAGCAGGGTGGCAGTTCTTAGATGCTGACATTGCTGCACAATATATAGCTGATAGTTCAGCAATTTCAGAGAAACTAGTGTTAATTTCCTCTCCATTGAGGACTCCCTGGATTCTACGAGTGGCTTGAAATCCACTCATCCACTGCTATTTGGAACAAACCTATGAAGCTGCAGTATGTACTGTCATTGAAGAGACACATTGTTCCCAACATTTGTTGTTCTTTTGTTTTAGTAAGTAACAGGCTTTTGCCCTTGATCAACTGAATAAAATAAAATCGTTGCTAGAAGCATTGTACCCATGTCTCTGTAGAGCACTTTGTTGTTGTTCTGATGGCACTGGCAAGCTCTTTGCACTGCCATGGAACAGGTTTGCTCCTAAGAGGACCTGACTAGAATAGCAACTTCATATTCACAGCATGAATGTTTGTTCCTGTTGCATCTTGCACTACTTTGTCAATGCTCTTCTCTGTATTTATTGTAATCTGCACATCAGCAGAGAAAGCATTCTAATTTGCTGTTCACAGTGACCAACACAGAAGCAGAAGCAATTTATGTGGCATATACCTGGAACCAATGCAATAAATGAGTAATAGTTACTACCATCACAAAAGTCTCATGAGTGTTCCATTGGATCATAGATGAAAAATTAGTTCTTCACATTGTCCAATCATGCAGAATAGCAGCCACAGTTAGTGTTGAAATGTGTTGGGGTTCCCTTATTTATTAGGCAGAGATCAAGGTCTGAGAATCTCTAGCAGTTATCCTCAACAAATCTTATCCGGCTGCCCTGTACGCTGTTACAGGCATTAAAATCTCCCAATAAAATGAAAGGTGGGGGTAACTGTGTAATTAGGTCTTATGTTTCTCTGGAAGGCAATATCTTGGTCACGGGGGAATGTAGACACTGCAGACCGTCCTTATGGTTAATTGTACTCTAATGGATATTGCTTCAAGTGCAATGTTAATAGTCACTTGTTCACTGAAGGTGTTTTGTTTGATTAGTGTACGAAAATAATCAGATGTTAATTCCATGTTCATCCTATTTTTGTTATACACATTATATCCCCTGGGAGTAGGAAAATGGTCTCCCAAAAATCTCGATACTTGTATTATTTAATTGGATAGATAAAAGATCTACTCACCAAGCGGCAGCAGAACACACACATAAAAGACTGTTGTGATTGGCAATTTTTTGGAGCCAGTGGCTCCTCCTTCAGGCAGAAGGGTTGAAGGGGAAGGAAGAAGGGTGAAGGAAAAGGACAGGAGAGGTACGGGATGAGAAGGAAAGACTGACTGTTGGGGTCTGCATCGGACAAGATTTGAAAACCTGAGAGCTTAATGGTGGAAGACAGGGGAATATGCAAGACAGATATTACGATAAAAACATCGTGCACAAGTTAATAAGTGCACTGTGCATAACAGAAGTGGGAGGGGACAGTGAAAAAGACGGGATTGTGAGATGGTTTGTGATTGTCGAATTTCTTCCACGTGGTGATAGCAGCCACTAAAATTCCAATGAAAAATCACTGAAAAGGTGTTGGAGTTGTCAGTGAATAGGACAGTGATATATGATTATCTGCAGTGTTCCAGTGCCTCCTGCACAGGTGGTGTAGACTCCAAGAAGTCTTCTGCTGCCAAGGAGAGGTCCAGTTCCATTGGAAATGATGAATCAGTACTTTGCTTTGTAACTTTTCCTTCCTTTTCTCTTTTTTCTGGTTGTGGATCGAGGTAAGGAGACAACTGGACACTGTGCAGTTTGATGTCTTAGTCTCTTCAAACCACAAACTACAAATACTATCTACATCATTCATTTTTGAAGGAGAAAGTGTTGAGTGGGTCTCCCTCTCTTTTGCTATTTGAAGGATAAAAATCATCTATACTGTATTTGTTGGGAGACTCCTGCTAGCTCTGTAAGATTGCAAGTCAAGGGGGTCTTCATCGTGCATAACACTTTGCAACCAATTCAGAATTTTTCAATCCATTCGTAGACACTCTGTTGCGGCAAAGCATTGTTTCCACACTGCCCAAAAAACTTTGATGAATTTCGGATCCTGATACGCCTTCTAACCACAAAAAACAGATCACTGAATGTTGCTCTTCTTTGGTGCAAATACACAGCGAAGCAGCCATGATTAACAGCATGGCAACAATAACGAGACTAATCTAGCAGCTTGGAACTTTGAAAAATATAACAAATAAACAAAGCATGGGTCATCAACGTAAAACAACAGTACTACCAAAATAAACAAATATATAACTAAACTGCAGATAATAATTGGCTTACCCTCGTATATGCCTCAACATGCTAAATTAGCTTGTAGCTTGTGATTGGTAACTGTAGGTCCCTGTGAAAAATAGCTTCTTGTACCATATTCAAAGATTTGTGTGCAGCTGTAATCATTGTTGTTCCATCAAGATTTTCAAATGTCAGAAGGCTAGAGGATGTGCAGCACATTTCACATTTTTCCAGTGTGTAACTCAGAAAATTAATTATGAATTTTTTCTACGAAAATATTGGCTTTGTAACTAAACGTATCTTCCCAACTGTTCTAGTACACACCAAGTATTGAATAAACTGTTTTGTTCCCAGTCTTCCGGCTTGTTAGGCAGCCAGGCTAGGGAAAGCAGTGGTCTTATAATTGACCGCACAGCAATATGTATACCTGCAGGGTGCGTAAGTGGACAATGGATTTCCCAGTTAAAAATATAACTTTTCCCAGAGTAAAAATAAACGTTTTCCTTGGTGAAAATAGACTTTTGTCGTGTTAAATATCACTATACTTTCCCCCAGAGCAGTAAAACTTATCAATCCTTTGAATGTTAAAGGTTTTATACACCGCCGTAGAAATTCCCAACTTCCTGGCACTTTCAGAAATGAAACCCAGCAAAAAACAACGTGTTTTGGAATGATCTTTGATGCACAGCAACATGTACACTGCATATTTTTGTGTTACAAAAGTACAAATATTAAATACACCACAGTAGCTCGCGAAGCACTGAAATCTAGATTGCAATGCGCTTTTATCAGCCAGTCATAGCTCACATCATGTAATCTCACCCACCCATAACAGCATGTATTCAGAGCACACAACATATGATGGAGTCACTCACTAGTAACATCACTGTTGAGCAGTGCAAACACGTAATAGGAAAGTTAATGTTTTCAGTTACAACACAAACAGTATGGCTACAAGAAAATTGAAGCTTGCATCTCTTCCCCCCTCTTTTTTTTAAACAATTTGTTACCCTTTTGAGATATAAAAAACACAAATGTGCCGCTAAAATTTAAATAATGGCATAAATGACTGATCTTCTGGGCCCATTTTTTTTCTATGTGGGTGCTCCTCAATGTGTTAAGTTATGAATGGGAGTCAAATGCTTCACGATTTAAGGAAGTCATCACACACTGTCACATGCAACATAATTCATCTTGCGTAACTGGAAATTTACTTTGAAAGTAATGTTTCTCAAACCACCATTCACAATCGCATTTTCTCCATACTTCTCCCAGATTTCCTGGTTGTTCTGGGGCATATGGACCCTGGCCTATCTGTAGAGGCAGTCAGGTTAGTACAGTGATGTGTCAATTTAGTTTAATGCATTTTATGTACGGAATGTCTGCCCTTATACCACCTATTCCAATCAAGGGCTCTGCCTATACAGGCCACCCAGCCACAGGGAAGGTCACCTGGCACAATAGGCTGTGCCAGGCATCCTCATGTCACACGAAGATGAGCATCTGCTCTTTGGCATGCGTAGAGAGCTAGCAGCTCAGGCATCAGAAGTGTGACCCCTGTGTTGTCAAAAGGCTCTAAAGAAAGGGTTCATAATGACTCCAGCACATGAGGTTGGCTACCACACTGGATTTTAAATACATATATTAGTGTTGGCCATTAGTGTGTGAACAAGATCTTCAATACTGTAGGCAGTAGGTACTATTTAAAGCATTTTCCCAAGTTGGTCCATACTACGTAAGAAATTTTAAAACTGTAGATCAAACCCAAAATGGAGACAAATATTACTCTGACTGAAAAGTAAATGGATAATGGTGTAAAGAGACAGCAGAATCTAAATAGCCAGGTTAACATCAAGGACTGTCACCATATGGTAGAGAGTAAGAGAAGGAAGGATAGTCTGAGATGGGAGATTGTAGTACAAGAAAGGAAGTAAGTGTTTCAATAGCCTGGGGCTCCATGCTTCACCAGACACACTCACGAAAGCTCATGATCTTCCGAGGGGTGGGTCTATGTGATGGTTCCATTTAATATCCATATAAAAAATTACACTTAGGTATGAGCCCGAGCCCATCAGTTCCAAACGTGACTTCTTGAAACTGTACCCCTTGGATACTAGCCAAGTTGACAGTGTTTGCACCACTTTGCAATCTTATCACGACCTCACTAAATATCTGTGCAGAATTTCATTAACAATAACTGCATCATCTGCAGAAAATCTGAGGTTACTATTAATGCTGTCTCTGTAAGGTCATTGAAATACAGCATGAACAAGAGTCACAACACGCACCCTGGTTCACACCCAAAGTTAATTCTCCATCTGTTGATGACTCTTTCCAAGATAATATGCTGTGTCCTCCCTACCAAGAAATCCTCAGCCCCGTCACAAATTTCAATTCACAAATTTTGATAGTAAGAGTAGGTGTAGTCCTGAGTGAAATGCTTTTTGGAAATGCAGAAATACCGTGTCTACCTGACTACCTAGATCAAAGGCTTTTGGGATACCATACAACAAAAAGTGTGAGTTGGGTTTCACATAATTGATGTTTTTTAAATACATGATGGCTGGCATTGAGAAGGTTTTTCTGTTCACAATACCTCATTACGTCTGAGCTCAGAGGATGTCCTGAGATTCAAGAAATGGGTATCAAATATACTGGACAGTACTTTTGTGGATGATTTCTGTAAATGGGTGTGACCTGTGCTTTCTTCCAACTATTGGGCATGGTTTTTGTATGTGAGTTTTATGCTAGATAATGGTTAAAAGATGGGCTAACTCGGCTGCAGATTTTGTATACATTGGACCCTGAAGCTTTTCTAATTTTAGCCTTTTCAACTGCTTCTCAACACCAATGACACTAATACCTACATCAAACAATGGAATGACCAAGATGGAATAAAAGCAATATTTGCTACTCACTACACAGAGGAGGCACTGAGTTGCAGACAGGCACCATGAAAGACTGCTACATATTTAACCTTTCAGATAAAAGTCATGTGCGCGTGCACACACACGAACACACATGAACATTCAAACAAAGGGAAAATCCAGGATGGAACGTAACAATATTGTGAATAGGGAAGTTGCTCCTCACCATACAGCACAGATGCCGAGTCGCAGATAGGCACAACAAAAAGACTGTCACAAATTAGCTTTCAGCCAGTAAGACCTTAATCAGAATTAGATGGCAAACACACACATACACACTCACGGAAACGCAACTCACACAAACTACTGCAGTCTCAGGCAACTAAGGCCACACTGTGAGCAGCAGCAGCACAGGTGCATGATGGAAGTGGTGACTGGATGGGTGTAAGGAAGAGGCTGGGGCAGGTCGGGAGGGAGGGGGAGAGAGAGTAGGGTTGGTGTGGAGGACAGTGACATGCTATATGGGAATGTGGTTGGTTGGTTTGTGGGGGTTGAAGGGACCAGACAACAAAGGTCATCGGTCCCTTTTTCCATGACCATGAAACTCCCACAAAGAAGAGAAACAAGCAACAGAGAGGACAAGGGACGACACGGTATAAGAAAGACATAGACAAAGACCAGAAAAAAGGAATTAAAAGCAAACAGAGTGTTACAGTGGCTGGCCGACCATGGGGGCGGGGGGGGGGGGGGGGGGGGGGGGGGGGGACCCAACCACCAAGAGACACTAAAAACCCCAATCTAAAACCGTAGGTCAAAGGCCAGATGTAAAAAAAAAGGGGGGAGGCAAACCCTCAGATCGAGTGATAAAATCCCCCTGCTCGAATCTCGAATAAAACTCACAACTAAGCTCACCATTGCAGCAGCATCCATTAAAAGGGCACGGAGCATGTCAGGCAGCACAAATGTCTGCCTGAGCGCAGTTAAAAGCGGACAGGCCAACAAGATGTGGACCACTGTCAACAATGATCCACAGTGACATAGAGGTGGGTTCTCGTGGCGCAATAAATGATCAAGCGTCAGCCAGGTATGACCAATGCGTAGCCAGCAGGAACAACAGAGTCCTTGTGAGAGACTTGCAAGGAGGAGCGCCACACACCTGTAGTCTCCTTGATGGCCCGAAGTTTATTGGGGGAAGGCAGGTTGCACCATTCATCACCCCAAGTACCAAGGACTTTCTGCCGCAATACTGACTGGAGATCACATTCCGGAAGGCCAATCTCCAGGGCCGGTGCACTGATAGCCTGTTTGGCCAGTGTGTCAACACATTCATTAGACGGGATGCCAACATGACCTGGAGTCCACACAAAAGCCACAGAGCGGCCACAATGGGCAAGAGTATGGATGGACTTCTGCATACCCATCACCAGACGAGAGCGAGGAAAACACTTGTCAATAAATCGTAAACTGCTCAGGGAGTCACTACAGATAACAAAGGCCTCACCTGAGCAGGAGCAGATATACTCTAGGGCACAAGAGATGGCTACAAGCTCTGCAGTGAAAACACTGCAGCCCTCCAGCAATGAGCGTTGTTCAGATTGTTCCCAAAGAGTAAAGGCATAACCAACACTACCAGCAACCATCGAACTGTTGGTATAGATTATTGCAGAGCCAGGAAACGTGTGCAAGCATGGAAAGAAAGTGTCAGCAGAGGGCCTCAGGAGGGATTGAGTCTTTCGGGCCTTGTGCTAAATCCAGCTGAAGGCATGGGCGGGGCACACACCACGGGGGTACATGCATATGGGCCCAGAAAAGAGGTGGGAGAGGGAAAAACTGAAGCCCAAAGAGAAGACACCGGGCACAAACCACAATCTGACACCCTGACTGGGGCCGCCGTTCGGGAAGATGGATGACCGAGTTGGGGAACAGGACAAGGTAATTTGGATGCCTGGGGAAGCTACAAACATGTGCAGCATAAGCGCCCAGTAGCCGTTGGCATTGGATCCCCAATGGAGGGACACCAGCCTCCTCAAGTATGCTGTTTACAGTGCTTGTGCAGAGAGCTCCAGTTGCAAGTCAGATTCCGCAGTGAAGGATGGAGTCGAGCAACCGTAACGCATAAGGTGAAGTCAAACCATAAGCCAGGCTCCCATAATCACAACAAGACTGAATCAACACCTGATACAGTCATAGAAGGGTAGACCGATCGGCACCTCAGCTCGTGCGACTCAAGCAACGCGGAGCGTTAAGATGCCACCAGCACATTTATTTCAGCTGCTGAATAAGAGGGAGCCAAGTCAACTGGGTATCAAAAAGAAAGCCCAAAAACTGATGCGACTCCACCATGGCAAGAGGTTCGCCGTCAAGATAAAGTCGCAGCTCAGGGTGAACAGTGTGATGCCAGCAGAAATTAATGACAAGTCTTGGTGGCTGAGAACTGGAAGGCATGCGCGACAACCCAAGACTGTGCCCTGCAGATAGCGCCCTGTAGTTGCCATTCAGCAACTGCAATGCCAGTGGAATTTTAGTACAGCAAAAGTCATCAGCATACTAAGAAGCCGATATGGACATTCCCACAGCTGCAGCGAGCCCATTGATAGCAACTAAAAAGAGGCAGACACTCCAGACAGAGCCTTGCGGGACCCTTATCTCCTGGACTTGGAACTATGGAAGGGACCAAGTTGCACGTGGAAGGAAGGAACAAAGCGACAGAAAATTTTGAATAAAAATCGGCTGTGGGACCCTAAGACCCCACCCATGAAGCGTGGTGTTGATGTGATCTTGCCATGTTGTATCATATGCCTTCCGCATGTCAAAAAGATGGCAACCAGATGCTGACGGCGGGCAAATGGCGTACGGATGGCAGCCTCCAGGCAGACCAGATTATCGGTGGTAGAGCAGCCCTTACGGAACCCACCCTGAGACAGAGCAAGAAGGCCCTGAGGCTCAAGTGGCCAACTCAACCTCTGGCTTACTATGTGTTCGAGCAACTTGCACAGAACATTGATGAGGCTAATGGGGTGGTAGCTGTCCACCTCCAGGGGGTTCTTGCCAGGCTTCAACACTGGTATGATAATGCTTTCACACCATTGACATACGGTTGGAAAGGTCTAGGTGGTGTCGTTGGCAGCCCCCCCCGAAAGGCGTTTGAGCATCTGATAGTGGATGCGATCCGGCCCGGGAGCCATATCAGAGCAAGCAGCTAGGGCACTTTGGAATTCCCACTCACTGAATGGAGCATTGTACAATTTGGGGTGGTGCTATGGAATGAAAGGCTCTGATGTTCCAAGCACTCTTTCAGGGAGCGGAAGGAGCCGTGTCCTCCATCACGGACATGGGAGAAGAGTCGGGGCGGCCCTGAGGGTCCACTGGAGGTTTAACAAACGTAGGGACAGCCATCTCCAACAGGGGCAACGAAGTCGCTATCATAGCGTATGTTGCAGTCATTGGAACAGGATGAAGGCATTCGTATTTCCTCTTTGCATATTGATAGGTGAATCTGTCCAGGGTTTTGATTTCCATTATTCACTGCTCCTTATGGAGAACAGGGCAGTCAGGTGAGCAGGGGGGTGTGGCATTTCCCCCAGTTGACACAAGTGGGAGGAGGCACACACGGAGCGCCCGGGTACAGAGGACGACCGCAATCCCGGCAGGTGGCACTGGAGTTACAGTGATGCATCGCATAGGTGGAGGGACACGAGTTTTCACGTCGCAACAGTAAACCATCACTTTGACCTTTTCAGGTAACGAGTCATCCTCAAAGGCCAAGATGAAGGCACCGGTAGCAACCCTGTTATCTCTGGTCCTATATGCACGTGCCCGACAAAGTGGACACCCCGTCACTCCAAGTTGGTGTGTAGCTCCTCATCCGACTGCAAAAGGACGTGACGATGGAAAATAATTCCCTGAACCGTGTTAAGGCTTCTATGGGGCGTAATTGAGACAGGGATGTCATCCAGCTTGTCACAGGCGAGCAGCACCCACGACTGGGCTGGGGAGGCCCCCCTGAATCAAAATCTACCCGCTACGCATTTTGGACAATGCCACCACTTCCCCAAACCTATCTTCAAGATGGCTCCAAATCTATCTTCAAGATGGCCCCAAACCTATCTTCATGATGGTCGACAAAAAACTGGGGCTTCATTGCCTGGAAGGTCTCTTCATCAGTCCTGCTGCAAATTAAGTACTGAGGCAAATATGGTTCTCAAGACCTGGTCACCAAACGGTCCTCCCAAGGCGTAGCCAGGGAGGGGAACAATCGGGAATCATAGGTCGCAGCATCAAAATCATTCCTGACATGGTTTGAGACTGCTGGGCCGAGCCACCACCAGCTTGATTTGATTTAACCCATTTCATTGCGGGTCATCCGCCCTGATGCCACCCACTCCAACCAGGGGCTCTCCCCACAGATGCAACCCAGCCTCAGCAAGGGCCACCTGGCAGGATGGCCATTGCTGGGAGTCCTGGTGCCCCAGAAGGATGGGCACCTACTCCTTGGTATACGGGAGAGGTCTCAGGTCTGGCATCAGCAGTGTGATTCCTGTATTGTCAGGGGGCTACCACCAAGAAGGTAAATGACAACCCCGCCACGACGGACTGGCTGCCGCACTGGATTTCGGGTGCTGAAATGGTCCAGCATTGTCGTGGACATGAAGGATGAGACGGCACAGGGCATGAGAAGTAGGCAACCCGTAAGACGTTGGGTGCCAAAGCGCACTACATGACAATAAGTAGCATGCAAGATCTTGGTGCACGATGGACAAACAAAGAACACCACATCAGGCATCCTTCCCCAAATGGCACGCACTAGCAACAGAAATTTGGAAAAGATGGAGATCAAACCCGAGAGGTCACTAGTATGTGTAACCAGTTCGTGTGGTGGGGCTGTTAGGTACCCAGGTACCCTAGATCAGTTTTTGCAGAACATCTCGTGACCCATTTTGCGGCAGTATCAGCGTCAGCCTTCTATCCAGCTGCTTTCCTCCCATGAAAGAGCAGACTGATGTTTCCCACTTGGGTTTTACCCTTTGTTAGGTGGAATCCTGCAGTGAACATTTCACTGAATGGGTGCTTCTTCTGGCCCTCTGTTCTCATAATTCAGCTCCTGGCCCTGTTTCCGTCCATAACCAATTGATTCAAAATCTCAGTCCTCCAGAACAATAGTATCTCCTCCAGGTGTTTAGCTGTATTTGGCTCCAGGGCATTTTCCTCTCTCATTGGTGAGATAGTCTTATGGTTCCTGTCCTTAATCCTGGCAAGGATTCATCATTCCGTGATAGTTACTGGCCAGTCAGCCTGACCAATTTCCTCTACAAGTTACAAGCACAGAAGAAAGAGGGGAAGGAAAAGGGAGAGGAACGCATGTCGTAGATGCTAGTGAAGGAGTTCTTCCCCAAATGGCTCACACAATGGAGAGAAAATTTAGAAGTGGATGTCAAGACCTCAAAGAGGGACCAAAACGCCAAAAAGAAAGGATGAAAAAGAAATGGCGATGGGAACAAAACCACAAAGATTACAGGAAATCAGGTGGATAGCCAGGTCGACGTAAGTAAGAACACAGAGACGGGGGAAAGAGCGAGGGCTGAGAGGAAGGGGCATGGGGAAGGAAACGCAGCCAAGAAGAATGAGCTGCAATAGCTCAGGGACCCATGGGTGCCACACAAACCCACAAAAGCACTGTGAGCCCCCTGGGAGGACAGGGGTGGGGGGTGAGAATGGGTTCAAATGGCTCTGAGCACTATGGGACTTAACATCTGAGGTCATTAGTCCCCTAGAACTTAGAACTACTAAAACCTAGCTAACCTAAGGACAACACAAATCCATGCCCAAGGCAGGATTCGAACCTGTGACTGTAGCAGTCACGCAGTTCCAGACTGAAGCGCCTAGGCCCGCTCGGCTACAGCAGCTGGCTGAGAATGGGGTATTATGGAAATTAAGGATTTGTTGTAGTGAGAGCTCCCACTTGTGCAATACAAAAACCTGATATTGGCAGGAAGTAGAACATAGTGTTGGACAGCATGTTCAACTACTGGGTGGTCCAGCTGTCTGCTGGCCACAGTTTGGTAGAAAGCAGCACACTGGTTGGAACTTAGCTCGTAGATCACACATCTGCATTCACAAGCAACCCTATCATGGATGGCGTAGGGGATCCCAGTGACAGGACTGGATTAAGTTGAGACAGGTCTTGCATCTAGGCAGTTGATGGATGTCCAGAATGAGGCATCATCAATTGACATGTCACCACTTTTCAATCAAGCAAACCACTCTTACACTAAGTTTTTCCTGTAGCATCATCCTGGTAAGCTGTTTTCGACATTAAAACAGTTTCAGCAGTACTTTCACTGAGCAGAAAACAAAATTTCATAGCTGTACATTGTTCACTTAAACTTACCATCATAAAAACTGGACAAGAACAAAACATTGCTAGCAAAAATAATCCCTGCAGATAAACAGAACAAGCCAGTTCAACAACACAAGCAACACTGATCTGGCAACGAGTTGCGCTATCCACACCTAGCGGCAGAAATCCCTACTACACAAGCTCTGCCCAAGGCAACCAAATAATCCCTGCAGTTCACAACCCTAGTGATTCAGACTTTGTCTGCGGGTAGGATTATAAGGTCTAGATCAGTTTTTAGTTGGTGGATTGGTGGATGTTAACAGGGGTTTATTAGGGGGCTGTGCAAGTGGATTATAGTCAGATGGACGAGTGAGATGAGTCAGGCAGGATTCAGTATCTGTTTTGGATCTAGTCTGACTGGCAGGGTTGGCCACAAAGAAGTGTTTCCTCTGAAGAGACTTTTAACAAGCCCAGCATAATTAAATTTGGAAGTGGGGTAAAAGGTAAGGTCTTTGGAAAGAACTGATGCTTCTATTGGACTGAGGCTTTATAAGGAAAGGTTCACAACTGTGTTAAGTCAGCCATGAGAGGATGTGGGGGATGTTTGGAGGCTCTTTTAGAGGTGGTGAATAGTGGTAGTCCAAGGTGGGAGCAGAAGGTGAACAGATTAGATAGATTAGATAGATTTTTTGAGGTAGCGTTTAGCATTCTGTTCTCATTATTGGAGAGCAAGAGTTTCAATCTGGGAGGTGGGGTGCAGGAATTTGCAATTGAAGAGCAGGAGAATTTTACAGACAGAGAGGAGTTATTGCAAGGCAGTTTTGGTTTGATTTATATGGTTTTGCACAACTAGGTTGGTGAGGGCTGTGGACTGACTGAATTTGAACAGACAGGTGTAACTGTGAAAGGAGTGATTGCTGCCAGAGATGGGTAACTTTAAAATCAGACCATTTGAGGGAATTCTATGAGCTACACAACACAGCAGAGGAACAATATGTGGGATTCGGTACTGGCTAGGAATAGGGGAAACTTCTGTATTGGTAAGGATGAAAGGAGCAAGAGTCTGTATTGGACAATAAAGAAAGGCATAAAAATGTGTGAGGGGAAAAGCATCACAAAAAGGATGAAACGACTGGAGTATAAGGAGAAAAGGTTAAACATTTTGGGAGGGGGGGGGGGGGGCGGCTATAGTGAAACACTAAACTAAAATCAGCAGGGAAATAATGAGAATGAAGAGACATATAAAAAAAAAGACAATAATGGTGGGATGTGGGACGGTGAGCTCAATCTTCCCTAGTCCCTGTCCTCCACTTACCTAACCCCCTTCCCTGCTCCCACTCCACATGGTTTCTATCCCACTAACGCACCTACTACTCTTTTCCCCATTCTCTATGACCTACCCTTTGAGCCTGCACAAGCAAAATGAAAAACTTTTGTCATGACTCAGTATAACCTATCTTAGTAAGCCATGGTGGCAGAATCATTTGTAGACTGGTTTACTACACTCTGAGGAAGGAAATAATCATAGTCTGTAAAACATTTTAGGCGTATATGATTACCAAAATGTCAGCTGAAACATCAAATAGTAGAATTTTTATTTCTGTAATTTTTAGTTAAGTTTCCATACCTCCTTAGTTCAAGTGAAAACCACAAAAATTACGCACAATCTGTAATATTTGGTAGCCATGTTTATAGGACATTTTGTCATGCCCACCCCCTTACAAAACTAATTTTTCTCCACTTGTTTACTGAATGATTGAAGTCTCCTACAATGATGATAGTATGACTAAGGAATTTATTTTACAGGGAACTTCAGTGTTCTCTAAGGTTTTCGTTACACCTGGGGGCAAGTTTGGCGACTGATACAACGAACCACTTACAAGTTTACGCTCACCCCTGATTCTGAGTCTTGCCCATACAATGTCACATGCAGTTTTAATTTGTATCTTCGTGGATCTGAGTTTCTCATCTACTCCAACAAATACACCACTTCCATTTCCCATTAACCTATCCTTTTGACATAGGCTTAAATTTTTCCCTAACTCTGGCACTTCATTGCAAATTCTTCTGGCAGTTTATCTCTACAATTTTAATCCTCTTACATGTGGATGTAGATCTCTGCATCTTACACTAATATTTCTGTATCTCATACAGCCATCGTTATCTAGACAGAATGGAGATTTGCCTAATCTGAAAAACTTGTGTGTATCCCACACAACCAGCCACCTGCAGAGCAACATCTGATGTGTAGTGCACACTCGACTCATTCAGGGGGACCCTACTGTTCGTAACCCTATGGCGCAAAACCATAAAATCACAGCCTAGCTTCTCACAGAACCTTTGAAGTCTATGGTTCAATCCTTCCACTCCACACAGAACCATGGGGCCATTATACGTTCTGGGGACAATGCAAATTTTCAGATTCATTGAAAACTCAATGCGCAAGGCTGGTCTTCCAAACCACCTCTGCCAGTCACTGGAATGATCCAAGCATGACCTCTGAGCCCAGATGACAGGAGTCATTTGTTCCAAAGTTTGCCACAATCTATTGTTTGTTGCAACCTGTTCCCTCCAAGGCTGCCAGAACAACCTCTTTAACATGTCAAATTAAGCCCCCCAACATACACAATGAATGCACTTGGTGTTCCTTCCCTTCCATTGCTGCCATTTCCCTATGAGGTACCATTATTGCCACACCTTTGCACTACAGATACCCAAAAGGGTACTTGCATCCTCTCAATACTGGACACAGCAGATTTCCCGAAAGTTGAAATGAATCTCACTGGCTTGGTTTCAGTTTCAGTGAAAGACAGCACATCGAACTTACTTGTTAGAGGGATCAGTAAACACCTAGACTTCTTCCTGATGCCTGCCTCTCCCGTACAGTGTGCTTTGCCTTACCACTTGCATGCTACTTCAGTCTCCATTAATATTCCCATTAATTTTTCACATTGGAATATAAATTTATTGTTGAAAGTGACTTATTGCATAAGCAGTGTGCCGAGTTCAACTATCAGGAATATTTTTCTCTCCCACTTAACTCTTGTGGACTACAAATGTCCCTCAATAAACTGCAATCCAGCACCTTATCCCAGAAAACAGTTTTTCTACCCTCATCCTCATTACAGCTGGGCCCCTCTTGTCATTGCGTTTGCGTGACCTGCCCTTCCTTTTTGATCTTCCCCAACCTATCTTCCTCTTCTCCCAAGGAAGAAAATAATAGTCCTGAAAACTACTTTTACAGTTGCCTGTAGGCAATATTAAACATTTTGTTTCCTGAAGGTAAGTACAGGCCTACAATTCTGCCTTTTAATTTACTGAATATATGTGCAGTTATTCATGCCATGGACCAAAAAGGGAACATGAGGAATTTGCTTAAGCCCCTCATTTGCTACACAGAATTCAGTAGTTACCTACTGTTCCTGCCTGAAAAGGATTTGATCTACACAACTTCTGTGCAAGAAAGTATCATCGCTGTATTGTTACAGGAAACAACATTTAATATTTGAGATTAAAACCTGACTCCAGCATGCACTGGCTCTTGAGTAGAATTGAAGTACTAAATTAAATTATGCTAACTTAGAACAAGAAAAATATATCTTACCTTGAAAGCACGTGTGAACCTAACGAGCAAGGAGAAGAAGGTGTTTGCATCTGTTGTGCGAGGTGATTCTGCAAAATACTCTACGCATTCTCTAAAAGTTTCCTGAGCACTGCGCGCATCTGCACGCAGCCTGCGCAGTTTTTCCTCTGAATTTGCTAAGAAGTCTCTGAGAATTACACTCTGCTGTTTTCCTCTGACTTCAGCCTCTTTACGAACTATTTCCATTCCTTTCTCCAGCTCTTGGACATCAGTTGCAATGTTTTCAAGAGATACTATTAACAAACAAACAAAAATATGTATATATATATATATATATATATATATATATATATATATATATATATATATATATATATATAAAAAATAAAAACTACCAGCCAGATTCTATATTAGTTACATTCAGACAGAATATTCGTTTACATCTACATACTGTACGAATCATTTGGTCTGCACATTTTGAAAGGAAATCAACCAGTACCAAGCATAGTTTTAAATCAAAACTAAACCTTAGAAAACAAGTCAATAGTGAATCAACAGCGTAGTCAGCAAATGTGAGCCCAGCCTCCTGGAACATTGTTAAATGACTCTAGGAATATACTAGAAGCCCCCACGTATCACTCACATAGGGATCATGAGGACAAGATTTAAATAATTACAGAAAACACACACACACACACACACACACACACACACACACACACACACACACACACACACACACACATAGCAACCAATACACCGTTTGTAACATTCTTAACAAACATTTTATTTCTCAAACTGCCACCATTATTCCAGACTCAGGTTAATTAAAAAAGTCAGTACACTTTTACCCAACAGATAAAGGGCTTTCAATTTGAGGAAGTAAAAGAACACATGAAAAGCAACATAATTGTACAGCTAAAACACAAATACTTAAGTGGTTGGGATGGTCTTTCCTGCACAGTTACTTAAAAAACTTCACAAAATTTTGTCGTTAAACTAATTACATATCTCACCAATTTCAGCATCAGAGAATGTATGTTTTCCAATGCACTGAAAATCACCATCGTCAGACAAATACATAAAAAAGGATCAAAGGAGGAAACATGAAACTACAGACCAATATCAGGGGTTCCTACATTTCGTAAAATTTTTTGGTCAGTGAAGCTGGCACAGCTTACTGCATCTTTTCTTAAAAACAATGTCCTATCAGAAGTGCAACATAGATTTTGAAAAGATTGCAGCACAACAACAGCTGTCACAGAATTTTTGCACAAGTCTGTAGCTATGTAGATGAAGATAAGAATACTGTGGGCATATTCTTTGATCTCACAAAAGCTTCTGATCTGTTCAACCACACACTTCTTTTTGCAGAAACTGAGGGTATGCAATATCACGCACACCATCTCTTTAACTCCTGTCTATGTACCTATGGAGCAGTAAACAGTGCACAAACAAATTATCAAAATGAGGAGAGAAAAATCAATATTACAATCTCTGACAAATAATAATGCATGGTGTGCTGCATAGGTTAATACTTGCACCATTTCTTATCTCAAGTATGTAAATGATACTGCGCTATCTTTTAACTCCTATATAACTACTTATGCTAATGGAAAGGAGCTGTCAGAGTGTGCCACTGATGAGAACTTTAACAGTTTACTGGTGCTACAAAAGAACTGTTAGGCTGACACATGGTCTGGGATACAGGGAGACCTGTTGTGATACTCTTACCAAAAATAAATATTTCACATATCAGTGGCTGAATGTGGTACAACAAATTGGCAGAATCTGTAAGAGTACAAACTGAGGATGTACTTAAAACAAAATTAATATCTTTTCTTGTAAACAAATGTCTATATTCCTTGAAAGAATTCTAAGCTGTATATATTTTGTATTAATGGTTGTATATAAATATGTTACATCAATTATCAAGGAATTTGATGACCGCTGCTTATTCAAAATGACAATACAAAATTACTGCTTTAATGTTAATGATATAAAAACACTTTGCTGCAAACAGATTGAAGTTTATCTGAGAGATAGGTACGGATGCACTGATGAGGTTAAAGGGACCGAACTATGATGTCATTGCTCCCTTAATCCTCTGTGTGTGATGCTGGGAATAGCCTCTAAAGAGGAAAGAGACAAAAGCAAATCCCAATGGACTCGACTGTATCAGAGAATCAAGAAAACAAAGAGACAGAAACCTTAAGGAGAAGCGAGATAGGGATAAAAGGATGAAGATGGGTGAGTTGCTCTGCCCAGAGAGCAGCTGGAGACCCCAAGAAGCGTTATGCGACAAGAGACACTCCGTCTTCATCCGACCAGTGCTTCTACACCCACCATTACCACAAGAAAACTAGCTACACATACAAGATGAAATCTCATACAATGGAATGACGACGACAAGTCTGTCAACCAAGTAAAAGAATAACGTACATTAAAAAAGTGGTGCGGGCAGGACCCAGGCCAGACCACCTAGTAAGGGCAGCCTTGAGCTCCTTGGGTCAGAGCAGGTGACAGGCCATCCCTCCAATCCTTGAAGTGGCCAATAAAGTAAAACATAAAACCAAATCAGAGGTGGCGTGTCAGCAAGTTTAAGATTTCACCATAAGATGGTCAAATTAGGGCAGTCCAGTAGCATGTGGGCCACCATGAGATGAGCACCACATCAACAGTGGAATCAGTCCCGACACTGGAGGATGTGGCCATGAGTCAGCCATGTGTGGCCAATTTGAAGCCAACAGAGAACAGTAGATTCCCTACAAGAAAGAAGGGAAGACTGCCACATGGCCATGGTCTCTAGTATGGTCCAGTTTATTCAGAGAAACCACGACACACCAAACTGCAATTGTTGGCATAAAGTCGACCGAATGTCCAGTACCAGTAATCCCATCTTTAAAGTTGGCATCCTGGTAGCCAACTTGGCCAGCTGGTAAGCGTGTTCATTCCCTGAGATCCCAACATGACCAGTAGCCCACACAAAGATGACCAACCATCCAGCATGGTCAAAGTCAGACAGGACACCCTGGATAGTCACAACCAATGAATGTCGAGGTAGCATTGGTCGACAGCCTGAAGAGTACTCACGGCATCACTGCTTATTAATAATGACTCGCCAGTGTAAGAACGAAGGTAGCTGATGGCTCAAGCAATGGCCACCAATTCTGCAGTGAATACACTACATCTGTTCAGCAGGGAGCGTGGTCCACTGCATCTTGCAGTGTGTGTAGGCACAACCAGTTTATCCGTTGAATGTAGAGCCATCAGTGTATACAGTACCACACCTGAGCCTGGAAATATGTCAAGGACATCCAGAAACACGAGTCAAAAAACTATAGGGTCCACAAAGTCTTTTTGTCCAAAGAAGAGGTCAAGGCAGATCCAATTACAGAGTGAACACTATGTGGGAACACGCGAGATCTGGGCACAAGGCTACAGTGGGAAAAAGATAGAGTTCAGAGCAAAGAATCTGTATGTGAACTGCCATCATGACTGCAGACCTTAGCCTCTGTTGCGGGAGGCAGATTTCCCTATCAGGAAACAGGTCACAGTAGTTTGGATTCTCAGGGGAGCAGTGAATGTATATTGAATAGTTGAGCAGCAGTTGTTGGCGCCTGGTCTGTAGCGGAGGGATGCCAGCCTCTGCAAGTAGGTTGTTCACAGGGCTGGCATTGCAACATGAAGGCATGTGTCCAAATCACATTCATTTGTAGCACCACATAGGAGGAGGAATATATACCCTTACATCATACATATACACTATCACCTTGACCTTCTCAGCCAACAAGTCACCTTCAAAAGTCAAGATGAAGCAGGGCGTATAAGTGGACAAGGAATAAAAAATCCTGGATTTTTCCCAATTAAGAAGTGCACTTTTTTCATGTTAAGCGACAATATACTTTTCCACAGAATTGTAGAACTTGTGAAGAAGAAGAAGAAGAAGAAGAAGTCAGTCCTGGTAAAGATCTTTGATGATGTGCAACAACATGCACTCTGTATATTTTCATAATTATGAAAGTGTAAATTCGAATTCCACCAAACACAGCACATTAGTTTCCAAAGCATTGAAATTGAGATTGCAAGGCCCTTTTGTAAGCCAATCATAGCACGTGTCAAGTGATCTCGCCATCCAATTATAGCCGATATTCAGAGCATAGGACGCACGATGTAGTGAGCCAATAGTGACATCACTGGTAAGTAGCACGAACACATGAATAGGAAAAGTTAATGATCTACAATAACATGCATAGTGTAGGTACAAAAAAAGCAAAGCTTTCATTTATAATATTGATTTCTAAGATTAGTAAGTTGCAAAGGAAGCTTTCACATAACATTTGTCTTTTTGCATGTGTTACACTTTAAGATACATCACACAAATGAGCCAGTGAAATTTAAAATAATGACATAAATGTTTGGTCTTCTGGGCTGAAATTATTCTAAGTGGCTGGTCCTCAAATTGTTAAGTTATAAACGAGAGTCAAATACTCTACGATTTATGAAATTCAATACACATTCTCACACATAATGCAATTCATCTTGTACAGAAGGAAATTTACTTCTAAAGTAATGCTTTTCAAACCAAAATTTGCGATATTTTCCAAAGATCTGTTAGAAATAGGTTCATTTCAGTGGTTGCCAGAGAGCGCCAGAAAACAGGTGTTACTGCACTTGCACAGGTAAGATAGCGTAGGAAGTCCATATGTTTCTACGTATAAAACATTAAGATATCTTACAATATGTCATAAAAGAAACAGGACACCAGAGGATACTCCAAGAGCATCAGAAGTTCATACACCAAAATAAAATATATAATTTGGCTTTAAGTGCACATTTGTAAGTCCAGGTTCACAAAAGAAGTAGGCCCCAACTTGATATTAAGCTTTTCAGTATGGGTTTTGGGATTTAACTTTTCTCAAAGTACCAGTAGTGTACTATCTCATATTTGGTCCTTTATAATGGCAAAATTCCATACATGATGTGCACTTGAAATTCAGCGAACAGTTGGAACTAGCCTATACTGTGGAATGGAATGCTTTGTTTCAAATAAATTGACTGCCTCAGTGGAATACATTAATAGAAGCCAAATTTCTCTAGCAAATTGACACAAATAACTTCATTGTTCTACAAGGTGATTATTGCTTGATTGCCACAAACGTGGAAATGAAATAAAATCAGAAAACTGAAACTAACAATATATTTCAGCCACCCGTAATTATGTGAATGTATTTTACTTCACTTGATAGCTTCCCGGCCACAGAAATCCATTTCGTTTTCATGTGCTGTACATGATGAGGCAACAGCAAAATCACTCGATGTAAACACAGATCACATGGAGACTACACCCCCCCCCCCACCCCCCGTCCCTCCCCAGTACAACTCAGACTGCTCTGCACATGGGTGAATCTGGCAGCTTGGACTGCTCAAACAAACTTAATGTAAACAGTTGTGACGTCACTCTCATCTGAAGTAGTTTGTTGTTACGAAGTATTGCGTAGTCTTCGTCCTAAGGCCAACGACACATTTTGCTGTTGGTAGACACTTGTGTGTGCATGGCGTTTCGTTGTTATAAATGGCGTGTTTCTTTTGCAACTGAAGTTTTATTTTCAAACAACAGAATACCCAGAATGGAATAATGTTGTTAAAGTTTTATTTTGATATTTTTCTTAGTTTATGTTTTATTGCTACAGTATTATTTTACAGCAGTGGGATACAGTAATATTCTTTGTTAGAGTAAATTATAAAAATTTAAATGAAAATTAAAACCATGTAAAAGTCGCGGAAATCTGAATAATTCCCACGTTTTTTCCAGTTTTCTTCTGGATGAAAAAATTCCTGGGTTTCCCTGGGCGTATGTATCCTGTGAAGGTTCTAGTATCTATTCTGTTGTCTTTTGGCCTCCGCTGGGGATGATGGACAAACTGCGCACTTCATTGCTCCAAATTAGAATGCAATGTGTCATCAGTCTGTAAAAGGAGATCTCAGTGGAAAATGATACCTTGTACCATATTCAGACTTTTATTGTGGGGTTATAGTGACAGGAAAGTCACTTAGCTTACCGAGAAATAGAAGTGCCCGTGACTGAGCAGGGGAGACTGTTTTAAGCAGAATGGAGTCACTTTTCATTTCTGAAATTGCTGCCACTTTCCCAACCCTGTTTTTGATGCGTTCAACAATGAAGATGTGTTTGTGGTCAAAAAGGAATCCCCGTCCATCCTAGAATGAAATAAGTATGGGAGGGGGTGGGGAGGTCTTCACCTTTTCTGTGAGCCCTATGTTCCTCCCACAGTATAGCCAGGGGAGGAAACATTTTGGGGTCATACATCACTGCTTTGTAATTATGGCTTAACTTCAAAAGAGAATCTGGGGCTGTGCAGCCTCCAGCAGAGGGAAGTTTAATTCACTTCATTTGTGATTCTTCTAACATGGTACCACTCCAAATGGATGGCCTCCCCATGGACACGGCCCAGCCACAGCAACAGTTAGCTGGGCAGTAAACCGTTGCCTGGTGTCCCTGTGCCCCAACCAGGATGGGCACATACTCCCTGGCTCACGTAGAAGTTTCCAGCTCATGCATCAACAGTACAATCCCTGTGTGGTCAGGAATTTTCACAAATTTGATGAAAAACCCTGACTACATTGAATGAATAGACCAGCCTAAAAGAATAACCAAAAATTTCACCAGTATTCTAACAAATCTTTAGTGCTGAAATACATTCCTTCGTATAGAAATTCTGCTACTGCAGGAAATACGATTTAGAAATGAAATTATATAATTTATGAAATAAACAACTAAGTCAATATCTTTGGATGTTAAGCACATAATCAATGGCAAGTACACAATATGTAAAATTAATATGCTGATTAAAACAGTCACATCATTAGATAATTAAATGACTGTTACTGGTAAATATCATTGGTATGTGTTAAGACACCATTACGTAAGACAAGTTAAATCATATGCATGTACATATGCAGCACACGTCTGCCTAACTAATGGATCAATTTCAACACAACTTTGCTAAACATATAATTTGCTATCTGGAAGGAAGCACTGTGTAACTATCTACGTTCCGTGGTGCTTTGAGTGAAATTGAGGTGACACAGAAGAACTACTCAGGAATGATTGGAGCAATTTATACCAAATTTTGTAGAAACATGATCTGTTATTTTTATAAAAATAATGTGTGGGTAATATATATTACTACTACTACAACCCCTAGAGTAGTTGTGGGGATGAGAAGGCGTAACATGTAAAAATATTGGGAAATGACCAATATTGCTACTTAATCGATAAATTTAGTGGTCGCTAGTTGACAGTGGGTGTAAAGCAGGAACTCTGTGGTACCTGGAGCAATTTCAACCAAGTTTGGTATACACGTGATTCATTTCTTTGTCACTGTCTGAATAAAATATGCCTATTACCCCCAGGGATGCGAATGAGACTGAGAAGAGGATGAAATGAAAAAAAGTTCTAAAATGACCTGCTGGTAGTTTTTTCTTGTATTTAGTTGACATGGAACACTTTAAAAGTATGATGTATAAAGTTCTATATGTCTTATTCGCAATGTTCACTGTGCCAAACAGGCCATGAGAATACACAATGCAGCGAGCCAATAATTTTGTCAACGTGTTTTAGGATCTACAATCAAGCCACATGGCTTAATACTACAAATACACTGAACATCATCTCTGGAGTTGTATCGAACAAAATAGCAGGGAATCAGACGGGTGCAATGTGTGAGGCGGTGCCCGAAAGAAACTGAATTAATTTTTTGGGGAAAGCTTTTGTAGCACTGTTTTTTGCTGCTAGAATCGCACAGAGTGAACATTCCAGTCAGAAAGCCAAGTGCCATTGATTAAGAAAAGTTTTGGCAGAGTTTATAGTAGCAACTGTTTTCTGTTACAGTCATTTTTGCAATGGCTTGAACAGTGTGTGGCAGTAAAATTCTGCTTTTTGCTTGGGAAGAGTCAAACAGAAGTTCTCAGAATGTTAAAAATGGTGTATGAAGATGATGCTACAGGGAAAACTCAAGTGCTGCATGGTTTCCACATTTAAAAAATGTGGAAATGTCAACTGATGATGAACCTCACTCTGGTTTCCTTCCACAGCCCGAACACATGAAAATGTTGAAAATATTCCTGCAGTCACCAATGAAGAGTGACAACAGACCACCGAAAAAACTGTGGAGCTGTTGGGAGTGACTGAGTTCAGTGCAGCAAAGTATGTCACGTGAAATCAAACATTAAAGCAATGCTGATTTTTTTTTTCTTTCTTCAATTTGAGAAGAATTGTCCATTCAGGCTTTGTTCCAAGGGTTTAGACAGTTAACCAGGCTTCATACTTGGAAGTTTGATTGCACAACAGTGTGTGGCAGAAGAGGCCTGATTTGTGGCAGTCTGGTGACCGTTTTTTCCATCATGACATTGCCGCTGCTCACACAATCCTGGCCGCACAACAATTCTTGACCAAAAATGGCACGACTCTTGTTCCTCACTGGCTGCACTCACCTGATCTTGCCATGTGCTACTCCCCCCCCCCCCCCCCTCCCAAAGGGGACATGAAAGGAAAGTGTTTTGCGGATGTTGCTGAGATGAAGAAAAAGCATCACAAATGATGAATTTAAAGAATGTTTTGAAACATGGAATAAAATATTAGACAAATTTATTAGCACAAGTGGAGAGTACTTTGAAGGGGATTGAAGACTTGTGCTTAAAACGTGAATAAACAAGTTAAAAAAATAAGTTTCGTTTCTTTTTGGGTATCCCCTACTACATGACATACACTTAAGCGATATCACGAGTAAAAAGCTAGTTATGTGAAAAAGCAGTGGTCACATCAAGTGATACGAAGCACTATACACCAGAGACAAAGCTCTTTTGAAACACAGTTTGTGTTCGGTAATACTGACACTGCTGATGATGGGCATGTGCTACATAATAGTCCAGCAATAAATAAATAAAAATAATCAATCTCTCTCTCTCTCTCTCTCTCTCTCTCTCTCTCTCTCTCTCTCTCTCTCTATATATATATATATATATATATATATATATATATATATATATATATATATATATATATATATATATATCTATCTCACTCTCTTTCATTTTACTTAATAACTAAAATATAAAAATGCAGCAAAATATTTACTGTAACAACAATGTAGTAGAGAACATACCAACTGCAGCCTTGTCAATATGCAACAGCTCAGAGTCAAATCCCAACAGTTCAGGCATGCGGTGCCTAATTGTGTCGGCTATATAATGAAGCAGGCACATGCGTTTGTCTGTTGACTTTGTATCTAATAATGTGTCGAGACTCTGGAGTTTGAAACCATAAGCTGGTCCTCGCCGACTGCTGTTAAGATAATTACCAAATGCCAACACAACCTCAAGCACCCTCTTCAGTTTCCGTGAGCTTTTAACAGAACTTGATGCAGATATAACGGCATGTATTTGCTGAAAGCAGAACACAGAAAATTACACTACGTCACCAAAGAGGAGCGTGTGATTGGAAACTGCCAAAACGGCAACAATTACAGAAACACAGAGAAACTGTGAACAGGGACATACGTATCATAGTTCAAATAACTGGAACTTCAAGAATGTTCCATTATTATAAGGAAGAGGCATTCAAGATATTTATATGTAGTAACTTAACTTATTGCAATAAAGATAAATGACATCTTCAAAGTTTCAATTTTTTTAACATATAAGAATAATAGCTTACATCATCATTTAAGTATGAAATGTGCCCAAATATTCACCTGTTATTGGGAAACAGACAGGAATTAAAAAGATTTTAAAGCCATGAATTGAGTGACTTTTGATGGTGTTTAATTCTGGACAACTATGTTATTCTGTCATTGATAATGAGAAAGAATAACTGACCATAAAACATTGCAATTTCAAATTTTAGAATAACTTACTGGTGTTATGAGGTGTATGTTGTCAAAGAAATTTCCTATGTAGCTCATAATGGCTAATTTAGCAGATATCCTTTCCACCTTTCCAAGTTGCAGCAGAAATTTGTCTTCTTCTGTCAACAAATTTACATTTTTCTTCGAGCCCACATATTCTCTGTAGGCCTTCGTCTGTGAGATCAACAACAAAATATTAGCAAAATATGAGCAGTAAATACTGCAATAAGTATATGTACATATGCACATGCCCATGCGCACATGCCCACGCGCACATGCACAAAAAAAAAACAGAATTAGAATTAGAATATTATTTTTTGGTAACTTTAACCTTTTTAATAAAAAAACATTTACTGTGGAAAAGTAAAGTTAGTCAAGTTAGACAACTCAGTGCATATGTAGCACACTTAGTGCACACAGAAATCACCAATGTTGACTAATTCTGTAATACTCAGACAACTGAATGTGCATTAGCATATTCAAATCATTTAAGTAGAAACTATTTTTATAGTAACTTTCCAGCCAGCAGAGGTAAATCTGATGTTAAAACATAGTAAGGAAAGTATGTTATTGAGTGAATCACATCAGAAGGTAGTCCAGTTTTGATGTGTTCTGCACACACTTCCTCTACTAACATCCACAAATATTTTCATGTACACTTAGCACCAACTTCAATAAAATATTTCCTTCTTGAGCAATACTGTTATAATGTGTTACTGGTCTTGACATATGAGGGTTGTTTCAAAAGTAAGGTTCCCAACTCTGTACCCTTACCGTGCATGGTGCAACACAAAATCTGGCACCACCACCATGTTTGCTGGATCCCCACTACCGATTCCAACAACGAACATGGCTCTGCAATGGTCAGTACCGACCTGACAGCCATAAGCAATGGAGCCCGTCATCGCCGTCACTGCTAGGTGTGAAATTCGTGCGGTCATCTGATTTTTGCACGCAAGAAAGTTACCACCTGTAGAAATTAATCAGCAATTGAGTGAAGTGTATAAGGAAACGTGTGTAAGCATTCAACACGTCCGCAAATGGTGTAAGGAGTTTGCTAACGACCGTATGGGCGTCCACGATGAAAGACGAAGCGGGAGGCCATCAATCTCCGACAAAGTTGTGGAGAAAGTCGAGCAAATCCTGCTCGAAGATCAGCGAATCACCATCCGGCAACTGGCTACTCAAATTCCAGAGGTTCCTGAAGCTTCAATTGACGGGATATTGAATGAAAAGCTAGGCTACCACAAGGTGTGTGGGCACTAGGTGCCGCACATGCTTTCAGAAGTCCACAAACAGCAGCAGGTTGACTGTGCTCGGTAGTTCTGGAGTGAATGCGACAATAATAAGGAAGACTTCCTTGATTCCATTATTACGGGGGATGAATCATGGTGCCATTACATTACTCCGGAGACAAAAACAACAATTGCGTGTGGTGTACTGCTCATTGATTTTATGCCTAAAGGGACCACCATAAACTCTACACATTATTGCGAGACCTTGAGAAAGCTCAGAAGGGCAATCCAAAATCATCGTAGGGGAAAACTCAGCAAAGGCGTAAGGTTGTACCACGACAATGCCCGTCCACATGTGTCACAACAAATAAAGGAGTTAATCGACAAATTTGGTTGGGATGTCATTGACCACCCCCCTTACAGTCCCGATTTGGCACCCAGTGATTTCCATCTGTTTCCAAAATTGAAGGAGCACCTAGGCAGTCTACGATTCCACACAGACGAAGAGTTGCAAGAAGAAGTTTCCAAGTTTCTCAACGGGTTGGCGGCGGACTTCTTTGAGGTGGGAATGCAAAAGTGGATTACTCGAGAGGAAAAAATGGAGACAATGTGGAAAAATAGCTTAAAGAGCAACATTCCCAATGGTGTAATCATTTTTTCGAATAAAAAATTCCTGGTGCCTAAAAAAATAAGGGAACCTTATTTTTGAAACGATTCTCATGTAACTGCATGATCTGATCACAGATTTTCCCAGAGGCATTTAAGTAGTCATTTTTCCTGCCCTTTTTGTGTCAACAGAACAGGAAGAAACCTTAAAATGTTGTACAATGGGAATTACTCTTTGACATTCACTGCACAGTAATTTGCAGAGGCTAGGTGTAGACGCAAATGCTTACAAATACCAGGTAGCTATTGATGGAACATCTAGTTAGATAATGTCTACCAACAATTAGAAATGCAGTACTAATACTTTACCTCTTGGTCCGTAGGCACCATCCTCTGCAAAATCTCCACATTTTCCAATGATAACTGCTTCAAATCCAGAGCATTAACAGCTGCTATTACTTTTTCCACTGGCATTTCCATCTTTCTTCTTGAAATTGCTGAAAATAGTAAAAACCATTACTATCGTTCAGAATGATAAATGCTTTTAAAAAAGGGGGAAGGGGGGGGGGGGGAGGGGGGGGACTACATTTGAAGTAAATACTGAGTACTAAGATTTAAATAGCAAAGGACAGCAAAAGAAAGCCCACAGCACATGAACACACCACCACACAACCCCACACACCCACCTCCACCCCATCCCCACCCACCCAGAGGATGCTTATCATCATCTCCCATCTTTGAAAGATAACATATCAAAATGGATTAAGTAGAGTTGCACTCCTCTTCATTCACCAGAGATTTCCAGCTGACTGCTTTCCCAAAGTGTCACTACACAAATACTGTTAAAAGTCAAGTGCTAATAACTACTATTTGCATAAAGATGAGAAATATTTGGCTGAAATCAAATAGTGAAAATTGCATTTCTATAAAATAAATATAGTAGACCATGTGTAAATTTATTGAAAATACATATGACTAGTATTGGAAGAGAAAATGCCCATATCAAGTGCAACATTGAACCAATCATTCACTCCCACCTACTTTGAACCCCAAAAAATGATTGTGTTCCAAATGTAACCTTCTGCAGAGAGCTAATTGACAGAAAACTGTAGGACTGTCCCATCTGGATTGGATGAGATTCACTGGAAACAGTTTTGGAAAAGCTACTTTTTCATCACAACAAGCAAATTTTATAAATCAAGGTAACCATTTTTTACTAACAGATGTTAGATATATCACTTTGTATTGACTTTTCAATCACATGATGCTGGTGAATGCTGTCTTCTCCACTTGTTGAACTCACATTTACACCCATTAAATAACACTTTGATCATTAAAATCCTTCAAGGGAAAAAGCTGGGAAAGAATGAAAGGAAGCATATAGCCAAGGAGCATGTATCTGGAAAACAGCAGGTAGAGGATAGGATGTAAGAACTACTTTGAAGTAACTAACAGCCAATAACAGAAAATTGGTTACATCAGCAATGCATTACTTATCACTCCTCTCTGATATATAATATTCTGAGCCTAAGTATTTCAATTCCTTTAAAATTTGATAGAATCTATGAACATTAATTCTTTCCAGCTGCTTCCTTTTGAAGTTTATCTCTAAGTTTTGGAAGAACCATATTTAGGGTCAAAATACTGATGTTCCAAAATACTAAAACTGTACTTACCAATATTACGCAGCCTGGTATGTTCCAAGAGTGACACATTCTCTGCACGTTTGAACCTCTTGCTAGGGAAATTCGTTAGTCCATCAACATCCGAATCTCCATTTGTAAGTGCTCCTCCCATGCCAATCTTAAATCTCTCCTCAAAGTCAGCAAAATCAATCACACTATGAAGTCTGTCATCATCCAGTTCATTGAAAATGGTACCTCTAACCTAGAAAAAGTAAGAAAGTGATAACCATGGAGGGCAACAATCCTGATGCTTGGAGATTTCTAACCACCAACATCATCAATCAAATAAATGTTATTCACAAATATTGCAAAATGGCAGAGCAACTAGCATGCCATTCTGGTACCAAATGAAAGGCATTTTAACTAACAGCAAATACATTTTCCTAGAATGTGAATGTAATGCTGCTGCACAGCAGTATTTTGATTGGCATGAACCACATTTTTGAGACAAAGAGCTTAACAACTGTTAACATGACTTCTGAAAAGTATACTATAATGAGAAAGTAATATATAATTTCACGAACTCGGTTCCAGTGAAACTAAACATTACAAAAATACCTTATCAGCATTTTATATGACCTTGCCAAAGCCTTCAATTGCGTAAATTATCAGTTTCTGTTAAGGTATTAAAATGGCATGGAATTAAAGGCAATCCCCTTGCTTGGCTGGAGCCATATTTTAACAACAGAATACAGAAGAAAACATTACCAAATGATACCACAGGTGTAAGATTAACAGTGTCCTGCAAGGTTTGGTATTTAGCTTTGCTTCTGTTATTTACCTGCACAAATGATATATCGAGGATTTTCTCATGGTGTTTTCTGGTGACATACCTATACTGATAATGGTCTCAAACACAGACTAGATATGGTCAGGAGAGTTATAAAAAAAAATTTGCCATTGTTTCAGGGCTAACAGCTTCACTCTTAATATTACGAAGACTCATGCCATGGAGTTCCAAACAAATAATATTGATTTACAGGTGTCAGAAACAGATATCAATGGACACATATAGGATAAGGCTCCATATGAGAAGGAATCCATATGAACAATAAACTGAGATGAAACCATCATGTAGTTAAGCTAACCAAATTACTTAGTTTTGTCTGCTTTGCTATTAAGACATCTCTCAAGTTTGTGACCTGTTAGATGGGATTTCTACAATACTTTCACTAAGTACTATGGGAAATACCTGTGGAGTATTTGTAGTTAAGAAACTCAAACCCAGTGGAACTGAAGGTGCATGTGAGATTGTGTGGGAGACCTCAGTATCAAGAATGGGTATACAATATTATAACTGGATCTTTGTACTGACCATCAGAGTTGCCCCCAAACGTAACTGAAAAGTTGACAGCTTGTGTGATCCTCACTCACACTGAAAAATCCAGGATGGAATGTAACACCATCCAACCCCTTCTTCACATTTATCCACCGTCAGACCTGCTACCCACGAATATACAGGGAGGTCCATCTGAAGTTTCGGATGAGATTATCTCGAAAACTATACATCGGGTAAAAATAGTGGGTAAGACAAGTTCCTAAGCTCAAAGGAGGACATCAAATAAAGGCTTATTTCAATAGTGGTACAAGTCCATTTTTGTTCATTCTGAGATACAGAGTCCTAAAGTTAAATGAGTGCTGAAAAATCTGCAGTTGAGATACCAGAAATATTAAAGTATATATACTTGAGTATTTTGGTATCTCAACTGCAGATTTAACTTTAGGACTCTGTCTCTCTGAATGAACAAAAATGGACTTGTACCACTATTGAAATAAGCCCCACCCCCTTGGGTGCGGCAACTTTTAACCCTTAAATGGAAACCCCCATTTTTTATTGTAGATTCAGATTCTCCATAAAAAAGTAATCAAGTTTTGTCTGAAACATTTTTTAAACCATTGACAGATGACATTGAAATCGAGAAAAAAATTGGGGAAGAACTCCGCTTTATTTAAAATGATTCGAAAAGGACACATCAAATCGATACAAAATGTACACAAATACTTTCATTACGCCAAATTAAGTTATTTTTGTTTTACAAAGTGTATCCCACAGGTTTTGATGGAGGTAGGCGGAATGGTATTAAAATCTTGTTAGGGAACTCTTCATAATTGCATTACTCACCCGACTGTGGCCAAACTGCAAACTATGGCTCAGTATAAAGGTCGGTGCAATGTGATCAGATGTCACTTCACTTTCAGATTGTGAACCGTAAACATCAACTGACAAAAGCAAATTATTCTTTAGCGAAACATGGCTCACTATCCTCCTACAGAGATTGTTGATATGATGTTAATTTTAGGTGAATGCCATAGCAAATACACTGCAGCTGCGCAATTGTATGCAGATCGTTTCCCTAACAGACGACATCCAACTAAAAGCATTAATTGAAATTGCACTCAATGAGCTCGAAATGAATACATGCACCGTCCACCTTGTCATCGCGAATACAATCAAAATGATGCTCCTACCCTTACAGTTTTCGCCTGTGTTCAACTGGATCCCGAAATTAGTAGTCGGCGATTCAGAGACAAACTGGAATACCGAAATTAACTGTTTTGAGGATTTTGAAGGCACATAAATATCACCCGTTGACAAACACAAATAGTTGTTAATGGTCTGGTGTGGAATTTTAAACCGTTACTTGATAGGACCGTATTTTTTTGACCGAAATGTTACTGGGGAATCTTATTTACAGCTTCTCCGCAATGATTTGTTGGAGCTAATGGAACATGTTGGTTTAGAAATTAGGCAACCAATGTGGTTCCAACAGGACAGAGCAGCTCCCCATTATGCTAAAAATGTGCGAAACGTTTTAAATTTACAGTACCCTGGTCGGAGGATAGGACGCGGCGGACCAATTCAGTGGCCTCCACGTTCACCAGGCCTAACATCTCCCGATTTTTTTCTTGTGGGGTTATTTAAAAAATATTGCTTATGAAGACAGCCCACACCAGAAACGATATGGAGCAACGCATTTGAAGAGCATGTGCAGCCATACTACAGGATGTGCTGCTCAGAAATGTGAACAACTTTCGCAGACGACTGACTTTATGCACTGAAGCAAATGGGGACAACTTTGAACAATTTCTACGTGGCTAATTTCATTAATTAAGCACCCAAAATTGTGGGAGACAAGGGGACTCACACTGATGAAGCACCCCATGGGAACATAATTCTACTATGTCCATGTCGTCGTTCCTGGGTACCGCTAAAAGTAGGATACAGTACATTTTATACAAAAATAGCTTAATTTGGTGTAATGAAAGAATTGGTGCACATTTTTTATCGATTTGCTGCATCTTTCTCGGATAATTCTAAATGAATCAGAGTTCTTCCCCAATTATACTTTTTTCTTGATTTCAGCACCATCTGTCAATGGTTTAAAAAATGTCTCAGACAAAACTTGATTACTTTTTAATGGAGAATCCGAATCTGCAATAAAAAATGGGTGTTTCCATTTAAGATTTAAAAGTTGCCCCCGGCCCCACCCAAGGGGGCGTGGGCTGGCGGTCACGTGTAGTATCATTTTATGTCCAGCTTACGAACTTGCCTTACCCACTGTTTTTGCCCGAAGTTTAGTTTTCATGATAATCTCATCCGAAACTTCAGATGGGCCACCCTGTATATTTTTTTTATTAGTTCTTTACTTTGATCTCACCAATTTTAGTGAGTTCTCACTTTTTGCTATCAGAGACTCCTCAGATTTCATCTTGTTTCCCTCTTTTGCATCCATTTCATCCTTTTCGTTTTGGGTTTATTTTTCCGAAATTTTTTGGACTTAATACTACATTATTTATGTAATTTTTCGCCTTTTTCCACCACCAGGGGTCCTTGCTCCTTCCATCTGCATCAATACAGAAAAGTTTGCTTATCCCTAGTCAGATCCCAGTCCCACATACTGTTCCTGCATTGTTGGTTGGCTCATGGAATCCTCCCTAACAGTCTTGCCATCAAATTGCCCATCTATGACTGCCACCCCTCCTCCCACAATGACCTCCACCTGTTCAGATTCCACCAGTCCTTAGCCCTCACCAACACAGTCCTGCAAAACCATATCAACCAAGCCAAAACCTCCTTGCAGTAATTTCCCTCCATCTGCAAAATCCTCCTGCTACACAACCCCAAATGCCTGGAGCCCATAACACATACTGAAACTCTTGCCCTGCAGGAACTTGAGCAAAATGCACAATGCCACCTGAAAAAGCTCTCCATCCTGCTCACTTCCCACTCCCACCTTGGAGTACCACTGTCCACCACCTCTACAACAACCTCCAAACCTCCCCCCACATCCCCTCATAGCTTACAAACCCTGTCACGCAGACCTACTACGCTTATCCCACCCTCCAAAACTCAACCCCTCAAAAACACCACACAGAACCCAGAACCTAAACAGACCCGCAACACAGTCATGAACCTTTCCTCCAGAAGCCTTAGCCCTACAGAAATACCAGTCCTTTCCAAAGGCCTCACATTTTGCCGCACTCCCAAATTCAATCATGAAGGACTTGTTAAAGACCTTCTCTCCTTCTCCCGGTCCCTACAATGGAAACACCTTTTCGCCACCAACCCCACCAATCAGGCTCAATCAAAGACCAATACTGAACCTTGTCTAACTCAGTTCATTCCTCCATCCAACTGTGATCAACCCTTACTGCCCCTAAACCACCCCCTGTTAACTTTCCAAAATTTCTTAACCTCAAACCTTGCCTCACCATTATTCCCCAAATGCCTCAACAAGCAAACTAACCTTACATCTGCACAAAGAACCGCAGTCCACCATCTAAAAACTAATCCCGACCTTATAATCCTACCTGAGAACAAAGGCTCCAACACTGTTGTTTTGATTACATGGCAGAAGCACTCCGCCAGCTGTCAGATACTTCCACCTACAAACGTTGCCACAGTGACCCCATTCCACTAATCAAACAGGATCTCCAGTCACTACTAAAATCCCATCCCAGAACCTCTCTCAGAGTCCACCGCTCTACTCATCCCTACCACTCTCCACAATTCCTACCTTCTACATGCTTACTAAAGTCCATAAGCCTAACCACCCAGGACACCCCATTGTAGCCGATTACTGTGCCCCACTGAGAGAACCTCTGCGCTCTCAGACCAACACCTTAAACCTATTACCCAGAACCTACCCTCCCATATAAAAGATACCAATCATTTCCTCCACCAACTCTCCACAGTTCCTGTCCCTTTACCATACGGTGTCCTGCTCAGCACTACTGATGCCACCTAATGCCCATTGCCTTACCGCTATTGAAAACTACCTTTCCCAATGCCAGACAGATTTCAAACTAACAACCTCCTTCCTAGTGGCCATGACCAACTATATCACCACCACAATTAATTCTCCTTTGAAAGAACTACCTAAAAATAAATTTACAGTACGGCTATGGGCACCTGCATGGCACCATCCTATGCCAATCTATTCATGGGCCATCTAGAGCAATCCTTCCTAAAAACGCAGAATCCTAAAACCCTCACATGGTTCATATTCACTGATGACATCTTTGCTATATGGATCAAAGGTGAGGACACCCTATCCACATTCCTCCAGAACCTCAACAACTTCCTCCCCATTTGCTTCACCTGGTCCTACTCAACCCAACAAGCCACTTTCCTAGATGTTGAGATCCACCTCTAAGATGGCTACATCAGTACCTCCATCCACTACAAACCTACTAACCACCAACAATACCTCCACTTTGAAAGCTGTCACCCATTCCATACCAAGAAGTCCCTTCCGTACAGCCTAGCCATCTGTGATCATCGCATCTGCAATGACTAGCAGTCCCCCTCCAAATATACTAAGGGTCCCACAGAAGCCTTCACTGACCATAATTATCCTCCCAACCTTGTACAAAAACAAATCTCCTGAACCTTATCTTTCCAGTCTCCCCCACCTCCGAAAGCACCACAGTCTAGCCACAGAGGAGCACTACCCTCTTAGCTCAGTACCACATAGGAATGGAGCTACTGAATTACATTCTCTGCCAGGGTTCCAATTACTTCTCATCATGCCCTGAAATGAGAAATGTCCTGCCCACCATCCTTCCCACCCCTCCCACAGTGGTATTCCACCATGCACTGAACCTACACAATATACTCGTCCATCCTTACACAACCCCTGCTCTCAATCTCTTATCTCATGGCCCACACCCCTCTAATAGACCCAGATGCAAAACCTGTCCCATACGTCCTACCACCACCACCACCACCACCACCACCACCACCACCATTCCAGTCATATCACATATCCCGTCAAAGGCAGGGCTACCTGTGAAACCAGCCATGTGGTCCACAAGCTACGCTGCAATCACTGTGCTGCATTTTATGTAGGCATGACAAACAAGAAGCTGTCTGTCCGCATGAATGGCCACCAACAAACTGTGGCCATGGACCACCCTGTGGCTTAACACGCTGCCAAACATGATATCCTTGATTTCAATGACTGCTTCAAAGCTTGTGCCATATGGATCCTTCCCACCAACACAGCTTTTCTGAATGGCGCAGGTGGGAACTTTCCCTGCAATACACCCTGTGTTCCGGTAACCCTCCTGGCCTCAACCTTCGCTAGTCACTGTCTTCACCCATCCAGCTCCTGCCCTGTTCCCATTCCAACACTACACAGCCATCATTCCACCAACACACCTAGTCTTTTTATTTCTCTCCTTTCCTGCTACTTCCCTCCCTCCCTCCCCACCTCTACCCTGCCCCTGTCTGATCTGCAGCACTTCACTGTCCACCACCCCCACCACACTACCCCTCCCCTTCACTGTCCCAGCCTTCTCCTTACTCCCACCCAGTCGTCACTCCCATCATGCACTGGTGGTGCTGCTGCTGCTCGCAGTGTGGTTTCAGTTGCCTGGGACTGCAGTTATGTGTGTGAGTTGCGTTTGCTTGAGAGAGAGAGAGAGAGAGAGAGAGAGAGAGAGAGACTTGTTGACAAATATGTTAATGGACGAAAGCTTTTAACTGTTAGAGTCTTTTTGTTGTATCTATCTGCGACTCAGCATCTCTGTAATATTGTTGCCTCATTCACACTGTCATTTCTGGAGGAAATTTCAAACAGCCTTCAATCAATCACGATAATTAGAATTTTCTATCTGATAGCTGAGACAAGACATCGTCTAAAACAACACGAAGTGCCTTCTCTGAAAACTACCTAGAACAGATAGTTCAGAATCCCACTCATGTCTGAAATAGATTTCATGGCAATATACAGATCTATCCTGTCTAAGGTCTTCCACAATGAAACTGGTATCAGTGTCGACAAAGTAGTTGTAGAAACACTGATTACTGAAGTACCATGGGCAACTGAAACAAGTAGAAAGATTTACCTGTTTAACAAACCATTCAAGGAGGCAGTACTGCCATATCACAATGAGACACTTTAAACATTCAGCTTGGGCAGAAGCACGTACGGAAAGAGTGGCCGAGCTTATAGGAATAGCTGACAAAGCAGTGTACATACATGTACCTACAAGAACATGTTTGGGATGCGAGTGTACATGGCATAACCTGAATGTAAAGAACATTCTACACAATAAATACATGGAATATAAAGTATGATTATAGTCAGAGACAGGCTATGGAAAATGCATTCTGTTGTTGAAAGGGCTATGTGTGAAACCTTCAAAGATTACCAAAATGTTCAATGACTACCTCAGTAGCACCTAACTGCCACAGAAATTTCAGTCTGTATGTTATGGTTCTCTGTGGCACCGAAGTTAATGGACAGACTCGTGATAACACAAAAACTGGAGCAAGGTAGCAAAGCAAAACCATAAATGCTGAACTGCATTTTTCAAATGTTCCATTACAAAGGTGAATCGAGGAGTATTGCACCATTAATTCTCACATCACCGTAAATATGAGCAATACAGATATTAGTATCTGTGGCTCTGAGAAAAAGCTGAAACCTCTGAAACTTAATAAAGATTCAGGGCTCAAAAAATTGCCCATCACATTACATTCAGGATTTGCAGCTGAGTTGGACCTCTTAACAATAATATACCATAAAGTCAACAACAACAACAACAAAACTGTACTTGGTAGCTTGGTAAAAGTACAAGTCACATGTGTCTACAACAAGTAGCAGAAGTGATCCACAAAACTACCATCCAATAGCTTTGACATTTTTCAATTTTCTCATCTTACAACATATTCTGAGCTCAAACACAATGAGGTATCTTGAACACTATTTCCTCCATGCTAACCAGCATGGATTCTGATCGACACTGGAAGTCATGGTAAACACTGGAAGTCATGGTAAACACTGGAAGTCATGGTAAACACTGGAAGTCATGGTAAACACTGGAAGTCATGGTAAACACTGGAAGTCATGGTAAACACTGGAAGTCATGGTAAACACTGGAAGTCATGGTAAACACTGGAAGTCATGGTAAACACTGGAAGTCATGGTAAACACTGGAAGTCATGGTAAACACTGGAAGTCATGGTAAACACTGGAAGTCATGACCAAGGTAGTCAGGCTCATGGAATATTTTTGACTTGCAAAAAACGTTCGACTCCATACCACTCAAATGATTATTAATGAAAGTATGATCATATGTGGTATCAAACAGAATTTGTGACTGGAATAAGGATTCTGGCTCATTAACTTGTGTGTTTTATTTTATGTTATGTGTGATTTTGTGCATTTTCTCTCTTTATTTGTATGTTTATGTGTTTTCTTGAGTTGATAAGGCAATATTAATAGTAACCTAAGGTTTTTGCAGCCCATGCAGATATCAATAACTAAGTATTGTCTGGAAAAAGCTGCCCAAATAGTCAGATGTAAATAAGAGTTGAAAGAGGTGCAAAGAACAGCAACTTTCATTTAATGTCCATAAATATAAAATTCTCTGAAAACAAAACAAAAAGATCTACAATATTAATGAGTCACAACTCAAGTCAGCCAATCCAAACACAAACCTGGGTATAGCAATTTGTAAGTGTGTGGGACCCATACAAAATATGGTCAAATATTTGTTTGGTCTGTGGGAGAGTGTCACAGAGATGGTGAAAAACTCAATCTGGTAGACACTTTAGGATAATGGCGGACTATCCCAAGAACGTCTAATTACAAAATTTTAAGAGCCAGTTTTATGTGGGGAACCTAGGAATACACTACAACCTGCTACATTTCACTTCTGTGGAGGTTGTGTAGGCAGTATTTGACTGATTATAGTGCACACAGAGGCATTTAAGCTATCATTCTTCCTGCACTCTGCACTGGAAATACCTTGTGGTTGGAGAATGTATCCCCCATCAATCCAAGAAGTTTAACGACCGAGTTAATGAAAAACAGTGAAAATTTAAGATGGTGGTTTTAAAGCTACAGAAGTTCTACATACTCTCCCCCCACCCCCCAAGTTGAAGAAAACACACAGAATCTTCATACAACGATGTGAAACAGTTGGAAGTAGTTCTCTGGGACCTTTTCAGCTCGTACCTCATATTCACAGCTCCTTCTGTCTTGAGGAACCATCAGAGACCCATCTGCACTTGGCTGTTTTGTGACATGTTTGTACTGATAACACCGAGTCTCGCATTTTCCATTTCATGTATTTACACAATTCCAACACTGTATTGGTGTCACAGGATAAACTTACTACACACGTTTTATCTTCTGCAAAACATTCTGGAGAGTGTCTTGAACACTTGATTTAGAGATGTTCAGTTTGTTGCTTCACTGTAATTTGTGACAACAATGTTGACACACTAAGGCCGCACATCCACTACTGAATACTGCCTACTAAGAGGTCGAATGCATATCTGTTATTTACAGCTGTTACTTCAAGGTGCCATCGTAGTTACTGCACCGACTTTGTTTATCAGCCAGGAATAAAAACCAGTATTCGAACTTCTTGTACAGATGGTGCAGATGTAGGTTATGATGACACAATGTTGCTAATGTCAAAACAGTCTTTACTCTACTGAAGCAAGCAGTAACGATGTTGAGTGAAGTTCATTATCAAGTATTTTGCAGAAACCTCTCCAGGGATATCTGTACTCTTACACTTGCACTTGCATACCAATACATATATTCCCTAATGGTATTTGAGGTTAATAGCAAGAACAGATTTACTGTTATCTGTGCAATTTACAGCCATAATATTAGAATTAAAAATAATTTTTATATTGACTACACACTCTTATCTAGGGTTCAGAATGAATTTTATACTCTGACACAAATGTCTTTCACCAAATATTATCTAAAGTGACTGAAAAAAGTATTGCCACTTCATATTGCCACTACCCAAAAAGAACATTTGATACAAATCTTTAATGTCATCATAATAAATCAGTTTGGCTTCTAGAAAACTAAGAATATAACATGCCCCACCACAGAATTTGCAGAAAAACTTGTTATCTATGGATAAGTTTCAAAAGATTGCAGGAGTCTTGTGTGACTTCATGAACAATTTAATTACATGAACCTCTGTCTAACACACTATTAATTAGAACTATAAGCCATTAGTCATGGTATTTGACCTGGTTCAAAAAGTATGTAATAACAGCAATAAATGAAAAGAATCAAAACACTATCAGATGGTTGGTTGGTTTGTTGGGGGAAGGAGACCAGACAGCAAGGTCATCGGTCTCATCAGATTAGGGAAGATGGGGAAGGTAGTCGGCCGTGCCCTTTGAAAGAAACCATCCCGGCATTTGCCTGGAGCGAGTTAGGGAAATCACGGAAAACCTAAATCAGGATGGCCGGACGCGGGATTGAACCGTCGTCCTCCCGAATGCGAGTCCAGTGTCTAACCACTGCGCCCATCTCGCTCGGTAACACTATCAGATTCAGGAAGTTTCTCAGACTGCATAACAATCTTGCAACCAGTCTAATAAAGTTCTGTTTTAAGCACAATCCTGCTTTATTTTATATTAATGATTTACCACTAAACATAAATTCTGAATCTGTTTTATTTGCAGGTAATACTCCTGTGGCTATTTGAAAAAAGAAAAGAAAAAAAAATCAAATTCTTTCAACCATTACGAATATACTTGATCAACAAACTGGAGACCTAACTAATACTAAAATAAATTATTTAAAATTAGAAGATTTTCAAAGCGCTCACAAAAACCTACAACTTAAGGAAGCAGATTCTCTCAAAATCCTAGGAGTAAAATTTGGAAAAAATTGCATTCTTGATGTACTCCCCATTTGGCAAAAATGTCTTGTAGTTCCAATGATAACAAATGCAAGAAATGTATTCTACCCTAGTTACTTTGTTTTAAGGTGTAGAGTTACCTTGTGAGGGACAAAACTACTGGAAATTTAATACAAAAATTACAAAAACAGAACTCTTAGAAATGTGTAATGTAAAACCTAGGAGTCATACTGAGCACACACTAAAGATTTTAACTATCCCCTGTCTACGTATTTATGAATTGTGAATCCTTATTTGTAACAGTTCAGAATTATTTGCAAGAAATCATTTTCAAGGTGTGTACAATATGAGAAACAAAATTGCACGATTCATTAACAAAAGTTCAATTTCTATTCCCAGAAACTCAGAACAAATTAAAATTTCAGAGCATGGCATCAGCATGAAAAAAAATAAAGCCACATTCTGTCCTAGTGCAGAAATGGTATCACTTAATAAAAGAATATATGTGTGATGATAGCACTATCCTTGGAGAATAAAATGGAAACTTTTCCTGGTGTCTGTAAATTAAAGATTAATATGTTATGATTCTCAATTTGTGTGTGAGGTATATTACTTGCAAGTATATTAGCACATTACACAGTTTACTGTTTATACATACCAAGACTCCAGTATTTTAAAAGTTACTTAACTCTGTATGTAATGCGGTAAAAGAGAATCAACTTTAAAATCTCTTCAGGTTTGCTGCCAGATCCTAAAATTGACTTTATTCCGTATTTCAGAGCTCCAATTGTTCGTGATCTTCAGGAGAATGCTACTTCTGCTAATAAGTTCCATTGAGAACTGATGTCAGGCTGCAAATCACATCCTATATAATCCTCCGTACCGTGCACAGCACATGCTCTGCCCATCACAGTTGCTGCCCTCCAAGACTGCCGTCAACCTAAGCCAGATAATTTAAGAGAGACAATGAGTTTTCTCTTAGCAGGACATGGAATCCTGTGCTATGCCACATCAAAACAAAACATTCTTTGATGTGGCCAGTCCGAGTGTTCTAAAATCGTCTGAGTGCGATATATATCAGTGTGGCTGGTGTTCTATTAAGGGCAGCACCATCTGCCAGTCTTTAAGAGCAGCAACTGTGATGGGCAGCACATATGCCGTGTCTGGAACAGAGGCCTATATAGGATGCTGATTTGCGGCATGGCATCAGTTCTCAGCAGGACTCATCAGCAGAAGCAGTGTCCTCCTGAAGACGACAAACAGTTGGATCATCAAAATATTGAATTGAGTTGACTTTAAGATCTGGCAACAAACTGGAGAGATTTTCAAGACATTATTCCAGGGAAGCGATCGAAATCACAAAAACATTAACCGTCACACACATGTTAACATGCCAAGTGAGGACATACATGCTGATGTAGATGAAACTACATGTGTAAACTTTTATAATCATTTTTTTAGTACACAAAATGGGCAGCTGAGGAACAATTTCAGCAACAAGGAAACTGTTGGGAATTGTGTGGTAGAAGGGATGTTATATTGAAGGTAACAGTGTATAGCACTGTGAGGAAATAATTGAACTCTTCAGAGCCTAAGGACAGTCCCCTTTTGTCCTTTTACTATTTTAAAATTATTTTTATCTTGGACTTTAATATTTTAGAATAGTATAAATTCTCAGTGGGTAAATGGAGAACCTCTATAAATATGGTGCACACAGTACAAGGGCAGAAAAGTGCTTCAGGACACTGCTTCAAGAGCAGCACATCAATTTTTTCCAATCTACTTTTATTGTTCCAGTCTTCTTACAATGTGAAGCTACATATTTCCTTTTACTTCTCTCTTGGTGCTGATATCTACTGACCACCCCCCCCCCCCCCCCCCCAACCCCTCCCCACCACTTTTTAATCCTACCCTCTATTTGCACACAATGAGAACATTTACAATTGTAAACATTTTAGACGCATCAAGTAGTACGGTTTCACACAGCGTGTCTAGAACAATTTTCATCTGTGTGTGCCTGATTCAAATATCTTTTTGTTATTTGCTTTCTTAGAAATATTTAAATATTTATTAGCACATGATCAGCAGAAATGAGAAATACTGCAATTAAACAGGTGCAACAGAGAATTTTTTTAAGAAAATCGCAAGAACTCGCATTAGCTCAACACAATAAGCAGCAAGTAATTGATTGTGGCCGCAAAAGCTCTCCCCCCATACAACATTTTCCACTGGTACAATTCAACTTTAAATTCACATAAAAACATTTCATAATTTTTACTGGGAAGATCTGTGGTAGTATGGAAATGGAAAGAATATTAAATCCTCCATTGCAACAGAGAACCCATTTGTAATTGTTGATAACATACCTGGTTAGGCTTCAGAGCTACCCAATTCAGTGTTGGCAACTTGTACTTCGTTTGGACCTTCCTCTTTATTGTCATTGCACCATCAGGGGCCTGCATCATTCCAGCAGGTGGCGGTGGAACAGGAACGTGAGGTGAACCCTTGCCAGTAAGACCACAGGGAGGGGGTGGCGGGCAGGGCGGAGGGGGCGGCGGCGCAGGCGCAGGAGGCGGGGGTGCTGGTGGCTGCGATGGTGCACAAGGTGCCACTGCAGTATCATTTGAGTCAGTACCTAAAAGGGGAACAGGAAATAATAATAATAATAAAACACAGAAGAGACCAGGATGCAAATGGACAGCGGAGCGAAAGAAACAACACAGTGAACACATGAAGAAAATTTGGGCTCAGAAAAAACAAACAATCATCATAAAGGAATTCAAGTTCAAATGCTCTCTTAAATGGGAATAATCGAAAATAATAATAATAATAATAATAATAAAAGATAAATATGTTCACAGTCTAAGCAAGTGTTATGCTGGAGTCTAGGCTAACAACCAAGTACCATGCAACAACTCCGTTAATCTGAGGTGAGAGCAAGTCTAACAATACGCTGAATCAAGGAGTGTAAAGAAACAAAATACACTTAAAAGCACACTGTAACAAGGATTAAAATGACAACTAATTTGATATTTCACTACGAAACTTTCATTGTCATGAGATCAGAACATAATACTCTTGCTGACATGCAGACCAACAGGAGCAAGTAAAAACAACAAGGCCAGGTAATGACTGTTTACTGTGATAGACTATTAAATCAACGGAAACAGGTAATAACGAGTATACACAGGGGTGGGGGGGGGGGGGGGGGGGGTACTACCACCTTCTGGTACTATCTATCTGTGAAAAAGAAGAAAGGGATGGAGGGAAATTAAATGCTTAAGAAATGATAAGAATTGGATTGATGGGACTTAAGGGGACCAAACTGCAAGGTGATAGGGTCCTTCCATCCTGCATGCATCAAACCAGAAAAATGGGCCTCAGAGTAATCCCTACAAACCAGACTGCTACAGAGAATCAATGAAACCAAGAGAGAGAAGCAAGTAGAAGTGACAGAGTGGTGAGACAGAGTAAGATGGGCGAGATGTTCCGCGCAGAATGCAGATGGTGACCCCTGGGATACGTTATGTGGTGGGAGTCACAACCTTCGCATCTGACTGGTGTTTCCTCACCCTCTGTTACCACAAGAAAATTAGCAGTGTGGACCAGTTTATAAAATCTCAGGAAAGAAGATAATGATATTAACACGTTACAACGATGACAAACGTAAATGAACAAGAAGAATAAACACATGGAGATGGGCAGGAGCCATACTAGACTGCCAAGTGAGGGCAGCCATGGGATTCCTGGGTCATAGCAGGTGATGGAGGCATACATCCAATACCGCAAGCAGTCAATGAGACCAAAGTGCCCTACCTCACAGAAAGGAGTAGAAACTGCCATCACGAGTAAAACGTAAAACCAGATCAGCTCCGTTTGGTGTCATCCACTAGCATCATAGGCAGTGTGTCAGCAAGTTTAGGATTTTGTTGTAAGGTAGCTAAATTAGGACAGTCCAGTAGCATGTCAGCCACTATCAGATGGGCACCAAACAGACAGTGCGTCATCTTAGGATGTGGCCATCGTTTCAGCCAAGTGTAGTCAATGCGAAGCTGACAGAAAGGTGGATTCCCTGCCAGAAACATGAAGGAAAGACTGTCATGTGGTTGTGTTTCTCTTTATTGTCTGCAGTTGGGGTAGCACTGGTTGATAGGCTGAAGACTCCTTAAGCAGCCACTGCCTATAAAGAACATCTTGCCAGTGCAAAAATGAACATGACTTGATTGACAGCCAGCAATTCAGAAGTGAATACACTGCATACGTTCAGCAGGGAGCAGAGTTCACTGTACCTTGCACATGTGTAGGCAAAGCCAGTTCATCTGTCAACCATAGAGCCATCAGCGTATACCATTTCCGAACCTGGAAATGCATCAAGGGTGGCCAGGAACAGATAGTGAAAAAATCATAGGGGTCATCAGAGTTGCTTGTTCCAAAGGATAGGTACAGACAGACCAAAGGATGGAGTACACAACATCATATGCAATCACTGCCTGACAAGAGGCTACTGTGGGGGAAGGGGGAGTCCAGAGCCAGAGACAAGTGCAAACTGTCATCATGGCTCAAGTCTTGGGCCCTGGCGTGGGGAGTTGGAACTCCCTACCACAAAAGACAATGTGTTTTCATGCACAAAAAGCAGAAATTTGTGTACTACATAGCTGAGCAGCAACTGTTAGCACAATCTGTAGTGAAGGAACTCAGCCTCTGTGAGTAGACTTGTCACAGGCCTACTCCAAAAGGCACCAGTTGCACGTGGGACCACACAATGGTGTACTGGGTTCAGCAACCACAACAGCAAAGGAGATGTCGAGTCTTCTGTCATACCACCATAATCAACATAGGGCAGCTTCAGAGCTCCATAAAGTCAAAAAAGCATAGAGCAATCTGTGTCCTCAGCTGGTGTTACTGAGGCAATGAAGAGTATAAAGATGTGACCAGCATGTTTGCTTAAGCTGGCAAAGATGGGGAAGCCACATCAAAATACAGTCCTGGAAACTGATAAGACTACCACATCAAGCAACTGATCATCAAGCTAGAATTCTAGTTGCAAATGGGCAGTACAATGGTGACAAGAGTATGACGCATGTCTTAGCAGCCAAAAAACTAAAGCCATAGGTAACAGCCCAGGACTTCACTTTTCACATGGCATCCTGCAGTCGTCATCCAGCAACATCCACAATTGAGGAGCAAAAGCACATGCATACAAGGAAAGTGACACTGTAAACCCCACAGCTGTAGCTAGACTATTCATAGCCACAGGAAAAATGGACAAACACAATACAGAGGCCTGTGGGATCCCGTTCTCTTGTATATGGGGCAGGGAGGGGTGTAATAAGGGAGGCACCAACTTTAACCCAGAAAGTATGGTGTGATAGGAAGTTTTGGATAAGGACTAGGAGTGGGTCACAGAGAACCCAGCCACGTAGGGTAATGAGGACGTGACAACATGTGATGTCTTAAGCCCTTTGCAAGTTGAAGAAGACAGCAAAAGGTGGTATTGGAAGGCAAAGGCTGTCTGGATTGCAGACTCCAGGCAGACCAAATCGTCAGTAGTAAAAGGCTGTGATGAAAACAACCCTGGGACAGAGCTAAAAGGCCCTGAGACTCTCACTGACTCATCACGTGTTCGAGCAACTTGCAAAGAAATTAGTGGGACTAACAGTGCAATAGCTGTCCATCTCAAGGGGCTATTTACTCAGTTTCAATACCGGAATGATCACATTTTCCCGCCACTGAGATGGAAACTCATCCGCGCTCCAAAATCAGATGAAAATGAAAAGGGCATGATGTAGCAATCCACTGATAGGTTCTTCAGTGCAGACTCAGTCTGGCCCTGGAGCCAGGTCAGGGCAAAAAGCAGGGCTACAGCATTGAGGAATTCCCATTCACCAAATGGAGCATTATACGGCTTCAGAGGTGTGTAGTAAAGATAAGTGAATTCACGCCACCCATTGTTTGAGTACATGAAATATACACTGGAAATTCTCAGATGCAGAGGCTCAAGTAGAACACAGAGCAAAAGTTTGGCGAAATCATCTGGGTTAATGTACACATCCCCATTCAAGGAGATACTGGGGAACTAAAAAGGTGGGGTATGTGGTCCATTCTTGTTTTTGTCATTTTATTGGGTTGTGGGCCTGGGCATAGAGTTGCTTAAAAGTGATGTGATACTCCATCAATGGTTATCACTTATGACACTGGTGAGCACTAGTCTGTGATTTCTAACGAACACAGATATTCAAAGGTCCACCAAGGTATGATGATCTGAGGGGGGGGATCCTGATGTATAGTGGATCACTAAGTCACCTGGCAATAGAATGACTGTGGTTGTGCTCTGGATAGCCTCATCAATACCCCAATTTGGTTGGGTACTAAGGGCAGACGTTAAGGTATCTTAGTCAGCATTGCTAAAGAGCCCGTGTGGCTGGATGCCTAAGCGAATGGTGCTGAGGAAAGGTCAAAATGAGTGGAAAATGGCCACTGTTGCACAAGTCACCATGGAATGGCTGATGGATGGAGGGGAGAAGACCAGGGGTGCAAATGGAAGGGTCAATGGTCAAATAAGAGCCTATACCTCACTGAAGTGTGTGTGGGCTAGAAGTTGTGTGAAGTGCCGGAAGAGAAAAGAAGAGCATGTTTCACAGCAAATCTTCTCCTCAATAGATTATTCCAGTACATCCTCACTGTGAAGTCAAGTGTAAGTGGTTTATTGGAAGCAGACATGGATTTTAGGAATGTTCCATTTGTGTAACTCACAAAACAGAGATTGTGCAGGGAATGGACAGCTTCCTGTGGCCATAGTCCTGATCTATATAGGTACATCTGCTCTTCAAATACAAAATAATTATTGCCAACTGAAGAATTTATTAATTTCGAGAGAAAGGCTATCACTAATTTGCTCACAGGTATGTGCCGGTTGAGGGAATATTATGCAGGGAATTGACCTCCAAATTACGAGATAGAAACAGGACAAGCATAGATTTCTATCAGTGCAGGGACCCGAATATATCGTGTTCCTGATTTCCCGTGCCTTCTTAGCCAACCCTTGAATCACGATCACCTCTCAACATTGCAGAAAGTATTTATCTCTCAATAGCTACCCTCACTTACATAATTTTGCTGATGTTATAGACCAAAATGAAGCTGGCCCGTACATAATTATCACTGAAACTTTAGGTTATTCTTCCAATCTCTGCAAATCTAGGTCAGAACCTATGCTGCTCCTCAACAAATTTCAATACTGTGTAGTATGTTCATGGCTGACTGCCCTACATTTGGGAATTCTACTACGCATCCCCTTATTATTACCTTCTTCATAGCTGATGAAACAAGTCTATCAAAGAGACAGCCACCTTTGAGATTAATACACAATTGAGAGGACAGTGGCTGTAATTACTGTGTAGTTTATTTCTTTAGCATGATGACCATTGTTTTTAATTGAGAATGTACTGACACAGATTACCCAAGCATTTACTGCAATAGCATAGCACACTTCTTCAGCACAACTATTGTAATCAAGGCATTTCTTTCACCCTTCTAGTAATCTAGCTTTTCTGTCTGTCAACAGTACCTCAGAACTTTGCAGATGCGAACTTCCTCTAGAAGGTGCTCGATTCTTGCTACCCCTTTTGCCTCATTTTACATGAATCATTTCTGTTGTCTGCTTCTTTTGCATCAATGGTGCGGTGCATCCCAACCTGTCTCACTTACCGTATCCACAATTTTTTCTTCTAGTTATCTTTATGCTGTCATGACAAGTATACATTTTGAGAATATTTGTGAGCTTTTTTTTTTATCTCTAGCTATTTGTTACTTATTTTGTTTATCTGTTTTTGCCTATTTTGTTTTACAGAGGCTTCTGTTCACTTCCTCCTCCTCTTGACTGTGATTTCTCAACTGCACTGTCTGCCACTTCTGACCTCTCAGGTTTTTGAATCTCATCTATCTCTCATTTTCCTCTAATCCTGGCATGCTAAGTCGTCCTTGTCCTACTGCCCCAGGTAACTGTCTGAACTCCTCCTATTCCTTACTCTTTCTTGTTAATGAAGTAGTCTGCACAACCTATCTTGTCAATATCTACAATTCAGAAATCTTACTAGAACCATTAGTATTTCTGCTTAACAGTAATATAAAATATGAAAAACTGAAATAATTTTTCATCAAATAAATATATTTAACATGAAACACAAAACAGATGCACTTTAGATTTAAAAAGAAAAAAATACCTTAGCACATTCTACAATATCAAAAATAAAAACACACATTAAACATCAATAAATTAGTAAATATACAATACAGATTGCTTCAGAAAAGCTGTTAAATGCACCTCTCAGTTAATAACTTCTTCAAAGTCAAAGACAATCTGAATAACAAAACATATTTATAAACAATGTAAGGCAACCATACGAACGAAATTTACGTTTCCGTGTTAAGCCAACTTGTTAAAATAAATCTGATAGAATAATATGCTTTCCAATATTTATGACGCACATTATTAAATTCTCTTCATTTTCCCATGTTCAACCCTAGGTTCACAATGGATTAACCTTTATAAACTTCTCAGACAAGGAGATCAGTAACTTACACAAACCCACCACTCACTACTGCAGTTTGTTCCAAGTATTTCCATCCTGATCAAAGGCAAGGCAATTACTGAAAGCAAACATGTCATCCACCAGCCGTGCTGCAACTGCTGTGCCATGTCCTGTATGGGCGTGCAACTAACCTGCTCTCTATTTGCTCGAAAACCTCCTAAAACCAGTTACATTTAATAAATGTATCACCTGGTTACATACCCCCTCCCCTAAGCACCACAGCAATCCCCTTAGCCTAAACCTCTGCTAGTTCCATAGCCAGCAACTTCCTTTTTCTGCCCACTCTTTCCTCTGCTGCTAGTATGAATACACTCTAAACTTCCTGGCAGATTAAAAGTGTGTGCCAGATCAGGACTTGAACTTGGGAGTTTCCCCTTTCCCATGCAAATGTTCTACCAATGGAGCCATTCTGCCACAGAGATGCAGCAACAGTTCCCTCCATTATCTCCCAATACTTCCTTATACCTCTCTGGTCTCCCTTCTCCCCAAACACTACTACGGAGTTCAAATCCCTGTCCAGCAAAAAAAATTAGGTGCACTAAGGTTTCTCCAAATTATTCATGGCTCCATGGCTCTTATCAGGATTGTCCCTTTGAAAATGGCGTAGCCAATTTAATTCTTGCTCTTTCCCAAACCTGAGCTTGTGTTCCATCTCTAATTACCCAGACTTCAGTGGGCCATTAAATCTTAATCTCATCCTCCTTCAAGCACGTACAAAGTCACTGCAATTTTTTTTTTTTTTTTTTTTAGCAAAATGCATGTCTGTGCCACTTATTGTTCATTTTTTGCTGATTAGTTGATTGCCCTCATTCAAAAAAATCAACAAATAAACATGTTACATTTTATTTGCAATAGAAACAATGTTCATAACCAAATAAACCAAATGCAAAACTTAATATCAATTTTATGTTGCATACCAATTTGGTAAGTCATGGGTGCAAGCTACTAACACAAATTATTTATAGAAGAATGGAAAAATTAGTAGAGGCCAACCTCAGGGAAGACCAGTTTGGGTTCCAAATGAACTGTCTCGCAAAGAGGTGATACGATGAACATTAACAAAGGTAAAGCCTGTGTAATGGAATGTAGTCTAATTACATAATGCAATGTTGAGGGAATTAGATTAGGAAATGATGTACTGAAAGTAGTAAACAAGTTTCACTAGTTGGACAGCAAAATGACTGATGATGCCCAAACTAGACAGGGCATAAAATGCAGACTGGCAACAGCAAGAAAAATATTTCTGAAAAAAATAGGTATTTGTTACATCTAAATATACATTTAAATACTAGGAAACCTTTTCCAAAGGTATTTGTATGACATGTAGCCTTGTACTGATGAGAAACATGGATGATAAGCAATTCCGACAAAAAGATAAAAGCAGCTTCTGAAGTGTGGTACTATAGAACAATGCTGAAGAACAGATGGGTAGATAGAACGAAACTGTAGAGGAAAACCAGCACTTGAAAATAGTAAGGAGGTTCAAACAGATGTAGGTTGTACTAGCTATGAAGAGATGAAATGGCTTGCACATGATGGAATAACTTTGAAAGCTGCATCAAATCACCCTTTGGGCTGAAGGCAATAACAACATACATATTGTATATTCCGTTTTGTCTTCCATAAGTTCAGTGTTAGGTAATAACAATGCCTGAAGTTGTGAAGTTAATGTAAATGTATTATCAAAGGTGCTTTTTGCCAGTGTATTTATGAGTTTCATTAAATAAGATATTGAATAATTATGAGCACTTGCGAAATCAGTGATTCTGTTGAAACTTCTATTTAGTACACAATAGATATTAGTAGGTTGCACTGGTAAATTGTGTTGAAGTACTGCCCAATAATAATTTAAAATTACCGCCCATCTTCAAATTAATTAATTTAGCTGTACCAACGCTTTGTTTAATGTGGTGTGATTCATAAGTGGAAGGTAAATGGCATTTGTTCACTCATAGCCATGCCCATTTATTACCACATAAGACTTTACTTGCTGCACCAGCTAAACAAGAGAATGAGTCTTAGTTTAAGGAAACTAGAAGAATTCATTCTGTTTACATGATAACATTAACATAGTATGGGAAACCCAAGCTCACACTATTTCTGTTATGTCTTTTCAGTTATGAAGTTATTTTTAATGGTTATCAGTGTCAGACCATTACAGTAAGCTCTTGAAGACCTCACTATAATATGTACAGGAGCTGACACCCATAGACTACCCTAGAAGTCCGAATTTCTGTCAGGTGTTACTGGAGCAACATGCTTCTGATCCCCTGTTTGGTCGTCAGGTACTGTTTATGAATGAGAGCCTCTTTACCCGTGTGGATATCGAGAATGTTTGCAACATGCACCTGTGGGTGTGTGAGAATCCTCATGTAACTACAGCAAGAAAATATCAACATTGTTCTGCAGTGAACATTTGGTGTTGTATGGTGGAGAATCAGTTACTTCGACCACATGTTATTCCACAGCACCTGACTGGCAAAGTGTGTAAACAGCTGTGGAACATGAATTGGATGGTCTGCTTCAAGATGTCCTACTAACTTATGGTTTACACAAAACAATAGCCTGCACATATCAGTCAGGAGGCACGGGATTATCATTGCTTACGCTGATTAGTGCATAGGTCGTGAAGGGTCAGTTGCTTTGCCTGCTAGATTTCCACACATAAACCCTCTGGATTTCTAGCTTTGGGGCAATTTCAACAAGCTCATTTATGGTGTTGCAACTGAGAATGTAGCACAACTACAGCAATGAACTGAAGAAGCCTGTGGAGCTGTGCAGAATGAGATGAATGGAGTCTGCAACACCCCAAGAGTGGTAAGACGTCGACCACACCACTGTCTTCGAAATGGACATCAGTTTGGACATGTTTTGGGGTAAATTTACAGCATTTTGGGTTCTTTCCTGTTGCTGCTTTCTGAGAAGAAGTAATTTTGTGTTGGACTTGTGATCCCAACTCCACTGTATAGCTCTGAAATAAAGAAATGTAAGACAGAACTTTATCTAACATTTTAGTTTTATTTTGATGCATACATAAAACACATTAAGTGTGTACAGTTACTTTTGAATCACAGTTTATAACCCTGATTTGCTATTGACTGCTCTTGTGTTCCCCAACACTTCTGCTTTCTTGGAGACCAGTCTGAGCTATTCCACAGTTTGTCAGAATTAAGCAAGCAGGTATATGGCTCAAGAAAGGCACAGAGGATTTTCAAACTGATAGAGGAGGCATTACTACAAGGGCACATTATTCAAAAATGAAATTTTGCTGTCTTTTAGTAGAGAACCAGAGGGTGAACTGGACATTCACAGAAGCTCTATCTGCTCTTTAAGATTGCACCTGCACATAGGGACTAAACATTGAGTTTCTCAATTAAATGCATTCAACCATGGCATAATAGCCCGGATTATTTTAGTAAGTGTGACACTTCTGGCCGTGAATGTTTACATTTTACAACTGAATCATTTTAGTGCACTGCTGGACTTATGAAATGTTACTTGATGAACTTTTTATTCTTTTTTGTTTCGGAGAAACAAATAGTCCTACAGTAAAAGTCTTTATTTAGATTTATCAACATTCATTGCAACAAAAATAAACAATATTGTTTTGTTACACATAAAACTACTGAAATTCTATACAAGGAAAAATATGTCTCTTACAAATTTAACTAGTAATATGCATTTACTTCCAATGTACAATTAAGATGTTAAGTAAAAAACTCTGCAAACAGGTACTGTAATCAAGAAGCTCGTGTGGTGCTCCGATTTTTTTTACACTTTTCACCACTCATACATTTATCACATGATGGCAATATTTTTGTAACATCTTGTTTACACACAGACCAGAAGACATCTGTAACTACATTACCTCTTGGCAAAGTGTTGTTGAGGGTCTCAAGCTCAATGATCTTACTTTCAAGCATTGACTGCCTGCTCTGACTCTCCTGCTGCTGCTGCATAACAACTCTGCGCAACGTATTTACTTCTTCATCGACAGCCCGTCGGTCCTCTAGTAGAGCATCTCGCTCCATTCTTACATTAGCTAATTCCGTCTCCAACTCTGCTAACTTTGCCAGTGACTCTCGCTCCAGTTCTGCAAGCCTGTCATGTGCCTGAGGCAAAACATTTAATGGTGATATATCTATGAAATCAAAACTGTGCATATAATCATTAGATAATAGATCACGTGCCAGCTAATAAAAGGAAAAATTCAAAAAATTTAGAGACGATGAGGCAACAGAAGACAGTGGAAGAAATGGGAGAACAATAATAAACAGTAGAGGAAAGGGGAGAATGTTGAAGTAATGGGGATAACCTTCACTGAAACATGTTGTCTAATGTTGCCTTTTATTTTTATCTATAGACTTTAAAATATTTATTTATATAGCTAAACAGCAATTTACAGAAAGTCAGTGACATATGTACAAATAAAATCTTGTTTATGAATGTACAGATGTAGAGGTACAAGGGTGCATAGATCAAATTTAATGTTAAAGATTTAATAAGTTTAAGATTTACTCATTATTGATGGGACTTTGCATGTTGCAGGAAGCTACTATTGGTGAGATAAATCTGCCCTTTCTGGCATTTCCAGCTACTCCAGTAAAACCAACCATTAGTCCTGAAACCTAGACTTACACTTTTTATTTATTTAGTACAGGACGGCGACACCACCTATGTTACCAAGCTGATCCCATCTACATTCCTTTAGCTTTAATTTTGATTTTGATTACACTGTACTCTGTACTAACTTATTTCAAGAAAAATGAATTAAGACAGGACTGATTGTCAGTTGCAGCTGTTAAATACCACCACTGACATTTATAATTTCTGCCATAGCTGGAAATTTTACTTACGTGACCCAGTTCATCCTCCAGTTCTGCAACTTTTTCGAGAGCTGCTGTCTTTGTCTCACTGTCTTCCATTAATGCTGCTACATCAAATACATTATCGAGATATGCCGATATTTGTACCTAACAAAAAAAACACAGTGCAAATACTAGTACAAAATTTTATATATTTTAAGTAATTGTTGTTAACCTAATATGATACTCCTATGGATAAAATTAGACCATTTTAAAATCTTTAAACTGTGCTCAGCATATGTCGACAAAGAAATAAAATCACCAATTAAAAGTAATAAATACACACACTTTTATCTTATTTACTGTGTGCACATGGAACATAGTTTTATACCTTTTAAACATATTCTCCTGAACACTCAGCAGAAGTTCACCAACACTAGTAAAGTTTATCAAATACTGTAAGATAGATTTTTTTTTTTTTTTAGTAACTTACTGGAATACAGTTCTTCTTTGAGACATTATCTGCAAATACCAAATCCACATTGCATCGTTTTAATTTTTGCACTTTGAAGATAATTTCTTATGAGATCCAAGTATGATACACTAATGACAGTAACCTCACATAGCACGTAATGCACTATGATGAAGTGTTTTCCAGTAAAGTGTGTGTCAGAATAACCTTCCCTGCTGATGATATAAGTGATAAGGAATGGCACCGTTTCTCTCTCTCATTGGCAGTAGTAACTCCACTGTTTGTCGTAAGAAAAGTTTTACTACAGTGGTCAACGAGCCACATAAATTGTTAACATGCAGTAACACAGTAGTGTTCCAATTCAAGAGTCAGCTGACAGGCACTGTAAAACTGGAGGGAGAACTATTCACGGCATGATGTGCTGAATGTTTACAGCTGCTACAGCATTATCCAGTATCAATGTTTTTACATCATGATGGCTTTAACGACTGCAGTACTTTCCAGAGTCAACACTATGTGCCTGGCCATGTCAAGGAGAATCAGCCACATACATCACACCATTTGTGAATTTACATCACCATTCTTCAACTTGTTGCTATGATAAATAACCAACAACTATACAGGCCTTCACTTTGTGTTGAATTTCAATAGGTTTCATATTTTCTCTATGCAGAAATATAACAAAAGACTGTGCGCCATGCCTGCTTCAAGTTGCAAGTGGGATGGCGATCTTTACACAGTTCCCATCTAGTGTGTGTGTGTGTGTGTGTGTGTGTGTGTGTGTGAGATAGTACAACAATCTGCACAGCATATTAACAAATATAGCAGATTACTTTATCTGGAATGTGATTCTCTGGCATTTCAGTAGACGTCTATGTAAAAACTAAACGATGTACAGAAAAATGACTTATCATATAACACAGTCTCAGGCCACACTACTATACTGAAGGAGTGTGAGAACATAGCCTATAATGGAGCGATGCTTATAGAGACTCTCCTTGCTATCTTACAATTTTTCGCTGCTTGGAGGTAGAGCTATACCGTGACATATGAAAGCAACAGCCTCTCCCGTCCAGGAGTAAGGGCTATTTTACGACTAGTGAAGAAGACATTTATCTGGCTAAATATTGAGAAAGATTGTAAGCCATTTGTTCACCAATGCAATGCTTGTCAGCACAACAAAATAACTCTGCATGCAACCGTTCCACTCGGTGCCTTCGTCCCACTGAGTCAATGTTTTGAACATGTCCACATCAATATTATTAGACCTTTGCCACTGTCAAACTGCCTGACAGCAATTTACAGCAGCCACGACGTTTTTCCGTGAGTGGATCCCACACTTTGGCATTTCTCTCCATGTCACTACTGATCAGAGAAAGCAATTTGAGTCTTATCTCTTTAAAGCTCTCTCAGCAGTGCTTGGTATGAACCATTTCTGAACCAGTGCCTACCAGCCGGCCACTAATGGTCTTGTGGAATGGCTTCAGCGACAAAGGTTCCACTCAGATTCCGTGACACTAAACGGTGGACTGACAGCCTACCTATTGTTTACTATGTCCCCAGACAGCCTTTAAAGAAGATACGAATACAACAACAGCTGAATTAGTGTATGAGCAGACACTTCGATGACAGAGATTTCTTTACCCAAAAAGCAGACACTGTTACTGAAACCTCTGATTTTGCACACCACCTCTGCACACAGATTTGCAAGCCCCGTCCTGCCATTTTGAAAGAACATTCTACTCAGCGACCATTCGTTTTCGGCCACTCAAAGTCACGCAAACAGACTTTCATCTGACATGATGCTATTCGAAGACCTCTCCCACCGCCATATTATATGATGGTCACTACACAGTAATGGCACCCCACAAGATATTAGATGTTGATATAATGGTACTTCCATCAAAATATCAATCGACAGACTCATGCCAGCCTTCATTCAGCTGACAACTACAGACTATGTTGGACCAGCAACTGCTAAGGTTAACTGCTATGGTTACAAGATAGGCTATTCTGTAAATTTAAAAATGATGCAGTAACGTGAAGATATCTGTTGGAAGCGATCATCACAGAACACGTTAACGCCTCATTGAAAGTCTTGTGCTATTATGATACGTGCCAACAAAGTTCCAATAATTTGCACTGAAGATGGTCATGCAGTAACCAAAATCAATCTGTAAAATAAAAGATTTCAATATTTATGAGCAATGCTGTCATTTGTCCAAACTACACTGACAATAATACGGTCATGGTGTACACGTTTCCCAATGGAATTAGACATCAATTAACGATTTTGTTGTTGTGTTGTGTGCATACATAAATTGCATTTACAAATGACACATGCATTTTGTTTTCGTGAATTTACTAAATTTGAGTCAACTGTGATGGTTCAGCAAAAATTTTACACCGAATATCAGGTAAAAGGTCCAACAGACAAAAAAAATCTGTGAGTGGTACAGCGCATCCCATGAGACCAGCTGCTCATTTGGTGCAAAGAGAACAGACCAACCAAGATCATTGGCAGAGAAGATCGATCACGTGAGGGAATCCTTTGTTAGGAGCCCACAGAAATCTGCAACACATGCAAGCAGAGATCCACAGATACTACTGTTACAAAGTCTGTCATACTCTATGCAAAGATCTGCATGTAAAACCATAGTGATAGTGTGTGTGAGTGTGTGTGTGTGTGTGTGTGTGTGTATGTGTGTGTGTGTGTGTGTGTGTGTGTGTGTCTCCATCACACTACTTTCAGGCACTCAGCATTACTTCAATGCCAAATTGCCCCAGTATTGGTCTGGGTGTGTTTTTCCATCATTATACTCGACTTCTTCACTGTCTGAACAGGCAGATGCACACAAGACATCGTGGATCTTGTTGACAGAAGGTATAAGACAAGTTCTTGGAAGCACACTATTGCACAAAGCTCACATTGAAGCAAAGTGTGACACATTCACTGCCTAAAAAGCTCAGAGAAAGTCTGGTGCTCCCAAAGTTATTGTCCTATTTTTCTAGATTCATGACAGACTGTTGGTGCGTTTTGTGATCGAAGTGCTTCATTTAGAAAAAGTAGCTTTGATAATTTTCTGTAGTTTTATGTTCATTTGGCATTTGTGAGTGACATGAAAGAAGTGACAGTTCCGTAAATATTGATGTGTGTAAAATGGTTAGTAAGTTTCAGCATTCTCTGTACATCATTTGATTTTCACCAGATATATTAAAAAGTCATCCTGTATATAAAAATAATGACATTATCAATAAACTTGGATGGTACCTGCAATTCTTCACTTTCTGTATGCCTCAATTTCTCTAGGTATTCATCAAGGCCCAGCTTCGTGAATTCATACTGGAGATGGACGCGAAAATTCATGTCTTCCACTGAATGAACAACAATATTTACAAATTGCATACACGCCACCTGGAAGAGAATATGCAGCCGATATATGTCCACTGTCTGGTAACATGAGGAAACCAATATAATTAAACTTTCTGACTACCCACATACCATGAACTCTATATGGAAGACTTGATAGTTAATGAAATAATCCATGAGTGTATGGAAGCGTTGAGATTCATGACAGACTTCTTTGAAGTTATCAAATGCAGATAATATTATTTCATGACCTCCTTTGACTAGACATATTGCAGCAAGTAGCTCCAATACAAGTGCTTTGGTCCTGCGTGATATAATGAAGTCATAATTACTCAGGGTCAGATTCACAAACATTGTTCTGAAAAACAGTCAACTAAATTTTTTAATGATGTTATACATACCTCAGACTTTTATGCATTAAGCTCAAGGCAATGCAGTTTATTGCTTCCCTGTGTTGTATCACCATATTGAAACCATACTGCAACAAAATTAACAGTTATTGAAATGTTTTTTGACACTCAATTTTATTGCAAAAAGAGAAAAGAACGCAATGTGCAACTGAAAGCACTGATGACAGGGGAAAAGGCAGAAAACAACTGCAGAAACACAGATATAGTAGTGTAAATTAAATGCTTAGAATATGTATGTGAAAAAGAAGAAACTAACAAACATGCAAAAATAAAATAATATTTCTAAAAACCAAAAGATTTTGCATTTGAACTTCATAACCTCTCAATATGACATACATTTATATTTTGGTGATTTACATGACAACAATCAGGAAAACTATTGTGGTTTAAGACATAGAGGTTCATATTACTAACAACCACAGCTATAAAGGTTGAAGTGTATTCAGTGAAACTAGTCATAATTATGAGATGAGCATCAGAACAGCATGTATATGTAGTACAGATGAACAAAGACTAACATTAGAAGAAATATAACTGAAGTGTTTCTGTAGGATGGTTTTAGGAAGTTATCCAGAGTTGAACAATATTTACCAACCACTGTCATCCACCACACACACTGAGGAGCCATGTCGGGTATAGATGTAGAGGTACATAAAAACTTTGTTTCTTTCCTTCTTTTCTTGAATATCTGCTGTATAAGACAAGAGCAAAATCTTTATTCGTATGTTATAACTTGCAAGAGGCATTTGGTTTTTTAAGAGTAGATTCAAGTCCGTCAGTGAATAGGGTATCGTGGAGCAAATTCTATTAGTATAACTACAAGAGCTGCCACAGATCACCTTTATGCGCCACTAGTGGTCAGATGTCGTAGTATGGGACCTATTACCAACTGAAGGAAAATGACCGATTCAATAGTTTCAACAAATTGAAGAGGCAATTAAGGTGGGACAATATTGTTAGCACCAGAGCACACATGTTGAAGCCTGCTGTGTAATATAAACTTGGATAATAACTGTGCTGGGTGTGTTTGTCATCAGGAAGATCCGAAGAGCACGGCGAAGACACGAAAACATGGTCAGGCCAGGTTCCATAGTTGTAGGCAGACACATGTCTGGCAATCCACAGAACGATAGGGAACAGGGGGACTGGAGACCAATATACAGGGGAAACAGATAATGGAGCATGATAATCCTTTAAAATCCTGTAAACTCTCAGTTGTTATCAATATGAGTGATGAATGGTGTAGTTCCACATGGTCAGTTGATTTTTATTTCAGTCACAAAATTTTGACAACCAATCCAGTTGTCTTCTTCAGGTGTTGGGAATTATGCTGTTGTGTACTTGTTGCCTGGACAAAAACTAGTTAGTGTTGCTATTTATAGCTGATTGTGACTTACTCCTGACGTCCAATACACTCTTTGATGCTCTTGATTTTCAGAGGCCACAATGATATTGTGTGAAACACATTTCCCAGCTGTGTTGGATGTGATGGCCAGTGAGATCTTAAGTCAAACAATGGAAAATCAAGGATGCAATGTAACAATATTATGAAAAGGAAAGTTGCCACTCACCATATAGCAGAGATGCCGAGTTGCAGATAGACACAACAAAAAGACTTTTCACAAATAAAGCTTTCAGCTAGTAAGGCCATCGCCAACAAAACACACACACACACACACACACACACACACACACACACACACACACACACACGTTTCTGGTTTCAGTTGACTGAGACTGCAGTGGTGTTTGCGAGTTGCATTTGTTTGTTTGTGTGTGTGTGTGTGTGTGTGTGTGTGTGTGTGTGTGTGTGTGTGTGTGTGTGTGTGTGTGGTGTGTTGTTGGCAAAGGCCTTACTGGCTGAAAGCTTATTTGTGACAGTCTTTTTGTTGTGTCTATCTGCGACTCAGCGTCTTCACTATGTGGTGAGTAGCAACTTTCCTTCTTATAATACTGAAGTCTTAATAAATTTAGTGCTGGACTCGAAGACCTGTTTAAATTGAAACCTTCAGGCCAGCTATTAGGTTTTCTGACATCCATATTTTGATAAGACTCCTTAATTACTCGGTCTCAGATACTTTGTGTTTGCACCACAGTACTGGTCTCATCAATTTCATTTCATGATTGTATTTGAAGCAGTGTTTGGTGAAAGCTAATGGCTTGGTTTTTTAGTTGAGTGTGTCACAGTGATGTTTCTTGAATCTCTCCTCAGATGTTCTGATCCACGTAAGATACACAACATTCACATTGAATCCAGGTATTTTATCTTAAGAGACTGTGGTATACTCTAAGTCTGGTTGTTTGAACAACTCTGTTCTTCACCGAGGAGAATCCAATTATCACACTTAGGGGAGACTGTTGATAAAACACTGTGGGGAACACACACAGAATGAATGAAGAGACTCCGTAAGAACAGTGAAGTGTGTACAACTGAACATGTAATTGAAATATACGGCAGTAAGAGGAAGGAAATCAGAGAGGAGGAGAAAATGGGTTAGAACAGCAGATAGATTAGCGGACAGAGAAGGAAGCATAGGTAGCTGGACAACCAGTGAGCCACAAGCTGAGATCACGATACTTGAAGGATATTTTTTCAAGGGATTGATCCACCTGTGCATTTCAGAAAGTATGCCATTGAGATCGCATGTGGGAAAGGTATTATAAGACCTGTATGGAAGCCAACTGTTTGTTGAAGCCAACTGTATTCTGCTGAGCAGACTGCTCTATTCAGGTGGCCACAATAGAGCAATAACCATCTAAGCAGATGAAGAGTTAGTGTGGTATTCCCTAACAGAACAATGCATAATAACTGCGACAAATTTGTTGGGTGTAGCTGGAGCTACAAGTGGCTGTCTGTAACTCACTGTAATATGCCTGTGTCAGGATTCAAAGTAATATGCACACACAAAAAACTAACACTGGGAGGAAGATAGCAGCACAAAAATTGACAAAAACTGAAAGGGATAGTGTAGAGGAAGAGTGGAACCTATTTAAAACATCAACTGTTAACAGTGCTTTGCAGATAAGTGGCAAAACAAGGGGTAAAGTGAAAAAAAGGAAACCAGTTGGTGGAATGATAGAGTAAAAGATGCAATTAAATGCAATATGGCAAAGAAAAACATGGAGTTTGAAAAAAGAAATCAGAACCAGGGGCTGGTTCCAAAAGATGAACACAGAGTGACAACACTGGAGAAGGAATACCAACAAAAGAAACTCCAAGCAAAGAGAATTGTGAAAGAAGAAAAGTAGAAGAGTTGGGAAATATTCAACCAGAAACTAGAGCAGGATAGCAAAGGGAACCAAAAACTGCTATATGGTTACTGAAAAGTAAAAGATCTGATAGAGAATACATAAAAGCGATTGAAACAGAGGATGGGGATATTATGAAGGACATGGAAGGTATCAGAGAAGAGATGAAGAATTATTTTAAAATCTTACTGAATGGGGAAGATGCACAAGAAAGTGACACCACAGTCATTGAATTAGAGGAAGAGCAGGATCCAATCTCTTCGTTAGAAACTGAGAATTCCATGAAATAGATGAAAAGCAGGAAAACGGCTAGAGTAGATGAGCTGACAATGGATATGATTAAAGTCACAGGAATCCATGGAATACAATGGTTTCACCAGTGCTGGGGGTGATATGGAAAGAAAACGAAGTGCTGGATGAATGGAAAAAAGAAATTATAATACCACTATTCAAGAAAGGTAGTAGAAAAAAAAAGCACCATCTACTGAGGAATCACACTGTTATCACACTGCCTTAAGATAATGGAAAAGGTCACAGAAAAAAAGATTGTGGAAAATTCTAGAACACCAATTAGAGGAACAACAGCATGGGTTCAGAAGTAATAGATCTCATTTTCTCCTTCCATCAGTTAATGGACAAATATTGGTAAAAAGGAAAGGACATGATAGTAGCATTCGTGGATTTGGGAAAGCATATAACAGTGTCCCAAAGGATAAAATATAGGAATGCTTGAGAAAACAATGTTCCTGATTCATTAATTAAAAAAGTCCAGATGCTGCACCATGGTTGTGAGAGCAGTGTACAAGTACGAGATGGAAGATCCAAATGGCTAAAGACAAAGAGAGGTGTTCAGCAAGGCAGTTCACTCTCCCCTTTACTCTTCATTACACTTATGGACACAATCATGAAAGAAATCAAGGAAGAAGAAAATGACGATCTCAAGAAGGAAATGAAGATCTCAACACTTTTATTTTTGCTGATGACATCGCCATTTGGGGAGAGAGAGAAATGGAGGTTCAGAGGAGACTAGATTACTGGAACACAAAATTTAAAAAATTTGGGTTAACTGTGAGTAGGAACAAGACAGTAACATTGCAGATGAGCAGGACACCCACACCTTGTCACATCATACTGGAAGAGGAAAAGCTGATTTTTTTTTCTTTCTTTCTTTTTTTTAGGGCGCAAAACTGCTACAGTCATTAGAGCCTGGTCTATGACTTAGGAAAAGGTAAAAAACCAAACTGGAAACAAGCAGCAATGAGAGTGAAACTCAAAATAGTGGAGAAACTAAAGACAGAAGAAAAGCTTAACAAACCACTACAGAAGGGGGGTTGTTTGTCCCCAAAAAGAGCTTCAAATGACTGGCATCATCTCACTGGCACTAACAAACTTGAGAATGCGATCAGCTGGGCACGTGTCATCTGCTAAAATGGAAGATATATCAGGTGACAGCTGTAGACGGGTGCGTAACTGAGTAAAATTGGGGCATTCAAGTAAAAGGTGTCTCACCGTCCACAGTTGAGAGCAGTGGGGATGAAGTGGGGAGAGGATTGCCACTTAAAAGATGTCGATGGCTAAAAAGACAGTGCCCTATCCGGAGTCTAGTTAAAATTACCTCCTCCCGACGAGTTCGGGAGGAAGAGGTCCAAGCACAGGTGAGAGCTTTCAAGTCACGCAATTTATTATTGGGAAGTGTCGACCAATGTGCATGCCATAAAAGAGCAACACGACGACATAAAACACTCCGTAGAACGGCGAAGGGAATCATACGAATAGCAGGCTGAAGAAGAGAGACTGCAGCCTTGGCCCCTATATCGGCTGCCTCATTTCCACAGATACCAACATGTCCTGGGATCCAGAGGAACGCCACAGACAACCCCCAAGTGGAGCAAGTGGAGGCAGTCCTGAATCTGGTGGACCAGAGGGTGGACAGAGTAGAGAGCTTGAGGACTGAGAAGACAGCCGAGAATGTCTGAGCAGATAACACACTGTATCCGCTGATGGTGACTGATGTATTGGACAGCCTGGAGAACAGCGCAATGCTCCGCAGTATAAACCGAACACTGGTCAGGAAGCCAAAATCAATTTGGGGTGTCGCCAACAATATAGGCACTCCCTACACCAAACGATGTTTTTGAGCCATCAGTGTAAATAAATGTGGCTTCCGTCATTTGTGCACATAGAGCAGAAAATGCCCGACGATAAACAAGAGAAGGGGTACCATCCTTGGGAAACTGACAAAGGTCACGGAGCAGGCAGGTCCGGGGCTGGAGCCAAGGCGGTGCTGTACCCCAAGCTGTCAAGAAAGTTTTAGGGAAGTGGAAGGAAAGAGAATGGAGCAGTTGACGGAAGCGGACTCCAAGTGGTAGTAGGGAGGAAGGGCGGCCAGCATACCCGAAATCCAAGGAGGCGTCGAAAAAAGTGTCATGGGCCGGGTTTGCAGGCATGCAAGACAGATGGCTAGCATAACGACTCAGAAGGACAGCTCGCCGATTGGACAGCGGAGGTTCAGCAGTCTCAGCATAAAGGTTTTCCACAGGGCTGGTGTAAAAAGCTCCAGACACTAAACGTAATCCACGGTGGTGGATAGAGTTGAGATACCGAAGAATAGACGGCCGAGCAGAGGAGTAAACTATGCTTCCATAGTCCAATTTCGAGCACACTAAGGCGCAATAGAGGTGGAGAACGACCACTCTGTCCGCTCCCCAGGAGGTACCATTCAGGACACGGAGGGTGTTGAGGAATCGCAGACAGCGAGCCGAAAGATAGGAAACATGGGACGATCAGCACAGTTTTCTGTCAAAAATAAGACCCAAGAATTTAGCAACGTCCACGAACGGAAGGTTGACAGAGCCTAGAAGTAAGGAAGGCTGAAGAAACTCCGTACAACGCCAAAAATTGACACAAACGGTCTTACTGGGAGAAAAGCAGAAGCTGGTTTCGATGCTCCAAGAGTGGAAGCGATCGAGACATCCTTGAAGACGTCGTTCAAGAAGGCTTGTCCATCGAGAGCTGTAGTAGATTGCAAAATCGTCCACAAAGATGGAGCCCGAAACATCAAGGAGGAGACAATCCATAATTGGATTTATGGCAACGGCAAACAGTACAACACTTAGCATGGAGCCCTGGGGTACCCCGTGTTCTTGGGAGAAAGTAGTGTTCACCTGCACTTTAAATGTGCATTCTGCCATAAATTCACGAAGAAAAAGGGGCACCCGACCTCTAAAGCCCCAAGAGAACAGTGTGCGGAGGATGCCTGTCCTCCAACAGGTATCATATGCTCTCTCCAGACCAAAAAATATTGCTACTGTTTGGCGTTTCCTGAGAAAACTGTTCATGATATAAGTGGAGAGAGTAACAAGATGGTCAACTGCAGAACGATGCTTTTGGAAACCGCATTGGGCAGGTGTTAAAAGACTTCGGGTCTCCAGCCACCAGGCTAAACGGCAATTCACCATATGCTCTAAAACCTTAAATACACTACTCATGAGAGAAATGGGGCGATAGCTAGAGGGGAGATGTTTGTCTTATCCAGGTTTCGGAACAGGAATGATGATAGCTTCCCGCCATCTTCTGGGAAAAGTACTGTCGGTCCAAATTCGATTGTAAAGGCAAAGGAGGTAACGCAGATTGTGGTATGATAAATGCAGCAACATTTGGATGTGGATACCATCCGGTCCTGGAGCAGAAGAGCGAGAAGGAGAGAGTGCATGTTGGAGTTCCCGCATGGAGAAAACAGTATTATAGCTTTCGCGATTTTGAGAGGAGAAAGCAAGAGGTTGCACTTCCGCTGCACATTTCTTCAGGAGAAAAGCTGGCGGGTTATTTGAAGAGCTCAAAATCTCAGCAAAGTGTTGACCCTATGAGTTAGAAATTGCGATGAGGTTCACTAATGTATCATGCGTGACAGTGAGCCCAGAGACCGGGGAGAAACTAGGTGCGCCAGATAACCATCGAATCCGACTCCAAACTTCCGAGGAGGGAGTGAAGGTGTTAAATAAGCTAGTAAAGAAGTCCCAGCTTGCTATCGCGGATGACGTGACGGCATCGCGCACGCAACTGCTTATAGCGAATACAGTTGGCCAAAGTAGGGTGGTGCCGGAATACACTAAGAGCAAGTCGCCGCTCACGTATTATGTCACGGCATGCCTCATTCCACCAAGGAGTGACCTCATCATCAAGGCTAGGAAAGTGGCAGTCATTGAATGTCGCTAGAGACGAAAAAAGTGTCCAATCGGCTTAGTCAAACTTCCAGCGTCTCAGGTGCATATATGGCAGTTGTGGCTCCAATCTAAGGACTCATGGAAAGTGGTCACTCGAGTGTGTATCAGCAAGAGCGAACCATTCGAAGTGCTGAGCTAGCGGAACAGTACCGACCGAAAGGTCCAAATGAGAGAATTTGTAGTGGAGGCAGACAAAAATGTAGGGTCCCCAGTGTTGAGGCAAACAAGATCCGCTTGGTGAAAGACAACTACCAATAGTGAGCCGCGCAGACAAGAACGTGGAGATCCCCAAAGTGGGTGGTGGGCATTGAAGTCCCCAATCAGCAAATATGGGGCAGAAGCCGAACAAGAAGATGAAGGAGATCAGCTCGTGCCATTGGTGTGGACGATGGAATGTAGACAGTACGAAGACAGAAGGTGTATCCAGAAAGGGAAAGACTGACAGCGACAGCTTGGAAGGAAATGTTTAAGGGGATTGGGTGATAATGGAGAGTATGATGGAGAAGAATCATGAGTAGTCCTTGTGCTGGAGTGCCTTCAACAGAGGGGAGATCAAATTGGACCGACTGAAAATGGGGGAAAACAAAGCAGTCATGGGGATGCAGCTTTGTTTCCTAAAGACAGAAGATGACCGGCGAGTAGGATCATAAGAGGATCGACAATTCATCCCAACTGGCTCGAATGCCGAGAATATTCCAATGGATAATGGGCATAGGGTGGACAGAAAAGGGAAGAATGTGACCAAGGTTGCCCTCGACTCAATGACTGCTCCGAGCCGGCGGCTAACAGCGTGGAACGGCATTCAGATGATGGCAGAAGATCCTGATCCATAGGTTGTTTGGGAGCAGCTCCTGCCACCAGCGATCGGCCGGTTGATCGGCCGCCTGCAGTGCGCCTCGGCAACACAGAAGACGGCCGAGGGCGGTTACCGCCAGGTGGTGCTATAGATGAGACACGCCATGGCGGATAAGGAGAGGAACTGGGTTTCTTACTAGCCTTCTTGGAAACAGGACACTGAGATGAAGGAGGAATCTATGGTTGTGAAGTCGGGGTACGTAAAAAATCTTCACGAGTAGGCTCTTTTTTGGAACTCTGGGTGTCTGATTTTGGGGCTCGGGATTTAGCAGAACCCGATGAAGTGTGAGCCATGGAGTGAGCAGGTGAGAGTGGGGAGGTTGAACGGGCGATCTTTGCACTGGCCGATCTGAAGACCGTGGCACTAAAGGTGAGATAACAAGTCTGCGTGGCTGCCTCCTTTGTAGGCCGAGGAGAGGCAAGGACAGTGCTGTATTTACCTGCGTGAGGCACAGTGGGCTTTCGACTGGCGAATAACTTTCGAGCAGCAAAGGTTGACACCTTTTCCTTCACGCTGATTTCCTGAATAAGCCATTTGTCTTTAAAAATGGGGGAATCTCTAGAGGAAGCAGCATGGTCACCCATACAGTTGATGGAATGAGGGGATGGAGGTGGACAAGCACCGTCATGGGCATCCTTACCACATGTAGCGCATTTGGCCGGATTGGAACATGACTGGCTTGTATGACTGAACCGCTGACACCGATAGCAAGGCGTTGGGTTTGGGATGTAAGGGCGAACAGAAATTATTTCATAGCCCGCTTTTATGTTCGATGGAAGTTGAACTTTGTCAAATGTCAAGAAGACGGTAAGGGTTGGAACCAAGTCCTTGTCAACCGTTTTCAAGACTCTATGAACAGCCATTACGTCATGGTCAGACAGGTGGTTTTGAATTTCCTCATCGGACAATCCATCGAGGGAGCGTGTGTAAATGACCCCACATGATGAATTTAAAGTGCGATGCGCTTCCACCCAGACAGGGAAGGTGTGTAGCAGTGAAGTACGCAGCAATTCTTGTGCCTGGAGGGCACTGACTGTTTCTAACAAGGTGCCATTTCGTAATAGGAACAAGAATTTACAGGACCTGCAATTGCAACGACACCTTTCTGAATAATGAAAGGGTTGACTGTGTAGAAGTCTTGACCTTCGTCCGACCGAGAAACAACAAGGAACTGTGGCACTGATGGAAGAATTGTCCTTGGCTGAGACTCATTCAACTTTCGCTTGTGAGCAGACACAGTAGATAACGAGGAAACCATTGAGAAAGTATCCCCCATGATGACGGCGTCTCCGATGGCGCGCTCCTTCCTTGTGGGGCCCCTCTCTGAGGGCACTCCCACCTTAGGTGATTGTTCACACCTCCCGATAAACGGACGGAGGGACCAATCGGCACTTTCGGAAATTATCAGCTCGGGTAATCACCCCTCTCTGGGCCTGGCTGTTACCAGGGGGTATGTACGTGCCCTACCTGTCTACCCGGGGTGGGGAATTACGCATTACCTCGCCACCAGCTACGCATGGGAATGCGTGGGTCGGCCTTCAGACACACACAGGGTGGAAAAAAGAGAAAGGGAGGAACAGAGAAAAGGAAAGGAATGAAGAGAGGTCTCAAGTGCCGCACCGGAGAAAATGGTAAAGAGAAGATGTAAGGAAAAGATAAGGTCAAAGGAAGGACAAAGACTTGCCAGCAGAGAAAGCAAAGAAGAGAGACTGTTTTACAGTTTCGATCGTCTGTCTCCGGATGTAGGCACTAAACATACTCCCAGAGGGGGAGAAAGGGAAGGGGAGGAGGTGGGGGATGGGGAATGTATGCAGCCCGGAAAGGAAGGAGGGCCACACTAGCTTGGGGTCCCGTGCTCGCTACGCACGTATCCACAAGATCTTCCTTGAAGTACGAAATCTAATCTAGGCCAAGGACGTCCCTCAGAGTGTCAAACAGACCATGTATAAAAGTTTTCTCTCCTGCCATCATGATGTATAGTCGACAGGCCTGTGTCATAAATAAGGGTGAAGAGAGTCGAATACAAGCATGTGAAATGAAGTTCCTTAGGTCAGCTCTACATAAAACTAGGAGAGACAGAGTCAGGAATGATTATCTAAGGAGACACCTGCAGGTGACATTGACTACAGAGGAGAGAATGAGTGCTTTGAGATTGAAGTGGTTCGGTCATGTGAAACGAATGCACCCAACTAACTCCATGCCAGTATTTGGAGATGGCGGTACCAGGAAGAACACCAATTGGCCAGCCTAGAAAGAGATTGACAGACCAGGTTAAGGAAGATCTCAAGAGGAGAGGATTAACATGGGATGTAGTGGAGAGGGAAAAGCTATACCCGGACAGAAACCAATGGGGGCATATCGTTCACAAAGTTCCTACCCGGCTTGCTGGAAGAAAATCCTGATGATAAAGAAGGTAGGGTCTTCCTAGGTGGAGCCCCAATGCAAGTGATTTCCCATTACCTCCCTCCAATTTCTCTGTCAAGTATCAGATATGTACCTCTATTGTGTGGCTGACTGATAACTGCTTTTGTGGTACTATGTTTTACATAGTTACGGGCACGGATGGATGTAAGGGAGACAAAGCAAGTGCCAGTACACAGCCAGCCCCTCTCAGAACATGAAAGGAGCCACAAGCTTAAGGTCTCATCTGAATGATACACTGTAAACAGGTTTCTAATTTAACACAGAATATCAGGGCAAAGTCTGTTTATCACAACATTTACACCACCTTGTCTTCTTCCCTTTGCCAGTCAAATATTAGTTGGTTGGTTGGTTGGTTGTTTGAGATTAAAGGGACCAAACAGCAAGGTCATCAGTCCCTTGTTTCAAATAGACTCCATTCTGCTAACGGGACATCTCAGTATAGTCAGAAAAATAAAACGGATAAAGGGGAAACGTAAAAGGGCAGTCACGTTGTCATTAGTAAAAACAAATGAGGGAAGTTGGCAAGAGAACGAACCCAACACTATGCTGAAACAGCATAGGCAAGACCACCTGTGACTTAAAAGGTACAACTGCTATAATGCAGAAAGTACGTATGGGAATAGAAAAACTAACCAAGCCTTAAAAAGAAGGGGTAAAAACAGAGTAAAAGGGAAAGAAAAGAAAATTCCGGTCAGGGAGGTGAATCGGGAATCTCTGAACACTGCCTACGGTGGGAGACACCCAAACACTCACCGCCCTGCCCCCAACACCAGAGGGAGATTAAAAACTTTAAAACTGAGAATAAAAACCACTCTCCCGGAGGAAATCTAGAACCAGAGAGACCATCCGGGAATCGTCAGCCAACATCAAAGGTAAAGTGTGGGGGAGTCTGTACTTAGCACGCAGAGCCAAAAGAAGGGGGCATTCAACCAAAATGTGGGCCACTGACTGGAAGGCTCCACAACCACATAGCGGGGGTGGCTCATCACGCAAAAGGAAACCATGGGTCAGCCTGGTATGGCCAATGCGGAGACGACACAGTGTGGTCGAGTCCTTGCGGGAGAGGCTAAAGGAAGAACGCCATGGGCCTGTATTCACCTTAATGGCACGAAGTTTATTAGACAGTGGAGTAGCCTCCCAAGAATTGGCCCATGACTGTGCAAAGTGGGATTTGATGTGAAGCCGTAAATCCGCTGCAGGAGGGGTTACAGAAAACGGGGGGTAAGTAACTGCTCCCCCAGCCAAACGATCAGCGAGCTCATTACCCGGGATACCCACATGGCCCGGGACCCATAGGAAGTCAATGGAACAAGCAGCACGGTGAAGATCAGCGAGATCGTCATGGATGGCAGAGACCAAGGGATGGCGCGAAAAACACCGGTCAATAGCAAGAAGGCCACTCATCGAGTCCGTACATAACAAAACGCGGTTGTGTTGGGATTGTTTAATAAAGGTAAGGGCCCGGGAAATTGCCATCAATTCCGCAGTAAACACCCCACATGAGGGTGGCAGTAGATGATTTTCCGTTCCAACAAAGGACGTGAAGGCATACCCAACATGATCAGCAGATTTAGAGCCATCAGTGTAAAAAACAACAGCATCCCGAAACTCCCATAAAATTTGGCGGAAAAAGGAACGGAACACCACTGGGGGGATGGAATCTTTCGGACCGCGGCGGAGATCCATCCGAATTCGAGGCCGAGGAACTAACCAAGGAGGGGTGGAGGGGAGGGAGCGAGGAAGACAGGACAAAGAAGGAAGCCGAAAATCACGGGTAAGAGACGCAAGGCGCAGCCCAACCGGTAAACCCGCCCGAGGGCGGGAGTCAGGCGGGCGACGTCCATGGTCTGGGAATAGGATAGAATAGGAAGGATGAGCGGGAGAAGAACGGATAGTAAGGGCATAAGACACCAGAAGCTGTGACCGCCGAACAGAAATGGGGGGGATCCCAGCTTCAACCAGGAGACTATCAACAGGGCTAGTAGGGAAGGCACCGGTGGCCAAACGGATACCACGATGGTGGACTGGATCCAGCACGTGCAGCGTGGAAGGAGCAGCTGAACCATAAACTTGACAACCATAGTCCAAACGTGACAGAACTAGAGCACGATAAAGACGGAGGAGGAGGGAACGGTCCGCACCCCAGGAGGAGTGGGCAAGGAAGCGAAGGACATTGAGTTTACGGAAACATCCTACCTTCAGGAGTCTGATATGGGGCAGCCAAGTGAGCTTGTTGTCGAAAAGAAGACCTAGGAAACGAAACTGTGGAACCACAGGCAATCTTTGTGCAGCGAGATAGAGCTCTGGATCAGGGTGGACCGTAGTACGGCGACAGAAGTGGACCACCCGCGATTTTAAAGGAGAGAATTGAAACCCGTGGGAGAGGGTCCATGCAGAGGCACGCCGTATAGCCACCTGGAGCTGCCGTTCTGCAGATGGCATCGAGGAGGAACTAACCCAAATGCAGAAATCATCCACATACAGGGCAGGGGCGACCAAGGGACCGACAGAGGCCACAAGTCCATCGATAGCAATGAGGAAAAGAAGGACACTCAAGACAGAACCCTGTGGGATGCCCGTCTCCTGGGTCCGTGGAGAACTAAAAGCAGTACCAACTCGAACTCTGAATGACCGATGGATCAGGAACTGGCGGATAAAAATCGGGAGTGGGCCCCGAAGACCCCACTGATGAAGGGTTAGTAAGATGTGATGGCGCCAGGCCGTGTCATAGGCCTTGCGAAGGTCAAAAAACACTGCAACCAAATGGCGGCGCTGGGAAAAAGCCTGCCGAACTGCGGATTCCAAGCGAAGCAAATGATCGATTGGAGATCGTCCCTCTCGAAAGCCGCACTGGTAAGGGGACAATAGATCCCGAGATTCGAGGACCCAAGTGAGCCGACGGGCTACCAGCCGTTCAAGTAACTTACAAGCAACATTGGTCAAACTAATTGGCCGATAGCTATCAACAGATAGGGGGTTCTGACCAGGTTTAAGGACAGGAACCACAATGCTATCCCTCCACTGAGAAGGGAAGTCACCCTGGAGCCAGATACGGTTAAACACCCGAAGAAGATGGTGCCGTTGTGGAGCACTGAGATGTTGAAGCAGCTGGTTATGAATGGAATCTGGGCCAGGAGCCGTATCATGAGAAGCAGATAGAGCAGAAAGAAATTCCCATTCAGTGAAAGGTTCGTTGTAAGATTCTGACTCACAAGTGGTGAAACATAAGGTGACAGCTTCAGCCTGCTGTTTTTGATGAAGGAAAGCAGCTGGATAGGAGGCCGACGCTGATGCCACTGCAAAATGGGTCGCAAGATGTTCTGCGAGAACTAATGGGTCCGTACAAATGCCATCTGGGAGGTGAAGGCCTGGGAGGGTGGACTGCCGATGGCAACCTTGGAGAGAGCGAAGTGTAGCCCATACCCGTGACAGAGGGACAGTGGAACCAAGGGAAGAAACGAATCGTTCCCAACATATCCGCTTGCTCTGTTTGATTAAATAACGGGCTTTAGCGCGAAGGCGCTTAAAGGTAGAAAGGCTGGCTACAGATGGGTGCCTCTTAAAGTGTTGCAAAGCTCGACGGCGATCACGGATGGCAATGGCAATGGCCGTACTCCACCACGGGACTTGCCGACGACGAAATTGTCCAGATGAGCGCGGGACAGCAAGGTTAGCAGCGCGAACAATCGCGTCAGACACGTCACGTAGGACGTCATCAATACAACCCGACAAAGAGGGAGAAAACTCGACCTGTGCAGTATATAGAGGCCAATCGGCGCGGTGGAAAGACCAACGAGGTAACCTCTCCATCGGGGAGCGGGAAGGGAGCGTGATAATCAACGGGAAATGGTCACTATCACAAAGGTCGTCGTGTGGCGACCAGTGTAATGAAGGGAGGAGAGAGGGAGAAGAAAGAGAAAGATCAATGGCAGAAAAGGTACCATGACCAGCACTGAAATGAGTAGGGGAGCCATCATTAAGAAGGCACAGGTCGTGGTCTGCAATAAATTGGTCGATAAGAAGACCTCGTCTAGATGGAAAGGCACTGCCCCACAAAGGATGATGAGCATTAAAATCCCCAAGGAGGAGGAAGGGAGGAGGAAGTTGCTGAAGAAGGGTGGTTAAGGCAGCAGGTGTAAGAGTCCTGTCAGGAGGGAGATAAAGATTGCATACTGTGACTGCAGAGTCTAAGTGGACCCTAACAGCAACTGCTTCCAATGTAGTTTGGAGAGGAATCCACGTGCTAGCAATGTCTGTACGGACCAACGTACAAACGCCACCAGAAGCCCGCAAGGGTCCGACCCGATTTCGACAGAAAACACGGAACCCACGGAGGGTCGGTGAGTGAGCATCAGTAAAATGAGATTCCTGGAGAACCACACAAGCTGCTGAGTAGGACGAAAGAAGGGATTTCAATTCCGGAAGGTGACGACAGTAGCCATTACAATTCCATTGGAGAACCACAGAACGATGGTTTAAATGAGGGCTGAACACGCTAAATCCAGTCATACCGCCGGGTCCCCACCCGTCACCGACAAGGAGGGGGCGACATCCATAAACGACAGGTCAGAATCCGGTTGTGAAGCCGGGGAAGGGACCTCCGGTGACACCAGAGGCTCTTTGTCCCGGGACTTATGTTTCTTCTTCTTTTCAGGCTGAGATCGAGGAGGGCTGTGTGGCATAATGGAGCCAGCTGCAGCAAGATCAGGAACAGAAAGAGACCGGGCGACCTGGGGGCCGATAGACCGCGGCTCTCGCGGTCGCCGCGCTGCAGCAGACCTTTGACCTGGAAGGTGCCGGGAAGGGGCATCCCGGGAGAGGCGCCCTTGACCGGCAGACGCCGAAGGAGTGGGACACTTCTCCGGCTGGGGAGGGGGAGCGGCGCCCAGAGGAGAAGGTGTGGGAGCCGCAGGGGAGGGGGGAAGGAGAGGGGTCCGGGACGGGGGTAAGGAAGGGGGAGGAAGGGATGAAGATGTAACCAAGGCGTAACTAGATGTCATGGACACAGGGTGCAATCGTGCATATTTCTTACGGGCCTCTGTGTAGCTTAAACGATCAAGAGACTTATACTCCTGTATCTTTTTTTCTTTCTTATAGACTGGGCAATCTGCTGAACGTGGAGAATGACTACCATGACAATTTACACATACAGGAGGGGGAACACAGGGACTCCCCTCATGGAGTGGACGTCCACAGTCACCACAGAGAGGGTCCTGGGTACAGCGAGAAGACATGTGGCCAAAACGCAAGCACTTAAAACACCGCATAGGAGGTGGGATGTACGGCTTCACATCACAGCGATAGACCATAATCTTAACTTTCTCAGGAAGGGTATCCCCTTCAAAGGCCAGGATAAAGGCACCAGTATCAATACGATTATCTTTAGGACCCTTCTGAACACGCCGAACAAAGTGAACACCCCGCCGTCCGAGATTGTCCCGAAGTTCCTCATCAGTTTGAAGGATGAGGTCTCTGTGAAAAATCACACCTTGTACCATATTTAGAGACTGGTGAGGGGTAATGGACACGGGAATTGTGCCAAGATGGGTACAGGCACGAAGGGCCGCAGATTGGGCAGCCGAAGCAGTTTTTATCAGTAACGAACCCGACCGCATCTTGCTCAGGGAGTCCACTTCGCCGAACTTGTCTTCAATGTGTTCCACAAAGAATAAAGGTTTGACACTGGTGAAAGTATCTCCATCAGTCCTGGTGCAAACTAGATAACGGGGGAAAGGCTTTGCCCCTAGACGACGGGCCTGACCCTCCTCCCAGGGGGTAGCCACGGAAGGGAAGGCCGAAGGGGCAAGAGAAGCAGCACTTGAGGAATCAGTACCACGCAGAGAGACGGCCGCAGAAGAGCGGCCAGAGGTTTGGACCCTTATGCGTTTCATCTGCATAGCGTCCGCCCTGATACCACCCACTCCGATCAGGGGCTCTCCTCACGGGCGCCACCCAGCCACAGCAAGGGCCGTCTGGCATGGCGGCCATTGCCGGGAGTTCCGATGCTCCAGGATGACGAGCAACCACTCCAAGGCATGCATGAGGAGGTCACAGCTCAGGTATCAGAAGTGTGATCCCTGTGTGTTCAGGGGGCTCAACCAAAAGGGTACATAGCGACCCCACCACACGGGCTGGCTACCGTGCTGGCTATGCACCCTAGCATCAGACAACGACGTAGAAGAAAAGGTGGAATATACTAGGAGGGCACACGTCGGAGACACTAGGTAAGGTGCTCTTCCCCAAATGGCTCACACTACGGAAGAGAAATTTTGGAATGGAGGTCAAACCCCAGAGGGGGACCAAGGAATGCCAAAAGGAGGAGATGATTACGCAACAAAGCCGGAGTGTAAAACCAACAGAACCAGGAGGATAGCGGGGGCCAACATAAGCAAGGACACCAATAGAGGGAGAGGAGAGGGCGAGGGGAAAGGGGTATGGAGGGGAAAGGAGGGGAAGGGAAAGGAAATGCAGCCCGGGAGAGAAAGAAGGCTGCAATGGCTCGGGGCCCCGTGCTCGCCACGCACGTATCCACAAAAGAGTTGTGGACCCCCTGGGGGGTCAAATATTAGTGACAAAACTTTCCTCACTCTCAGGATTCAAATTGGCTACCTTCCAAGTTCAGCACTAATGCAGAAATTTGCACATACTACCATCACAACAGAGGTGGTTAACAGGATTACAACATGAAATGGTGGTTAGATGCATAGAATATGCTGGCACATAGGGAGGTGGTTGACGTACTGGTGGAGGCTGTGTAACATGACCTAGATTGCTCTGGGAAATGCACATATTACCACTGCAAATACAGTATCCTAATATGGCAAGTATGTATTTAGAATGGGGAGGGGAGGGGTTGGTGGGAGGAGGAGGAGGAGGAGGAGGAGGAGGAGGAGGAGGCAGAAGGGATGGATGTGGAAGAATGAACATTTTTCAAATGGAGGTTCTGTTGGTTAATTACAACTTTGGTGCAAACAGATATTTTATGACGCCCTGAGATAGGTGGAGATTCATGCCCAGAAAAATGGTTAACTATGTAGCAATACGACTGACAGAGATGGACTGGAGAATGGATGTTGAAGACACAGAAGAATGAAGACAGACAGTCTTCACAGAAAAGACATATCATATAAACATTTTGTTCATAAAAATTAAGATCAGGTGTTTAGCGATCATACTGTCAGCGAAGGATTTCTTTACAAAGTACATGAAAGGTTAGAACAGCAAACTATCATGCTAGGGCTTCTTCCTCTGCCAGATTTGGTCAAAGATATCGGTTAGTTGTTCTGCTAAATGTGGCAAACTTAGAAAGCTGTTTGAAGTCGTGCTACACTATCCTCCTCCTCCTCCTCCCCCTCCACCTCCTCCCCCGCCCCTCCCCCGGGTCCTTAATTCACTGGTTGGTAGCTGACTGACAGACAATCTTCTGATACATTCCCAGATTCTCTTCTCCACCTTGTTCCAGCTGTCCTCCCAGTTATTGTCCTTTAGGGACACCTTTCTCCTCTACCTTCCTCCACACTGTTTGCTTAAGAGTCCTCCTCAATACAGACTATTTTTTTTAAATATAGTACCTTGTTGTTCATTATCGCACGAAGGCACATTATGCACACATGGATATCATCTTTGGATTCTCCCATATTAAGTTTAGCTACATGTCTTGACCTTCGTTTGAGGCCAGGACTATCCAACATCTCCAGGGCTGGTCTGAGGTACCCATTGTGTCCAGGACTCCCTGCTGAAAAGAAAGCCACTGTTATGAAACTAAGATTATAATTGATATGTAATAATGAACTATTTTACATTAGACAAAATATATAGCCAAGAGCTCCTTATCCTCATTTATAATGTTACCCTTTTCACTGTGATATAAGGTCTTATCATGCTAGCCATATATTCATATAAATTAACATTATTTTAGAAGTCAGACAAGTTAACAAAATTCTTTACGTTTCTTTAGGACATAATTTCATCTGTAGTGTTGAGGTTAAAACCTGTACGCGCACGCGCGCACACACACACACACACACACACACACACACACACACACACACACACACACACAGTTTCCATCATGATCACTATTCATCTAAAAAAAATGACAACATTAACGATAAACAGCAAAGTAAAATACATTTAAATACCACTTTTGCAGCACACAAGAAAGTAGTAGGTGAGGCAAAACAAGATGCAAAATTGGATTCAAGATGCATAACGAACTGTGAAACAAATTAACAAAATGAACTGAAAGGGCGGATAAAAGGGGTAACAGTGAACAGCATATTGCTAAAAAACAAATGACATAGAATTTAGAGAAAACGAGGACTGCGAATAACCTTTAGCATCAAAATATCAAATGCATCTAAGACAAAAGATACTCAGTAAAGTGGAATCTGAACAAAGGAATTACTTGCTTAAAGAAGTAGTGTCTCATGTTCTGGTGGTCAGTTTTGAAACTTGCTTTGTTAAATATTAATTTCCTATTTCTGAGAAAATTTCAAACACTTGAGTACTTGTAAATTTTTGGAACACTACAGTAACATGAACAGTAAACAAGTGCTATATGAAGAACCAGTGTGCTTACTTATCAAGTGTACCAATGGAGACATTTGAGAAATGACACAGTTGGAAATTAAAAGACAATCTGTGTCTCACTTCCCCAGTACTTGCAGTTCTTTCACCAAGAGAAAAGAAGCAAATCAAGAAATAGAGAAAGGGAAAAGTACAAAATGTATATTGCTGGAAGTCATTCGGAACACCTCATTAAGGAAAAAGACACAAAGAACTGTTAAGAAGTGTGAAGGCACAATGAATTTCACCTACTGAATTGTAAATCTGATAATGATAATGGGCTGCAGCCACGTGACAGGAAAAGATAAAAGCAGAAAATATTAAGCAAAGCAAAGATAGAGCAATCCAGCTGGGAAGTAAAAAAATAATGAATGTACATAGCTTAAAACAAATAAAACAGATACATCAGAAACATACAAATACACACTACAAGTAATACTTACAATGGAAACAAGTAGATTTATGAAGATGCACATAGAAACCAAATAGGAAGCAAAATTGTTTAGAGATGGAAAAGGGAATAGAAGTGAACTCTAAGTAAATGTTAAGAGTTATGTGGAGGGCTAGTCTAATTAACTAAATCACAGTGCAAGCGTAAGCATGGACACAGATTTGTAGATCTATTATGTTGTTGTTGTTGTTGTTGTTGTTGTGGTCCTCAGTCCTGAGACTGGTTTGATGCAGCTCTCCATGCTACTCTATCCTGTGCAAGCTTTTTCATCTCCCAGTACCTACTGCAACCTACATCCTTCTGAATCTGCTTAGTGTATTCATCTCTTGGTCTCCCTCTACGATTTTTACCCTCCACGCTGCCCTCCAATACTAAATTGGTGATCCCTTGATGCCTCAGAACATGTCCTACCAACCGATCCCTTCTTCTGGTCAAGTTGTGCCACAAACTTCTCTTCTCCCCAATTCTATTCAATACCTCCTCATTAGTTATGTGATCTACCCATCTAATCTTCAGCATTCTTCTGTAGCACCACATTTCGAAAGCTTCTACTCTCTTCTTGTCCAAACTATTTATCGTCCATGTTTCACTTCCATACATGGCTACACTCCATACGAATACTTTCAGAAATGACTTCCTGACACTTAAATCAATACTGGATGTTAACAAATTTCTCTTCTTCAGAAACGCTTTCCTTGCCATTGCCAGCCTACATTTTATATCCTCTCTACTTCGACCATCATCAGTTATTTTGCTCCCCAAATAGCAAAACTCCTTTACTACTTTAAGTGCCTCATTTCCTAATCTAATTCCCTCAGCATCCCCCGACTTAATTAGACTACATTCCATTATCCTTGTTTTGCTTTTGTTGATGTTCATCTTATATCCTCCTTTCAAGACACTGTCCATTCCATTCAACTGCTCTTCCAAGTCCTTTGCTGTCTCTGACAGAATTACAATGTCATCAGCGAACCCCAAAGTTTTTATTTCTTCTCCATGAATTTTAATACCTACTCCGAATTTTTCTTTTGTAAAATGTTTATCACAGTCTCAAATTTCAAACATTTGATGTTATTCTCCCCATACATGAGCACTGCATATTCATAACTGGCAAGAATAAATGTGGGTAATATTTGGCAGCTAGATTGGAGGTTTTAAGATTCTGAATGTTAACATCAAAGAACAAAGTCTCGCGGAAGTTCCTTATTTCAGGGACCAATAACCTCGCTGTTTGGACCCCTCCCCCAAATCAGCCAACTAACCGTCCCTATTTCATTGAAATCTTGGAGAAGAAGGGATATGGGCCAATGAAAAGTAGGAAAGTAACTGGTTTAGGTTTCAACCAGCCACCCAACTACACCTCAACACTTGCACAATCAGTCCCAGAATATCAGTAGCACAGAAGTACCCCAATCATGCAATGTTAGTTTGAGGTGACTTAATCCTACCAAATATAAACAGGGACATCTATGAATTTTTTGCAGGTGGCATGGACACACGATCTTGTGAAATATTTCTGAACGCTCTTCTAGACCTTATAGCTACAAGCAGGCCTGACCTTACTGTCACCATCTGTAAAGATACAGACAACCTTTGTGGCTAAGATACCTTGATTGCTAATCCCAGATTTAATTTTCTATACAATATTAACCCTTCCAATTAACTATTTCAATTTTTTCCTTCATTTACAGTTATCAACTGGATTTTACAATTATGCCTCTTTCAGCTGCCTAATTGGCAGTTCCTGCACCACACTTCCCTGTTTAAACTAGCAGTTCTAATTCCAGGTTTTACATTAAAGTAACATCTTATGGTATGTATACAACTGCGTTTGAGCTTACAGAGAGAACACAGAAAGACATACATCAAGTATCCACCGTATGAGCTAATACCTTACTATCTCCTTTACAGTTCTGAAACATCTAGCAACCCATTCCGACTCAATTTGAGTTTACAACTCAAAATTGAATAAAATCAATTTGCTCACTGTTACGTTTAATGTTTAACTGAATGTTTGGTTCTATAGCTCAAAGAGACTAACAACTATCACTATACGGTGGCCGAACTTCCCAGAAAGGGGCCTCCCGGCCAACAATGCCATACGACCATTTCATTTCATTTCATCACTATCATAAATCTTCTGAGCAACAGACTGTGTGTAAATACTTGGAAAGACATGAACCTCTGAAACGTTTCAGATTTAACTGAATAATGCAATTGCCGTCTTCAGAAATAAAGCTTCACCCAGTCTACGGCTATTGCAACATGACAGTGACAACAACATCGGGACCTAGAAATATTTGCATCTGAGCAATACAACCATCCCAGCAAAAATGAGCAATTTTTATTTCAGCAAGAAATTGTTAATGCAAAAAAACCACCTCATATTTGAAACAGGTTCTCAGATCAAATCCTGCTATTGTGAAATGAAGTTTGTCACTTTAGGACAACATTCAATACCTTATCAGCTGGAGGAGAGGAAAGGAGGAGGAAAGGTTATATGGCTGTCACTGTTCAATCGTTGCAGCACCAAAGAAACAAAACATGAAAAGCACAGACAAAAAGAAAACACACAATCCATTTTGGTCTTCTACCTTGAAAATGGTATGTTGGCCTGCGGACAGCTTTGCGTCTCGGCCAGCAACGGAAACTGAATCTGGAACCTTCAAATGTAAAGCATGTGTTAGACGTGTTCACCATACAGTTAATGAGTGTGAATCATATAAATGCAGACTTTTGGTAAATAAACCTTCTGCAGTCTTTTGTTCATAGAGTGACAGTAAGAAACTGTTAAAATTACCAATGTGTTTTTTCTTCGAAATTGTTACTTTAAAATCGTTACAATATTTTTTTTGCAAACTACTTCAGTCCCATGCGTAAAATAGAAAAGATAAGAAATATGACAGACAAACTGAAGACACTTACATTATCTTTCATGGAAGGTATGAGATAAAAATGTATGGTCTTAGTGCTGTGGAACATGCTTTTAGAAATTAGTTTTTTTAACTAGGCTGCTATGAATAGTTTTGGTGAAATATATTTTTTTTTAAAAAACATACCAGATCCTGAGCCACTCGCAGCCAATCTCTCCTCTGATGATGTTCTTGATTCAGAGACCCGCTGCTCATGCCTCATCATGACCAGACGGAAACTGAGGTACTCTATAAGATGGTCCAGACCCTGGTTTGTTTCATCTAGGAACTCGCGCACCCACCTGCAATGTATGTTTCTATTACTTTATTTCTTTCACTATTCTTTGGTAGTGCACTGAACTGCAATTGTCCCAACTATCTTTTTCTGCTTCCGAGACTTCCTGCAAATGTCTATGAATCTAACAGTACATGTAAATCATAAATGAGGCAAAACAGACTTCTCTTCTCTAGAACAACACCTTTTAAAACACAAAGAGATTCTCAATATACTAAGTGCGATGTACTGGATATAAGCAAGCTGCATGGAAATCTGCACACGAAGCATGGAATGCATTTGAACTATGATGGGAAAAGATTTGTTTGTGATCGTGTTAGTGAAATAATCAAAGAAAGACTTGTAAGGGATAGAACAATTTATCAACTTCCTGAACATCCTTCCAACAGCGAGGAAAACAAAATAAACAAGAAAGAAGAACGAAAATACAACGCTGCTGACGATACTAATTTAAACTAGAGGTATGTGATGCTGTAAATATGATTCCCAATTACCAAATCGTGAATACGCCCGAACTAAAAATTTATCACCATAATGTGCAATCCCTGCGTAATAAGATCGATGAAATTAACGTTCTATTGACACATGAACTTAATGATATCTCAGTGTTATGCATTTCTGAGCACTGGCTTAACCCAGAATTAATCCAGAATACGAAAATAAACAAATTTGTCTTGGCTGCTTACTACTGCACGAAAAACAGCAAACAGGGTGGGGTAGCAATTTACACAAAGGATAACGTAGATTTTATTACACTACCTGACTTAACCAGGGCAAATGTCGAAAAGGATTATGAAATTGCAGCTATAAAAATTACTCAGTTCAACCTGGTTATTGCTACAGTTTACCGATCACCGTCCGGGAATTTTGAACTTTTCTTAAACAAAATGGAGTCATTGCTAAATAAAGTAAATAAAATGGATTGTGAATTGATAATCTGTGGTGACTTCAATATTGACTTCCTCACGAATAGTGGAAATAGGGAGACCATTTTGAACCTTGCAACGTCCTACAATTTAAAGGTTGAAGTAAAAGCAGCTACCCGAGTATCAGAAACTTGTCAAACAGCTCTTGATCAGTTTCTAGTAAAGAAGAGTTTACACAACACCTCACTAAAAATTTTCAATGCAGGTTTTAGTGATCATCTTGCTCAAATATTAAGCATAAAAATACAAGGCAGTATTATTAACAACATGTCTTTTAGAACACCATATCGAAGCTATAATCAGCATAATGTGAACTACTTCAACAACTTATTACAGAAAGAAAAATGGCTAGGAGTGTACAAAATGAACGATATAAATTAAAAATTCGACACTTTCATTGATACATTAACCCATTTCTTTGAAATTGCATTCCCACTGAAAACATTAACCATACGGGGAAACTCTAGAACAAACAGCTGGATCACAAAGGGAATAAGGGTTTCATGCCAGAAGAAAAGACTACTTCATGAAATATGTAACTCAAAAAATTCCTCGCCTGTAGTACACGCATACTATAAAAAATACTCCAAAATATTAAGAAAAGTAATAAAAGCAGCAAAAATAATGCATAATGATGAAATCATTTATAATTCAGCTAATAAATCAAAGGCTATGTGGAGTGTTATAAAAAAAGAATGTGGAGAATACAGACAACCTTGGAAAAATATAACACTATCACATAAAAATAAAAAAGTAACAAACCCCTTAGAAGTAGCTAACACATTTAACAACTTTTTCACAGGTGTTGCTGAAAATATGTTACAATCAAACTTTAAGAGCATCCAGGCAAATGAATATAAAATAAGTACATGTAGAGGATCAATGTACATCAGTTGTGTTTCACAAGATGAAGTAGCTAAAGCAATAAAAGGACAAAAAAATTCCAAATCGGCAGGTATTGATGGTATACCTGCAACAATGTTAAAGAAGAGCGCATCAAACCTAATTGAAGTACTCACACATTTATGCGACTGCTCACTTCGGGCAGGCACTTTCCCTGATGTGTTAAAAACATCAAAGTTATTCCTGTATATAAAAAAGGGGATAAAGACAATGTAAATAACTACAGACCCATCACAATTTCCTCCTGCATCTCTAAAGTACTGGAAAAAGTTATGTATGAGAAACTTATGAAATTTATAAATAAAAACAGCATCCTATGTAATGAACAACATGGGTTCAGAAATAAGAGGTCAACGACAACTGCTGTCTATGAGTGCATCAATTCCATCCTAAACCTGATGGACAAAAAACAGGAAACAATAGGAGTCTCTATTGAGTTGTCAAAAGCTTTTGACATGGTGGACCATAAAATTCTGCTATCAAAGCTAGAAAGATATGGTATTCGAGGTCTGTCCAACAAGTGGATCAGTTCCTTCCTGACAAATCGTATGCAGGCAGTGTGCATCAAGCACACAAATATTGAACAAAAAACTGTATCTAATCACTTATCTGACTATAAACAAATAAAATGTGGTGTACCCCAAGGATCCGTATTGGGACCCCCTCTGTTTCTTCTGTACATAAATGATCTAAGCTTAAATATTGATGCACACAAATCAATCATATTTGCAGATGACACCACGATTCTACTAAAAGGAGACGACGACGAACAGTTACAGCAGACAGTAAACACGGTCACGAAACAACTTAGCAGCTGGGCACAGAGTAATCAGCTTGTAATAAACAGTAAGAAAACCGTTGCTCTAAAACTCCACAATGTTCCTAACAAGGACATGTTTATCCCATCAGTCTCTATCAATGACGAACCAGTTGGTAACAGTACTGAAACCAAATTCTTAGGACTTTGGCTGCAGAGTAACATCAGATGGAATAACCATATTGAATGTCTCAATGCAGAACTGAGCAAAACATGTTATCTTCTTTGTTCATTAAAATCATGCTGTAGTGAGAAAACAGTATTGAATGCATATCATGCGTACTTTCATTCTCGTCTTAGATATGGGGTCACCTTCTGGGGAAACTCTTGTAAACCCCTGTTTAAGAAATCTGGTATTCCCCCATTACCGTGTGTATACATTATGGAAACCCTTTTGTTCTTTAAATTAAATGTAATAGGCAAGGACCAGAGGCTACAAAAAAACTGTGATATACATGAGCACTTTACCAGACAAAACAGGAACTTACATATGACTCAAATCAGCACAGCACTGTGCCAAAAAGGTACTTTTCACATGGGAGTTATGCTTTATAACAAACTTCCTGAAAACATAAAAGCTATCACTGAGGTCAATACATTTGGAAAATCTCTAAAGTCATTTACAGCATCACTGCTTTTATTCCACTGAAGAATATTTAAATTTATGAAATGTGTTATATAAATACTTGTGTGTAAAGTGTATTATTGTAAGCTTAAATATGTATGCATTGAAATTACTTTCAGCCTGTATATTTATAACTTGACTTGTCCAATGTCTTATGCATAAGCTGCTATGTAGACAACAGGACCAATAAAATACAATCTACAATCCTTACCAGCTTTAAAAAAAACAGTATCAAAACGCACAATTTTATTTTAAATTTCCAGGAACAAGATTTCTTCCGAGGCAGATATGGAATATGATTTCCAGGAACAAGATTTCTTCCAAGGCAGATATGGAATATGAAACAGAAAAAAATTTGGACACCATCCAGCATCCACCATGATAACTGAGCTATGCTAGCTGCAATGTGCCATTCAAAAAACAACTGATGACACCCATGTTCTCCAATTGTGTGTTTCTTGTTCCAGTGATTGGTGAGGAGACATCACAAATACGTGACTAGACTACCCTATGAGATTTTAACTGAGCTCCCAATGTGGTGAATTTTAGAAAGAAAAAAAATTTAAATTTCTCTGCAATGTGAATACATTTATTCCACACATCAAGCTACATATGGACACAATCTGCAGAACATAGAGAGGAAATATGACTGGCATTACAAAGGACAGCTTTCACAGATTTTGACAATCATATACCATGGATACAGTGGGTGGCTCCACGGAGCAAGTTTAACAGTAGGAGCAGTTTCAAGGGCAGGGACCTTGTCATAGAGATACTGGGAATGCCAGTTTTATCCCTACCTCAGGATTATTATCTCTATAATCATCATCACTGTGTAGCTAGGAATATTGTCCCTTTGAAATGTGTAGTAGCAGTACAGGAATTTCTTTCTGAAACTAAGTACTAATCAGTCATTCCCTTTCCAAGCAACTCTATAGTTTTCTCAAGTAAATTCTCCTTTTGGTAAAACACATTAATTAAAAATCGACTGTAGAAGGAGCAATATTTCATATAATTATTTTTATAGGGCTTTGTCAGCGGAACACTCACTGTATACTATGGAGTTTTGGTAGGATGTTAAGCATGTCGCAGGCATAACAGCACTTCGCATCAAAGAGTTCTCTCTAGAACAATTACACTGTCCCCTTCACGTGCTTTAACATTAGCCTTTCATTATATTTATAGAACGATGGCCTTACAACACTAAGCTTGGAACAGATTAATGATAGTTGCTGGAGCAGTGTTTACTTATTTCAGACAAACTGACTAAGACATTGTGCTGACGTAAGCTGGTTGGCGCCAGCACACCACGTGGCAAAGAGGTTGCAAGAAGATCGATAGAGGCCAAAAAAAAAAGTCGCAGGAAATGCACCATCAATGCCCTCTCGGTCACCAGTATTTAGATAGCTGCTGCGGACCGGAGGGCCAGCTAGTTCCTGTCTGTAGCACCAAGTAAGTTACAGTGCCCTCAGTCGCAGCCCAGCTGGAATTTCAGTAGCAGTTAGCTCCACCAGTAACTCAGAGACAGGCAGCATGTAACAACCCTAATAGAGCACACAGTGAACTTCTACTTCACCAGCACCATAGCAAATGTGGACTATACAGAAGAGCTTGTACCACAGCACACGGAAGCTTAACTTACGTAGCTCTTTGGTTATGAATAAAGAACACAGTTAATTTATGCATGCAGTTTGTATACCAGCCACCAAACAACATCCTCTTCTTGCTTCCCGTGTTACAGCTCTATAGAGACAACGAGATGACAAAGGATGGTGAAGAGAATCCTTCAGTGAAGAAGAATTTGTCTGCTTTGCTTGCATTTCAGATTGCGAGGGTGATCGTATTCGAGTGTTTGCTACATTTTTGTTGTATTCTTGCATGTATTCCAGGAGGGTAGTCACAGAATTAATCAACTTTCTCTTTTCAGAGGCTTTGCTTGTTTGTTTTTTTCCTAACGTATTCCTGTAACCCACAGCTACCCCACCCCCTACACCTCAGCTGCAGACAACCAATTTGATGATCTAACACAAGCTTTTCAGTTTCAGAACCAACAAATTGCTGCCTTGCTGATGGCTGTACAACTTCTGGCTGCACAAGCAGCGCCAGCCACACAACAACAGAAGTCAACCAACTAACACGCCCAACAAGTGCCGCCGACCGGCATACGACCATTCTGGCAATTTAACGAGACAGAAGAGGAATGGCTCTAATACCTGACACAGTTCCAAGTTCATAGTACAGTTCATCAAGTTACAGTACTGTGAAGCTACAATACCTTCTTTTGCTTACAGGGTCCCCCGTGTTCAGGTTAATACAAAAACTATTCCTAACTGTGTCTCCCGACGAACTCAGTTATGACAAAGTAATCGCAGCATTACCTCGGCACTATGACCAGCAAGTTCAAATAGTTGCAGCCAGGTATCACTTCTTTCAATTGCAGAAAAAGCCGGAACAGATGTACTGTCAGTGGTACACAGAATTAACAGGCAGGACTAGGAAGTGTAAATTTGAGTATAGTTGCAGCAACTTTTACAATAAAAAGGTGTGACATTTTTCAAACTGATCATGTGATCAACAGTCAGGATGTGCACCCCCTCCATTCTCATTTGCTTGCAATCTGTGACCTGCCTGTTCCTCGCAATGTGTCTGAACTGTAGTCAGTACTAGGCAAGATGACATACTGTATTCGGTTCATACCGAATGCTGCTCAGATGGCGGCTCCATTGCATCGCAAAAATGTACCTTTTATGTGGACTAAAGCCTGTCAAGATGAATTTTGGAAACTCAAACATGCCTTGCATAGCTACATATGTTTAGTGCATTTTGACCCTGCTAAGCCAGTAATTTTGCAATTTGATGCTTCTTCCTACGGAATTGGCGCTGTGCTTCTGCACAGAATTGGTGCACAAGACAGACCTATTGCTTTTGCCTCAAAGTTGTTAATTCAAAGTCAGTGCAATTGTCCTCAAATAGAAAAAGAAGCTCTCACTATTTTGTATGGTGTGACAAAATTTCATCACTATTTGTAAGGTCGCAAGTTCTATTTAGAGACAGACCACAAACCTTTGCAGTCTGTGTTTCATCTGTCAAAGCCGGTTCCTACATGCACTGCTCAAAAATTGAGCACTGGGCTCACAGTATCAGTATGAAATTGTGTACAGACCTACGGAAAAGCATGTCAATGCAGATGCCCTATCTTGCCTTCTGATTGGCCCAGACTGATTTTGATGCATCTACTGCATCTTGTTGCCAAATCAATGTACAGGACTCTGAATCATTGAAGTCTTTTCCCTTGCACGACAGAAAAATAGCACAGGCCACAGAAGCAGACCCAGATCTCAAGATTTTGTTGAATTATATTCGCACATCTTGATCTCTTTCATTGAACAGTATCAAGAACTCAGTTATGTGCTGATATTTTGCACATCAGTCCTGCCTTTCAGTTCAGCAGGATGTGATTCTAGTTCAAAACGACAGTGGACAATCCCGCGTGCTTATTCCAAAAGTGTTGCAAAAGGATGTGTTGAGATTGCAACCACCAAGTACATTGGGCAATTGTTTGCACTGAAGAGTTAGCATGCCGGCACTGTACTTGCCAGGGTATGGAAGCCCCACATTGAACAGATGACGGCACAGTGTCGCGCATGCACGGAGAACCAATCCGCTATGCCACAGACATTTTCAGCTTGGCGTAGCACTCAATCGCCATGGCAACAAGTGCACAGACTTTGCAGGACCATTCAGGAACACTCATTGGCTCATAGTGGTAGACTTTTACCAAGTTTCCATTTGCAGTGCATACAAACTCTACCACATCCCATAGCACCATTCAAGCATTGTCCTCAATATTTTACATAGAAGGTTTGCCAGAAATACTTGTCGGGCAATGGATCGCAGTTCACTTCATGTGAATTTCAACATTTTTGTGAACGGAATAGCATTCGTCGCCTAACAAACGTTCCATTTCACCCACACTCCAACAGAGAAGCAGATCACTTCATATGCACTTTCAAGTAACAGATGGTCAAGCTTCGCACTACCCACAAATGAGAACAGACGGTGCAACTCTTTCTCGTCCCCTATCACTCCCATACACGAGACGGACTATCACCAGTTGTACACGAGACGGACTATCACCAGTTGTACACGAGACGGACTATCACCAGTTGAACTTCTGCATGACCGCCGCCATTGGATGCTGCTACACTTGCTATACATTCAGAGCAACAAAGGCCACAAGTCCATTAATAGCAATGAGGAAAAGGATACTTAACACAGAACCTTGGTCGCAGAATGATTGGTGGTACATGAACTGGCAAATAAAAATTGGGAGGAGGCCCCCCAAAGACCCCACTCATGGGGTGTAAGATGTGATGGCACCAAGCTAGGCTTTACCAAGAGTGAAGAAAAATAAGACAACATGGCAGCATTGAGAAAAGCCCTGCCAACTGTGGTTTCCAACTAAAGAAGGTGACTGATCAGATACTGTACCTCCTGAAAGCCACACTGGTAAGGAAATAAAGGGTCCCGAGATTTGAGGATGCAACAGAGCCAACAAGCCACCATCAATTTCAGGGGATGTTGCTCAGACTGATTGGCTGGTAATTATCAATGAACAGATCCTTACTGGGCTTAAGGACAGAAATCACAGTACTGTCCCTCCATTGAGAGGGGAAAACCCCTCAGAGACAAATACTATTGGAAATCCGAAAGACTTATTGTCATTGTCTGGGGTTAAGGTGTTGAAGCAAGTGGTTATGGATAGAATAGAGGCCAGGGGCTGAATCATGGGAAGATGAGACGACCACGAGATGTTCTCATACGGTAAGAGGTTCAATGTAGGGTTCCACCTGACAAGGGATAAAATGCACCAGCAGATCCATAGAAAGACCACACAGGATGGCAAGACCCCAGGATGGAAGATGCCATTACCAATCTAGTAGAGTGCAAAGTGCAGCTGCCACCCCACGAGAGAGGAACAGACGAACCTAGGGAGGAGACAAAGCGTTCCCAACACACCCACTTGGTCTGTTCGAGTAAGTAACAGCCTTTGGCATGAAGCCGTATAGAAGTAGTAAGACCAGCATAGGATGGGAACCACTCAAGGTGCTGCAAGATGGTAATCACAGATGGCAATGGCAATGGCCGTGCTCCACCACGGGACCAGCCAGCAGTGAAAGGGAGCTGTCAACGGGGGAATGGCAATGCTGGTTGAGTGAATAATCCTATCAAACATACCATGGGTAACTTCATCAATACAACTTTATAAAGATGGGGTAAACATGCCTTGGGAGGCCAATCTGCGTGATGGAAAGCACAGCAAAGTATCCTGACTATCGGGAGACAGCAAGGGAATAAGCGAATCAATGGGAAGTGGCTGATATTGCAGAGGTCATTGTGCAGTGACCAGTGTAGTGATGGGAAAGGGGGAGGGGAAGTGAGCAAAAGCAGAATATCAGTGTCATAAGGGACACTAAAATGGGTAACAGAACCATCACTAAGACGGCATAGGTTGTGATCCGGAAGAAATTGGTCTTTGAGGAGACCACGCTCTAGACAAAAAAAAGCAATGCCCCACAATAGGGAACGAGCAATAAAAACCCGAAAGAGGAGGAAGGGAGAGGGATTTGCTGAAGGCGGGCTGTTAGGACAGCATGAATTAGCTGAAAGACGTCCATATTGAAGGAATGGAATATGTTCTCAATATAGATGCAGGGAGCTAATTATATATAGCCAGGAGCTCGTTAACTCCTGATGAGAGGAGCAAAAGAAGCTGAACCTTACACTCAACTGTCATCTGACAAAATGTCGTATCTTGCGCAATGCAAATATTAGACCATGAAAATTTCTATTGTGAAGAGACTATTGACTTTCGAATCAGTTTCCCAGATGAACACTTCAAATCCCTCAACATATTTGCTACAGATGATGATGACCTCATAACATCTCGAAAAACTGAAGAAATAAAAACTCTACAGCTCTCTTCTCGGTCAGATACTAAGAGATAAATAAAGAACACTTGCTGCAGTTCATACTGAAAGGTAAAAAGAGAGGGCAAGGCATAAATTGGAAACCCAAAGACACTGTGGACCCAGATCATCAAAGAAACAGGTAACCAGAAAGTTGGAAAGTTCTTCAGATTACCCAACATTCAGAGGTCTGTGATCATAATTCTTTCAATAGATGAATAATACATACACCATTACCAACTGGAACCTTGCGCAATACGGTTAAGTTAATTAACATCTGTACATCATTAACTGTCTGAATATACAGCACAGAAAAATGAAAATGTTTCACAACTGATGCAACCCCATCTCTATGACGATCCCAGAAAAAAAAAA